>NC_064868.1:24808740-25147816 GCF_024139225.1 Suncus etruscus | reverse complement strand
AGTATACATTGGCAAGAAGATGCAAAAGTCCTTAGTCATAAGTAATTAATATTGATTTGATAAGAAAAATATAGGATTACACTATATGTTATTGTCTTTCCACCTAAATATATAATTGTATTCTTAAATTATTTCTAATGCCAATGTGTTTCTTTAAAAGTATTCTAATAAAGCAATACATTTATTTTCCTAAGGAGAAATGTTTATAAATATGTGATTCAAGGTGATACATTTTGCTGAAATTATTTTTTACTTTCTTCCGTATTGGCTTTCATAACTTAGAAAATATTTCACAACAAAATGTCAAATAAGATTCGCCAGATTGAAGTAGACAAAAAAATTTTGTTATCTTGACAATTATATAAATATATTTTTAATTTTTTAAAGGAGATTGGACCATACCCAGTGGAGTTCAGTGCAGCAAACAAGACAAACATTCTACTCTGTGCTATTTTTTCCACCGCCCCCCCTTTAGTCTTTTTTTATGGACCACACCCAGCAGAGCTCAGGGGTTACTTCTGGCTCTTTGCTCCAAAATCATTCTGGGAAGGCTCAGGGGACTATATGGGATGCTGGGGATCGAATCTGGTTCAGCAGATGAAAGGAAAATACCCTTCAGCTTGTACTATCACTCTGGCCCCATCTGGCACCTATTTTTAATTATTCTTAAAACCAGCGAAGTGTAGGTTTGCAACAAGGAATTACTCTCTCCTGAGTAATATAAAATTTAGATTTATTTATTTAGACTTCTTTAGATTATAATTACCTAAATCTGTTTTACATCGTAAACTAAATATAGGCTTAGTTTTCATGACAACTTAATTATATGTTTTAGTGATATTGGACATGTACACAAAGATAATATATTAGAGTAATTTTGGTTAATTTATATAAACAATATAGCCTAAAAATTTTATGAACAACTTGAAAATCTTTGGTTTTTACATTTTCTTTTAATCATAGGGCAAGATGGTATTTTAGGGCTTAAAATTCTTTATTTTACTCAAGGTGATGGTTCTATTTTATAAATCACTTTGTTTTGAAATAGTAATATGCCATATTGTCATCATCCTACATAATTTTTATATTCTATCTTCATCTGTGATGATAGAAAAGTGAGTCATGGAATAATGAAAACTCTCAAACTGTTGAAATTGAAGAAAACAAGGTCTGGAAACCTATTGGTATTTCTTGGATTTTCCTTTTTTTTGCAAACATATAAATATATCTAATCAATTTTTTTTGCTTCAACCTTTACTTTCTAAAAAGTTTTTGAGGTAAGGAACTTTATTTGATTTTGTATTTATTTTTGTTTTTTTGTGATTGTAAATCCAGAGCTCATCTACTTTGGTATGCATGATGCACTCAATAAATACTCTTAAAAATGAATGAAACAGGGGCCGGTGAGATGGCGCTGGAGGTAAGGTGTCTGCCTTGCAAGCGCTAGCCAAGGAAGGGCCACAGTTCGATCCCCTGGTATCCCATATGGTCCCCCCCAAGCCAGGGGCAATTTCTGGAGCTTAGCCAGGAGTATCCCCTGAGCATCAAATGGGTGTGGCCCGAAAAACCAAAAAAAATGAATGAAACAAATAATAAATAAATGAAACAAACTGCACAAATTTGTGAATTGATGAATTACTGCTTATATTTCTTAGCTAGAATCCAGGTTGATCTTTTTTCCATTTTTAGTGAACTATAAGAATTTTATTTAAAGGAATTTGTTTAGGGAAATGTAAATGAAAAAGAAGAAAATGAGGAAGAGGAAAGTATATAGTTTTCTTCTGGGGGAAAAGGCCAAGTACACATCCCAGGCTTAGATGTAAGCTCATCTCCAGAGTAGTAAATAAACACAAAGCAATAAGTCCACATCTGTTTTCATTTCTTTTCATAGGCAGTATCTGCACCTATTGGTCAGCATGAAGAAGTTATAATAGAGTGACTGTCACACAGCATGAACACTTATGCATTTGCATCCATTTGAGACAAATTCTGAGCACTTCGGAGAAGGAGAAACTGAGGCACCACCTAGATGTAAAAATGAAGGTCCCATGAAGAGACCATTAGACTTCTCAAAATGAAAAACTACTGAAGGATCTAAAGGTGGTGTTGAAAGTATGAAAGACCATCAATTGTGCATAACATTCCCTGTGACATTCCCAGATTAGTGTTTATCTATGCAAAGAAACCACAGCAAGACAATAGAGAGAAATAGTATATAACCTCCCAAAAGCCATTTGAGGCTTACTTGCTTCCTTACTTTTTCAAGCCTGCTTTTGCTCTTGAATACTTCTCTTTACCCCCAACAATCTCTCTAAATCTCTTTCAGTAATTTCTATTTACCCCTCAGTCTGTCTAAATTCTAAATCTCTTTCAGTATTCCTATTTTTACACACACACACACACACACACACACACGCATGTGCGTACATACTCATACATCACACATCTAGGCAGAGATACAGGGACTTCCCCAGGAAGAAAAAATGTGGCTCAGTCCACCTTTAAAGTGCTCGTGTATAATCATGTTTAGACACAAGGAATTTACTGCCAGCATGAGCAAACTATTTGTATGTTATTTAGCCTCTCTGAATTTGTTTTCATGTTTAGATTCAAATAATAATAATGTTCTAAAATTAAATATGATAAAACATTAGGTGATTGTCACATTTTATTATCGACAAAATTTAATTGAATTTGGAATTCATCCTTAAAACTAATACATATATAGGGCATGCCAAAATTTATATAACTTAAAATGTAGTATTCAAAATTAAAGATCAAAGTATTTGATAAGGAGTATGAAGGGTCTTAGGATTGAAGAAAAAGAAAATTTAAAGCTAGCCAATTTTTTTAAAAAAATGTACAACAGTTTTCTGTCAAAATTAGGTTTTTAAGACTCCATACTTCTGGAGTTTATAAAATAAAAATAATTTTTGATTAAATTTGTTACTTATTTGTCTGAAGGTGACTGACAATAATTACTACATAGGTCATGCTGCTAATTTACCTCCAAAAGTTAATTTTGTACCTCAGATATATTTTTTCAGGGTTGCAGCAATAGTATAGCAGATAGGACACTTGCCTTGAAATAGGTTCTATCCCCTACATCCAGTATGATCCCCAGAGCACTGCTAGGATTTATTCTTCAGTGCAGACCAAGGACTATCCTCTGAGCATCACTGAGTATGTCCAAACAGTAGACAAACAACAAAAAATGTATTTTCACAGGACATAAAGAAAAAGACAATGAGCTGTCTAGAAAATGAGAAATCAACTAATATTTAAATTTCTTTATTAAATCTAAACATTCACATAATTTCATCTGTAAAATAATGTGAATTTACTGATCAATGACCAAAATGTATAAAATAGGGCTGAGAAGATATTATAAGTGATAAGGTGCTTGCTTTGCATGCATCTGGCCTCAAGTCTATTCTTGGCGCCTTAAGTACTATAAGCGATAATTCTTGAGCACAGGGTTATGAATAGACCCTAAGTACAAACACTTCATCTCCTCAGAAAAAATACGTTGTTTGAAACCATTTAGATGTGTTTTTTCAGGGAAATAACAGAAACAATATATGAATTAAAGAAGTTATACCGGACCTTACCTCAAAAACACAAAATCTAGAGACTAGCTGAGAAACAAAAGACCCAATCTGTTCTAAATATGTGGTTAAGATCAAGCGAAAGGGAAATCAAGCTTAAGAAAACCTTTCTCATACTCTAGGGTTTTCCCTGCCTTTTTTAAGTCTTCATTTTCTTTGTCTTACATAAAACCCTTTATGAAATAAGAATAAATTATAAATTAAAAAAGAACATGGGCAAAAGAAGGCCCATATAGAGAGAAGTTTGAAGACCATCAAGTCTTCCTCTTGACAACACCTTAGCATAGAGTTTACTCTTGGCGCCACTAGTGATCACTCTTGACATAGAGTCAAGAATAAACCCCTCCTCAAATTCATAGAAATTCCCCAAAATTGGTCAGTTTAAATAAAAACCAAGTTTACAAAGACGTGGGGTATATATCCATCTTAGAGTAATCTGCATCTCAAAGTCTAATGGTACTCTTGGCTTATTCTTTGAAACGGCCTCTGTTATTTATTAAATATTTTTCTCTTTACCTATATAGTCCTGGAATAATGATCATCACGTTTTAAGAAAATGGCAAAGTAAAATGACATATTTTGTCTTAAAGAATACAGTGAATAATGTACGAAATGTGGGCATTAGTATTATAGAACTTAGTTCATTATTATATAACTTTTATTTAAGAATTACAGAACTTTATGTGCTGGTAAAAATTATCTACATATGAGGCTGGAGTGGTGGCACAAGTGGTAGGGCATCTGCCTTGCACTACTCAATGAACCCCAGCAACATGTAGAAAACATCACACTACAAGTGTGATGGTGAAGAAATAACACAGGCCTTTGCCCAGCATAAAGAATGTAGATGGCAGCTCTGATGACCTGAAAAGTGCCAACCAACTATTTAGCCTCCCAGATAAGGACTTTAGAGAGAACAAATATGGAAGCCCCTTACAAAACTCAAAGAAAGCATGAAACGAACTGGATAAATCACAAATAAGAATAAAGAGGATATGAAAATAAAACGAGAAAACACCAAACTGAAATAATAGGACTTAAAACATTGTAGACGAAATGAAAATCTCACTGAAAATTTTCTAAATCAGAGTAACAGAAGCTGAGGAGAGAATCAGTGAGCTGGAGGATAAAATATATAACAACTCCATCAACAAAATAGAATTTTTATAAAAAAAGCCTTAAAACAATCAGATAATATGAAAACAGTCTTTGATAAACTCAAAAGAAACAGCATAAGAATCATTGGAGACCGAGAAACGAGGAAGAAAATCCCCAAAATATCAATAGATAAGGACTGTTGCAGAGAATCTCCCAGAGCTAAAGACTGCATGCAACCAAGTCCTGCATGCCTGAAGAGTAAAAGTTAAAAGAGATCTGAAGAAAAGCATCCCAAAGCACATCCAAATCTAATGATGAAAATCACAGTTAGAGATAAATACTGAAGCTGGGGCCAGAGTGGTGGCTCAACTGCAGGTTATTTGCCTTGCATGCAGCTAACACAGGACGAACCAGTTTGATACCCCAGTGTCCAATATGGTCTCCCAAACCAGGAGTGATTTTTTTATATTTTATTTAAACACCTTGATTACATACATGATTGTGTTTGGATTTCAGTCATGTAAAGAACACCACTCATCGTCAGTGCAACATTCCGATCACCAATGTCCCAAACCTCCATCCTCCCCACCCAACCCACACCTGTACTATAAACAGGCTTTCCATTTCCCTCATACATTCTCATTATTAGGACAGTTCAAAATGTAGTTATTTCTCTAACTAAACTCATCACTATTTGTGGTGAGCTTCCTGAGGTGAGCTGGAACTTCCGGCTCTTTTCTCTTTTGTGTCTGAAAATTATTATTGCAAGAATGTCTTTCATTTTTCTTAAAACCCATAGATGAGTGAGACCATTCTGCGTTTTTCTCTCTCTCTGACTTATTTCACCCAGCATAATAGATTCCATGTACATCCATGAATAGGAAAATTCCATAACTTCAACTCTCCTGACAGCTGCATAATATTCCATTGTGTATATGTACGACTGTTTCATTAGCAGTTCGTCTGTTGAAGGGCATCTTGGTTATTTCCAGAGTCTTGCTATGGTAAATAGTGCTGCAATGAATATAGGTGTAAGGAACGGGTTTTTATACAGTATTTTTGTGTTCTTAGGGAATATTTCTAGGAGTGGTATAGCTGAAAGGTATGGGAGCTCGATTTCCAGGTTTTGGAGGAATCTCCATATCGCTTTCCATAAAGGTTGAACTAGACAGCATTCCCACCTGCAGTAGATAAGAGTTCCTTTCTCTCCACATCTTCGCCAACACAGTTTATTCTCATTCTTTGTGATGTGTGCAATTCTCTGTGGTGTGAGGCGGTATCTCATCATTGTTTTGATTTGCATCTCCCTGATGATTAGTGATGTGGAGCATTTTTTCATGTGTCTTTTGGCCATTTGTATTTCTTCTTTGTCAAAGTGTCTGTTCATTTCTTCTGCCCATTTTTTGATGGGATTAGATGTTTTTTTCTTGTAAAGTTCTGTCAGTGCCTTGTATATTTTGGAGATTAGCCCCTTATCTGATGGGTATTGGGTGAATAGTTTCTCCCACTCTATGGGTGGCTCTTGTAACCTGGGCAATATTTACTTTGAGTGCAGAAGCTTCTCAGCTTAATATATTCCCACCTGTTAATCTCTGCTTTCATTTGCTTGGACAGAGCCATTTCCTCCTTGAATATGCCCGTAGTCTCAATGTCATGGAGTGTTTTTCCTATGAGTTGTTCTATATATCTTATGGTTTTGGGTCTGATATCGAGCTCTTTAATCCATTTGGATTTTACCTTAGTACATGATGTTAGCTGTGGTCTAAGTTTGATTTTTTGCAAGTGGCTAGCCAGTTGTGCCAACACCACTTGTTGAAGAGGCTTTCCCTGTTCCATTTTGGATTTCCTGCTCCTTTATCAAAAGTTAGGTGACTGTATGTCTAGGGAATATTTTCTGAGTATTCAAGCCTATTCCACTGATCTGAGGGCCTGTCCTTATTCCAATACCATGCTGTTTTGATAACTATTGCTTTGTAGTAAAGTTTAAAATTGGGGAAAGTAATTCCTCCCACATTCTTTTTTCCAATGATTGCTTTAGCTATTCTAGGGTGTTTATTGTTCCAAACGAATTTCAAAAGTGCCTGATCCACTTCTTTGAAGAATGTCATGGGTATATTTACAGGGATCGCATTAAATGTGTATAATGCCTTGGGGACTATTGCCATTATGATGATGTTAATCCTGCCAATCCATGAGCAGGGTATGTGTTTCCATTTCCGCCTGTCCTCTCTTATTTCTTGGAGCAAAGTTTTATAGTATTCTTTGTATAGGTCCTTTACATTTTTAGTCAAGTTAATTCCTAGATATTTGAGTTTGTGTGGCACTATTGTGAATGGGGTTGTTTTCTTAATGTCCATTTATTCCTTATTACTATTGGTGTATAGAAAGGCCATTGATTTCTGTGTGTTAATTTTTTAGCCTGCCACCTTGCTATATGAGTCTATTTTTTCTAGAAGCTTTTTGGTAGAGTCTTTAGGGTTTTCTATGTAGAGTATCATGTCATCTGCAAACAGTGAGAGCTTGACTTCTTCCTTTCCTATTGGAATTTACTTGATATCTTTTTCTTGCCTAATCGCTATAGCAAGTACTTCAGTGCTATGTTGAATAGGAGTGGTGAGAGAGGACAATCCTTGTCTTGTGCCAGAATTTAGAGGGAATGCTTTTAGTTTTTCTCCACTGAGGATAGTATTTGCCACTGGCTTGTGGTAGATGGCCTTAACTATATTGAGAAAGGATACTTCCATTCCCATCTTGCTGAAAGTTTTGATCAAGAATGGGTGTTGGACCTTATCAAATGCTTTCTCTGCATCTATTGATATGATCATGTGGTTTTTATTTTTCTTGTTGATGTTGTGTATTATGTTGATAGATTTACAGATGTTAAACCATCCTTGCATTCCTGGGATGAAACCTACTTTGTCATAGTGGATGATCTTCTTAATGAGGCATTGAATCCTATTTGCCAGGATTTTGTTGAGGATCTTTGCATCTGCATTCATCAACGATATTGGTATGAATTTTCTTCTTCGTAGCATCTCTGTCTGGTTTAGGTGTCAAGGTAATGTTGGCTTCATAAAAGCTATTTGGAAGTGTTTCCGTTTGTTCAATTTCATGAAAGAGTCTTGCCAGAATTGGTAGTAGTTCCTCTTGGAAAGTTTGAAAGAATTCATTAGTGAATCCATCTGGGCCTGGGCTTTTGTTTTGGGGCAGATATTTGATTACCGTTTTAATTTCATCAATGATGATGGGGTGTTTAGATATGCTACATCCTCTTCCTTCAACCGTGGAATATTATAAGTGTCCAAGAATTTATCCAATTTTTCCAGGTTCTCATTTTTAGTGGCGTGGAGTTTCTCAAACTAGTTTCTGATTACCCTTTGAATCTCTGTCATATCAGTAGTGATCTCTCCTTTTTCATTCCTAATACGAGTTGTCAAGTTTCTCTCTCTCTTTCTATGCTAGGTTTGCCAGTGGTCTATCAATCTTGTTTATTTTTTCAAAGAACCAACTTCTGCTTTTGTTGATCTTTCAGATTGTTTTTTTGGGTTTCACTTCGTTGATTTCTGTTCTCAGCTTTGTTATTTCCTTCTCTCTCCCTATTTTTGGGTCCTTTTGTTGAGCACTTTCTAGTTCTATTAGCTGTGTCATTAAGCTTCTCAGGTAAGCTCCTTCTTCCTTCCTGATGTGTGCTTGCAAAGCTATAAATTTTCCTCTCTACTGCTTTTGCTGTGTCCTATAAGTTCTGATTGTTTGTGTCTTTATTGTCATTGATTTCCAGGAACCTTTTGATTTCCTCCTTGTTTTCATCTCGGACCCACTGGTTATTCAGTATGAGGTTGTTTAACTTCCAGGTGTTAAAGTTTTTCTTCTGAGTCACTTTGGATTTCACAAATAATTTCAGAGCCTTGTGGTCAGCGAAGGTAGTCTGCAAAATTTCTATCTGCTTGATATTATAGAGATATGTTTTTTGTGCCAGCATGTAGTCTATCCTGGAGAATGTCCCATGTACATTGGAGAATAATGTGTATCCAGGTTTCTGGGGATGGAGTGTCCTATATATATCCACTAGGACTCTTTCATCCATTTCTCTCCTCAGGCCTAGTATATTCTTTTTGGGTTTCAGTCTGATTTACCTATCCAGTGTTGACAAAGCCGTGTTGAGGTCCCCCACAATTATTGTGTTGTTATTGATATTAATTTTCAGATTTGTCAACAGTTGTATTAAACATTTTGCTGGTCCCTCATGCGGTGCATATATGTTTAGGAGAGTTATTTCTTCCTGCTCTATATACCCCTTGATTAATATAAAATGTCCATCTTTGTCCCTTACAACCCAACAAGACTCATATACTCAGATTCAGGTTTGAAAGATATATATATATTTGCGTATATATGAAATATAAATATTAAAGAAAATATATATATAGCTTCACTGATAAACAACAGCTCAGAAACTTTAGAATCTCAAACATAGCCTTAAAAGACAAAAGGTCTTTTTTAAGACAAGACTCAACAGACACACCAAACTTCTACATAAAGATGACACTAAATCCAATGACAAATATTCTCTTAATATCAATGGACTAAATGCATCTGTTAAGAGACAGAGATAAAATGGAGCAAAAAATAAAAACCACATGATCATATCAACATATGCAGAGAATTTATTTGATAAGGTCAATATCCATTCATGATAAAAAAACTTTCAAAATGATTGAATGAAAGAAACTATTCTCAATATATTCAAGGCCATCTATCACAAGCCAATGTCAATTATTATATGCAATGGAGATAAACTAAAAGCTTTCCTCTAAAATCTGGTACAAGACAATGTTCCCCCCTCTTGCCATTACTATTGGATGTAGTTCTGAAAGTACTTGGCCTAGCAACATCGCAAAAAAAAAAAAAAACATATCAAGGGCATCCAGAGAGTAAAGGAAGAAATGAAGCTCTCACTTTTTTGCAGATGGCATGGTACTGTATTTAGAATACCCTAAAGCCACTACCAAATAGCTTCTAGAAAAGATAGATTTATATAACAATGTGGCAAGCTACAAAGTTAACATGCAAAAATTAATGGCCTTCTTATACTAAAATAATGATAGAGAAGATATGTACATTAAAAACAATCTCATTCACATTTTTGCCACAGAAACTAAAATACCTTGGAACTAACTTAAATAAAGAGGTGAAGGACCTATACAAAGAACAATACAAAACACCGCATCAAGAAATAAAAGATTGGTCAGGCCAGAGGAAACTACTCCTGCTACGTGATTACCAATTGAAAGAGACTGTGCATGTCACCTGTGCGTTTTTCTCTACTATCCTATATACTGAACCTCTTCTGATTGGGCCGAGAAGGGCCCAGCAAAATCGCTCTCTGAGAGGCTCCAGAAGAGCATGGCCACTCCGGTTTTTGTTTTTTTGTTTTTATTTTTTTTTGTGGCCTTGCACTCTTTCTCAGAAATGAACCCCACCATAACACACAGAAAAAAAGTCACACTACAAGTTTGACAATGGGAAAACCTCGCAGGCAAACACCAAGCACAGAGAATGAAGATTATAACTCTGATACCCAAAAAATATGAACGATCTGATTAATCTCTCAGATGAGGAGTTTAGAAAAGAAATATGGAGGATCTTCGTGGAAATCAAAGAAAAAGAACAAAAAGATAGAAATTAGAAAACTCCAAACTGAAATAACAGATCTGAAAAACATGGTAACTCAACTGCAAAACTCAATGGACAGCCTCTTCATCAGGGTAACAACAGATGAAGACAGAATCAGTGATCTAGAAGATCAAATGCAGAACAACTTCATACAGCAGAAGAGACTGGAAAAGAACGTTAATCAAATGATCTTATGATGGAAAAAGTACTCAAAGAATGTGAACAGATGAAAATAGGAGCCTTTGATAAACTTAACAGAAACAACATAAGAATCATTGGAGTCCCAAAGGCCCAGGAAGGAGATACACAGGAAGAATCAACAGTCAAAGACATCATCACAGAGAAACTCCAAGAGCTAAAGATTGCATGCAATCAAATCCTGCATTCCCGAAGAGTACCAGCTAAAAAAGCCCAAAAGAAAAACACCCCAAGACACATCCTAGTCATAATGACGAATCCTACAGATAGAGATAAAAGACTGAAAGCAACAAGATCAAAAAGGAAAGTTACATTCAAAGGAGCATCCCTAAGACTTAGAGCAGACATGTCACAAGAAACCCTCAAGGCCAGCACAGTGGTGGGGTATACTGACAAGACTGAATGGCATGGAGGCTTAACCTAGAATACTACACCAAGCTTGACTCACATTCAGGTTTGCAGGAATGAAACATAGCTTCATGAATTAGCAACAACTCAAAAAACTACACAGATACAAAACCAGCCTTAAAGGAAAACCTGAAAGGTCTACTTTAAGACAAGAGAGACCAACAAACACACCAAACTTATACACAAAGATGACATTAAATCCTATGACAATTATCTCCCTCAATGTCAATGCACTAAATGCACCAATTAAGAGACACAAAATTGTGAAATGGATCAAAAAGATGAACCTAGGGCCCGGGGAGATAGCACAGCGGTGTTTGCCTTGCAAGCAGCCAATCCAGGACCAAAGGTGGTTGGTTCAAATCCCGGTGTCCCATATGGTCCCCCGTGCCTGCCAGGAGCTATTTCTGAGTAGACAGCCAGGAGTTACCCCTGAGCAACGCCGGGTGTGGCCCAAAAACCAATAAAAAAAAGGTGAACCTAAACTTCTGCTTCCTACAAGAAACAAACCTGAATAGTCAGAACAAACATAGACTTAAAATCAAACTCTAGAGGAAAATAATCCTAGCAAAAACAACCTTCAAAAAGCTGGGGTGCCCATATTAATATCCGATGACACCAACTTTAGACTCAGAAAAGTTGTAAGGGACAAAGATGGACACTTCATACTAATCAAGGGATATGTGTCGCAGGAAGAAAGCACACTACTAAACACATGCACACCAAATGAGGGACTAGCAAATTATCTAATACAATTATTGACAAATTTGAAAGAAGACATCTGTAATAACACAATAATTGTGGGAGACCTCAACACAGCCCTGTCAACACTTGATAAGTCAACCAGACTGAAACCCAACAAAAATATAATAGCCCTGAAAAGATAAATGGAAGATAGAGAACTAGTAGATCCCCCAAACCTGGATATACATTCTATTTCAATGTACATGGGTCATTTTCAAGAATAGACCACATGCTGGCACATAAAACATAGCTCCATAAAATCAAGAGAATAGAAATTTTGCAGGCTATCTTTGCTGACCACAAGGCTCTGAAATTAGATGTGAACTACTAGGAGACAGAAAGTAATACTTTAACAAATAGAACTTTAAAAGCCTACTACTGAACAACCAGTGGGTACGAGATGAAACCAAGGAGGAAATCAAAACATTTCTGGAAACAAATGACAATAAAGACACAATCAGAAACTATGGGACACAGTAAAGGCTGTCCTGAGAGGAAAATTTATAGCTTTGCAAGCACATATCAGGAAGAAAGAAGGGCATTCCTGAATAGCTTAAAGAAGCAACTTATAAAATTAGAAAATGAACAACAATGGAACAAATCATAGGGATACACAAGGAAATAAAGCTGAGAGCAGAAATCAATGAAGTGGAAACCCAAAAAACAATCCAAAAAGTCAATGAAAGTAAAAGTTGGTTTCTTGAAAAACAAAAAAGATTGATAGAACATTGGCAAAACTCACAAAGTAATAGAGAGAGAATCTTGATAACCAGTATTAGAAATGAAAAGGAAAAGATCACTACAGATATTGCAGAGATTCAAAGTGTAATCAGAGACTACTTTGAGAAAATTTATTCCACTAAACACGAGAACCTGGAAAAATGGATAAATTTTTGTACTCTTATAACCTTCCACGGTTGAGTAAGGAAGATGTAGCATATCTAAACACCCCCGTCAATATTGAGAACATTACAACAGTAATCAAATGTCAGCCCTAAAAGAAAAGGCCAGACCCAGATGGATTTACTAATGAATTCTTTCAAACCTTTCAAGAGGAACTACTATCAATTAGCCAGATTCTTTTATTAAATTGAAAAAAAATGGGAACATTTCCAAACTGCTTTTATAAAGCCAACATCACATTGATATCAAAACCAGACAGAGATGCTGCAAAAAAAAGAAAGAAAATTACAGAGCAATATCAATGATGAACACAGATGCAAAGATCCTCAACAAAATCCTGACAAATAGGATCCAATGTCTCATCAAGAAGATCATTCACTACGATAAAGTAGGTTTCATTCCAGGAATGCAAGAATGGTTTAACATCGTAAATCTATCAACATAATATACAACATCAACAAAAAGAAAAATAAAAATCACATTTTATATCAATAGACGCAGAGAAAACATTTGATAAGGTCCAAACACCCATTCTTGATAAAAACTCTCAGCAAGATGGAAATGAAAGGAACCTTTCTCAATATAGTCAAAGCCATCTATCACAAGCCAATGGCAAATATTATCCTCAATGGATAAAAAATAAAAGCCTTCCTTCTAAATTCTGGTACAAGACAAGGCTGTCCTCTCTCACCATTCCTCTTCAACATAGTACTGGCAGTACTTGCTATAGCAATTAGGTAAGACAAATATATCAAGGCCATCCAGATACGAAAGGAAGAAGTCAAATTCTCACTGTTTTCAGATGACATGAGACTTTACTTAGAAAACCCAAAAGACTCTACCAAAAAGCTTCTAGAAACAATAGATTCATATAGCATGGTGGCAGGCTACAAAATTAACACACAAAAATTAATGGCCTTTTAATACAACAATAATGATATGGAAGAAATGGACATTAAGCAAACAACCCCATTCAGATTAGTGCCACATGAACGCAAATATCTTGGAGTCAACTTGACTAAAGACGGATCTATACATAGAAAACTATAAAACCATACTCCAAGACATAAGAGAGGACACACGCAAATGGAAACAGATCCCCTGCTCATGGATTGGTGGGATTAACATCATAAAATGGCAATACTCCCCAAAGCATTATAGAGTTAATGTGATCCCTCTAAAGATACCCATGACATTCATCAAAGCAGTGGATCAAACACTTCATTTAAACAATAAGTACCCTTGTATAGCTAAAGAAATTCTTGGTAAAAGGAATATGGGAGGCATTACTTTCCCCAACTTTAAACTGTATTATAAAGCAATAGTTAAGAAAACAGCATGGTATTGGAATAAAGACAGACTTTCAGATTAGTGGAATAGGCTTGAGTAGTCAGAGAAGTTCCCCAGACATACCGTCACCTAATTTTTGATAAAGAAGCAAGACATCTTAAATGGGCCAAGGAAAGCCTCTTCAACAAGTGGTGTTGGCAGAACTGGCTAGCCACTTGCAAAAGAAAATGAACTTAGAACCTCAGCTAACATCATGTACGAAGGTATATTCCAAATGAATTAAAGACCTTGATATCGGACCTGAAACCATAAGGTATATAGAACAAAACTTAGGTAAAACACTCCATGACATTGAGACAAAAGGCATATTCAAGGAGAAAACTGCACTCTCCAAACAAGTGAAGGTAGGTATTAACAGATGGGAAAATATTAAGCTGAGAAGTTTCCGCATCACAAAGGAAACAGTGCCTGGGATACAAGAGCCACACACTGAGTAAAACTATTCACTCAATACCCATCATATAAGGGGCTAAATTTCAAAATGTACAAGTCACTGTCAGAACTTTACAAAAAAAATAAAGTCTAGTTTCATCAAAAATGGGGAAAAGAAATGGACAATTTTGACAAAAAAGAAATACAAATGGCCAAAAAGAACACATGAACAAAATTCTCCACATCACTAATTGTCAGGGAGATGCAAATCAAAACAATTTTGAGGTACCATCTCACACCACAGATATTGGCACACATCACAAGCAGTGCTGTTAGGGATGTGGAGAGAAAGGATCTCTTATCTACTGCTGGCGGGAATGCTGTCTAGTCCCACCTTTATGTCAAGTGATATGGAAATTCCTCCAAACCCTGGAAATTGAGCTCCCATACAATCCAGCTATATCATTCCTAGGGATATAGCCTAGGAACTCAAAAATTCAATACAGAAATCCCTTCCTGACACCTATATTCATTGCAGCACTATTTATAATAGGCAGACTCTGGAAACAACCAAGATGCTCTTCAACAGATGAATGGATAAAGAAAATGTGGTACATATACACAATGGAATATTATGCAGCCATCAAGAGAGATAAAGTCATAAAAATTTCCTATACATGAATATACATGGAATCTATTATGCTGAGTTAAATAAATGACAGGGAGACAGATAGACACAGAATAGTCTCACTCATCTCTGGATTTTAAGAAAATTGAAAGACATTCTTGCAATAATTCTCAGAGACAAAAGAGAGGAGGGCTGGAAGTTTCAGCTCACTACATGAAGTTCATCACAATGACTGAAGAGTGCACTTAGAGAAATAACTACATTGAGAACTATCATAACAATGTGAATGAATGAGGGAAGTAGAAAACCTGTGTAGTGTACAGGCGGGAGTGGGGTGGGGAGGAGGAAGATTTGGGACATTGATGATTGGAATGTTGCACAGTGAAGGGCATTGTTCTTTGCATGACTGAAACCCAACCACAATCATGTTGGTGTTTAAATCAAGGTGTTTAAATAAACATATTAATTAAAAAATTAGACACAAATAAAATAAAGGAATGATCAATAAATGATTGTCCTGAGTGGCAGCACAGTGGTAGGGTGTTTGCTCTGCACGCAGCTGACCCACATGGTTTAATCCCTGGCGTCCCATATGGTCCCCCAAGCCAGGAGCAATTTCTGAGCTCATAGCCATGCATAACCTCTAGCATCAGTGGGTGTTGCCAAAAACCAAAAAAGTAAAATATAAAGAAATAAAAGATAACACAAGGAAATGCAGACACATACCCTTTTCATGGGTTGGAAGGATTAAAATCATCAAAATGTCAATACTCCCAATGCAGTTTACATATTTAATGTAATACCTCTATGGACAGCCATTATTTTTTTTCAAAGAACATGAGAGGTTTTCTGGGTAGTGGATTCTAAATTGAATGTTTCTTTCATTCAGTAATTTGAATATGTCATTTCACTATTTACTTGCCTGGATTTTTTCGCCTGGATTTTTTCAAGTGATGATCTTGTTGGATTCTTACATTTTTCCTTTATATTTTACGTTTTTCTTCTTCTCTACTTCTTTAGAGAGTCCATATCTCTCTTTGTTTTTAGCCATTTGGATTACTAAATGTCTTGGTATTGTTATGTAGACTTTATTTTATTTGGCACTCTTTGCCTCTTGGATTTGTAGAGAAACCTCTTTACCAAGGGTGGGGAATTACTCTGCTCTTATCTCCCTCACTAGTTTTTCCCCTTTTTCCATTCTGGTATTCGTATAATTTATAGATTATTTCTTTTGTCTTTGTTCATTAAGTACCTTACATTTTCTTCAAGTGTTTTTTTCTCCTTTCTTTTTTTACTTCATATTCACTGCTGGCTTGTAATTTGTCTTTAAGTTTATCTATGAGATTCTCTACCTGTGTAATTTTACTATTATAGTTTTCTAACATGTTTTTAGTTCTTTCAGTTCCAGTTTTATGGATTCTCTCATCTTCTGCTAGAGATCTTTTATGAGTTGGTTGAATTGCTTATCTATAGATTTCTTAATTTTGCAGTCTAGTGGTTCCTTGATTTCCATTGCTATACCATTATGTGTTAATTTTAGGTCCTCATCTGTAAGGTTGAAGCATTTGGGTGGACTTGGCGATTTGACAATATTTCTCTCCATACCTCCATAATAGGTGACTTTTTTAGCTTCCCCCAACGAACTTTGCACTTAGTGGGTTGAAATATTGGAGTATCAGGGTATTTAAGAAAATGATTTATTGAATTCTTTATATAAATTGTGGCTCAAGATATTCTTTCTTTAGAGGTTTTTTTCTAGCAAGGTTGTCAAAGTATAATACAAATATTGCATCTAGTTTATTGATTTGTTCCGCTGATTTTAAGCTGTATATTTTCTAAGAGAAAAAAGAGCTAAATAAGAAAGAGTCCACCAGGAACTCTATGATATAAATTGAAATTATTTCAGTTTGGGAAATGTAGGGCTGATGGGAAGGTTGGAAAAAAGACTCCAGTTGTGCTTGATGGATGGATTAGTATGAAGTTTCCAATTCTTGCCCAGAAAGAGGCCTGGTTGTGCCCAGGAGATAAAGGATCAGCAGTGGCTCTGGGACACAGAGGTAGGCTGAGAAAAGACCAAAGGACAGCCACATTTGCGTTTGATTGAGGGGATTAAGATCTAAGGTTCCTCATTCCCTCCCAGACACAAACCTGGATGGCCCCTAGACTCCTCATGAAGATGTGTAGGTTCAAATGTCAAAGGTGAAGAATATCCATTTAGAGTGACTTTAGCTTTATTGTTTCACTTGATTCCTAGCTTCCTCTTTATTTCTCTATGATTTCTGGTTTTTCCCTTGTTTCCTGAGAAAACAGCAATGTAATTATATATGTAATGATCATATTTATCTGGCTTTGCTATATAATTTGTAACAGGGGACTTTTCAAAGAAGTTAGCCTGTGTTATCACTGAAAGCAGATGCATTCTACCTTACAAAAATATCAATGATGGCATTTATGGTAATGCATTTATCAAACAACTAATTTCATCTGTTTTCCCACTTCACAATTTTTTTAATTTTTAATTATGAAAACAAAGATGCAAAGAAAGAGGACAAGGTAAATTTACAGTGGCAGGACAATCACCCATAAACAGATTTCTCAGAAATCCCCTTGCTGATATCTGAGCTTTGAACTTTCAGTCAAAGAACGTTAAGAAAAAGAAAACAGAACCCATGTACAATTACTTTGTCCCTCAAGTCCCCAGATTGTAATACATAATATTTCTTAGCAGCACACAAAGCAATCTAATGCAATAAAACTTATGTAACTCCTTAAACATTGAAGGCAAAGTACTTTTTTACATTTCCCTGCACATGCATATTAGTTTAAGTTAACCTCAAAAGTTTAAGTGGGTTGTTTTTCTTAAGGATTAAAGTAAAAGAAACACAGCAAAAACTGTTAGAATGGCAATTATCATTTGCATAGGCCCACCAAAATATGGGGGACATGGGAAGAAAAAGCCTTGGTCTAAATACAAGGAGAACCTACCCCTGAAGTTTCCTGGCATAAGATCAACTTTAGGCTCCAAGCAAATGAGTTTGTCCAATACAAGTCATTGTTTGTAGTGCCATTACACTTTTATTTTTCACGCAGTATCTGTTGTTGGCATCATGTTTCTGTATTGAAGATCCTGGAATCTGCGTATCCTACACTGCAGTCAGGGTGGTGCGGAGTGTCCTCTCGTTTCACCTCACAATTAAAGGACAATGAAGAGAGCCCTGTCCTGCAAGCAGGTCGTTGTTGTTGTTGTCAACTCTTCCAAGTGTTAAGGTAAGTCTCTTTTGAGCAGGTCGATGTCAGAGCAGTGGTAGGTCTTCCTTGGTAGAGGATTGCTTCTAGGTGTTGTTGTAAAAAACCTTAGATGTTTTGTAGATAGCTTCCCTGGTTCAGGGGTGAATGGAGGATGCCCATTCTTCTAAGGCCTGTGCCAGATCATTATATCAATGTTCAGGGTGTATGGTCCCATTACATTACGAGAATTGTGTGTTCCAATCTCTATTAGATAAGAACTTATTTGTACATATAGTATTTTCCCATTTTAATGTTCCTATGCAAACAAGGAACAATGCCAAGTGGTGTTATCGGCGCATATGGGGGCCATAAGAACAAGTCCAACAATCCCCATGACATGGTTCAATCATAAGCATTAAACTGAGGGACTCTTTCACCAAAATTCCTTATTGAATAGCTCACAAATAGAAGAAAAGATAAAAAGTGGGTAGAACCGTCACTGTAAAAGAATACTTAGTAAGAGTTATAGCTGTCAAAGAAAATACACTAAAAATATTCAAAAGACATATGTGTTGATTTTATGTCTTTTGAAATAGTTGGAGGTTGTTAAAGCCAATGCACTACTTTGGTCTGTGATTAGGACTGTGCAGTACTGAAGTTAAAAAGAGTAAATGTGGGGTACTGATGGTTGGGGGTAAGAGACTTAAATAGTAATAATGAGCTTTGTATAGGTGTGAAAAATGCCAGAATCTTTTGGCACAGGAGGTCGGTCTTGGTGCCTTACCAAGTTAAGAACTGAGGGTAAAGAGGGTTAATTAAGGGGAAGATAACGAATCTGGATTGGGAGATGAGGGAGTATAATGAGCTCTGGTGTGGGGGAGAGGCTATATACATTGTATAGATGAATTGTTTATGAATTAGGCTTGGCAGTCAGAGAGGACCACTGTATAGGAAGTAATGTCTACATATACACTGATTTTAGAGACCTATTTGGATGTTATCCTCCAAATCTAGGGCATTCCATTTTTTTTCCTAGAAACAATCAAGAATTAAGAACATTTTTGGGTGGAGTTTAAAAGTATATATGTCATGCGGGCACATTTGCTCCCACACACTTTTGAAAATGAATAATAGTAAGAAAAGACCCTGAATGGGGTCCAATATGCATACAACAGGAGCTTGTTTCCCCAACCCTCCCCTCAGGGCCCGATTTACCAGACCTGGCCCTGAAGACCAGTCTGGCGTGGGGGATATCAGTACACTGCTCTAAGTGGTCAGCCCAGGGGGCCTATGGCTAGCTGTCCTGCCCAGAGCACCCAACATACCAGTAGAAGACACCCAGAAGTCCTGGCATGTGTAGTCTTCTGAGTGCAGCCCCTGCCTCTGCAGTTTGTGTATGCATAGGGGAGGGATTTCTCTCCTCCAACCTACCCTCAGGGCCCGATTTACCAGACCTGGCCCTGAAGACCAGTCTGCAGGGGGGGATCTCCGTCCCCTGGACTACCACTTCACAATTATTAATTGAATATCTCCTCTATGCCTTAAATAAAAACAAAGTAATTTCAATGTGTGTGTTTATTTATGTGTGTTTTAATCCTTGAAATTAGAATTTCTAAGTATAAGCACTCAGGAGCTGATTTTCATTTTCATTTTTGAGTACAAAATATGCATTTTAAATTATAAATTAATTAATAAATTTATGTATTAGTCTTTTGGTGATATCCAACACTGCTGTAATTGAACTTGGGTTAGCTGCATGCAAGACAAATATCTTAACCCTTGTATGATATCTCTGGCCTTGAATTTATTTTTTTAAATGTAATAGATTCATAGTATAAACATTTACATGTAAATATCAAACTAATTTATTAAAGTGTAACAAATTCATAGTATAAATATCTGCTGTAAATATCAAACTACTTTTCAGTAACATGCAATATTTCAGCAGAATGCAATAACATTGTAGAGTTAAAAAACAATGTCATGTTTGGAGTAATTCTTTGATGTCTTAACACCTATCTACCCCTGCCAACTTGAAGTTACTTTTATTGAAACTATATACTCTTTCCGAAGTGACTATATGACTACCATACTGTTGCAATTATATTTAGAAAATATAATCTTATATTTTTGAGGAAAAATATGGAATGCTTCACGAATTTGCATGTCACCCTTGCACATGGGTCATGCTAATCTTCTTTGTATCATTCCAATTTTAGTATATAATCTAATATTTTAATTTATATCAATTTTTCTGTATAGCTCTGGAATATTTTTGAGGTAACATTGATTTGCAATATGTTCATTATTGAGTTACTCTGTAGTTGACATGTACATTAATATATGGTTGCCAAAGTTCCTTGTTATTATTTTGTTGCTGTCATTGTTTCTATTCAGGTTTTTTAAAATATATTTTTATTTAAGTAACATGATCATAGTTGGGTTACAGTCACAAACAGGACATCCCTCTTCACCAGTGAAACATTCCTCCCTCCCCCCTTTCCATCCACTGCCTGTTTTCGAGACAGGCATTCTACTACAGTTATTTGTTTTTAAGTTCAGCAAACTGTTTTTTTTTCTTAAAAGATAAGGGTAAAAAATATAGTAAAGGTATGACAGTGGCAATCGCCGTTGTTTGCATAGGCCCAGAATAATATGGGGAAAACTGAAAAAATCCTTGACTTGATTACAAGAAGGCCTCACCCCAGAAGTTTATTGGCATAAGACCGACTCTGGGTTCCAGGCATATCAGTGTGTCCAACACGAGTCATTCTCCATGGTCCCAGTGAAACTTTTTCGCACTTTAGCTGTTGTTGGTATCAGGTTCTTATATTTAAAGATTCTGGATTCTATGCATTTCTTTAATCAAAAACAGGCTGATGTGGAGCATCCTCTAGTTTCAGCACACCACTAGATTCATAGCAATCTGCCCTGCAAGTAGGATGTTGCTGAGTCTTCTGGGTGCTGAGAGCACTCTTTGGAGTAAGTCAATGCCAGGACAGTGGTAGGTTTTCCCTGGTAGAAGTTTGGATCCTGGTAATCTTATAGACAATTGTGGTTGTTTCCATAGATGTTTCCATTTTTCAGGTGTGTATGGGCAATGTCCATTCTTCTGAGGCCTAAGCCTAACTAAATTACCAAATTTATGTTCCCATTTCTATTAGATAATAGCTTGTTTGCATGTGTATTATTTTCCCATTTTAATGTGCCTATGCAAAAGAGAAGCAATGCCACAGGATATTGTTGGTGAATCTGGGGGCAGACAAATAAAGTCCAACATTCCATATAACTTAGTTCAAACATAAATTCTATACAGAGATACTCTTCTATCAGTATTGCTTATAAAACAGATCTCAAAAGGGGAAAATCAAACAATCAAATAACAAAAGCAGTGGTCAAAATTGTCACTATATAAGGATATTTGAAAAAAGTTATAGATGTTAAGGGAATACATCTGAGATATACAAAAAAGATACACGTGTCCCTTTTATGTTTTAGAAATATTCAAGATAGAGGGTGTTGTTTCTGAGACACTATTTTGGTCTGTGATTTGGCGAAGCATAGAGTGCATGGAGCCATGTCATCCTCGTGTTGCCTGCTGAGGCTTCAGACTCCCCAAGAGGCATTTGCTTCCTAATTGCTGGAAGCCAGAAGTTCAGCAGTCTCCTCCCTGCCCCCTGAAGGAACGGGGAAGGGGAGAGAAGGCTGTGGGGGGCAACCAAGACCGCATCTTCCCCTAAGCTTGGGCAAAGAGGAGCCTACCACGTGAAGCCAAGTCATTCCATGTTGCCTGCTGAAGCTTCCAACTCCCTGAGAGGCGTTTGCTTCCTAATTGCTAATGTTTTCTCTTGAACACATATAGCCCTTTTTGTTTTTACTCATATATATATAGCTATTATACTGATGGAGCTATTATACTAATATAGGGTAAAGCGTTCCAGGCTTTCCATAATACACTTAGGCCATGCCAAGAAAATTATTTTTCATCTCTGACTTTAGAATAAAAAAAATTTCTCTTACAAGCACAATTAGTTACAGATCATACCATATAGTATTTCCTATTTGTCTAGCTCTTTAGCCATTGTCCTGACTCTTTTCATCTTTATAGGCAACTCACAGCATCATTTCTTGAGGAATGAAGAGTGGAATAACAGTGACTTAATCCATTCCCTTCCAGATATTCTTATCTGCAGCAGAGACCACAATATCTGCAAGAATTGTATGCTTCTTCAGCTGTTCTTTGGGATTTTGTCCATGACATATTGTAATCGTGGCATCACCATTAGGTCGCTCATGTGCCCCATCTATGTGCAGTAACATTGCAATGGCATGCCAACATTTTTTTTATCTTCCAGCCACAATCAAATTCTTCCCTAAAGTTGGAATGCCAGTTCGCTTATTTATTTCCCACACACCCCACGGGGTAGCTGGTAACATGGAATATTGATCCAAACACATTCAACCTACGTTAATCACATGAAAGCCATCCACATCCTTGTCTGGTGAAACAGCATTACAATCCTTCCACTCATCAATGTGCTCTGGCAGAGGCAGCTGAACAAGAAGGCCATATACATTATCATCATTATTTAGTTTATTATTTATTTATTATTATTTTTTATAAGTTTATTTTTAATTATGAGAACAAAGATGCAAAGAAAGAGGAAAAGTTAAAGTTACAGTGGAAGGACAATCACCCATAAACAGAATTATTAGAAGAAAACACCTTGCTGATACCTTAATTTTGAACTTTCAGCCAAAGAACATTAAGAAAAATAAAATAGAACCCATGTACAATTACTTTGTCCCTCAAGTCCCCAGGTTGTAGTACGTTATAAAATTTCTTAGCAGTACACAAAGTTATCTAAGGCCATAAAACTAATGTAACTCCATAAAAATTGAAGGTATAGTATTTTCTTAAATTTCTTGCCCATGCATATTAGTTTAAGTAAATCACAAAAGTATAAGTGGGATTTTTTAAGGATTAGAGTCAAAGGAGCACCGTATAAATGGTGTTAGAGTTGCAGCTATTGTTTGCATAGGCCCACCAAAATATGAGGGACACGGAAAGGAAAACCCTTGGCCTATATACAAGGAGACCCTGCCCCTGAAGTAGTTATATATATATATATCAATGATTGTAATATCAATTTCTTTCTTTGGTTTTGGTTTAGAACTACACAGAGGTTCTTACAAACTTTTCAGCATTCAGAAGTTTCTCCTAGCAGTGCTTAGGGAATCATATTCCAGGAATCAAACAAAGCATGTGCTCAGCCTCTTGAGGTCTCTTCTTATTCCCGTAGGTTTTTTTTATGAATTGATAATGTAATCATTTTCTAATGTTTACACCTATCTCATTACTTTTCTTAGCTATAAGTTTATTTTATAAGTTAAATAAATAGCTATTCCTGCCTCTTAAAGTTTTATATGTTTTAATTTATAATCTACTTTTCATTATAATACAGGTATACCCCTGTCTTTTGGGGGTTTGTATTTATGGTTGGTTTTTCACCTTTTACTTCAAACTGCTGTTTATCATTGAAGCTCAAATGAGTCTTTTAAAGATTACAGTAAGTTAAATTTTGTCTTCTATCCATCTTCTCTGTTCCCTCCCCAACAGGCTTTGTGCCACTTGAGGTGAGTTCAGACCATTGGCATTTGGAATATTATTGATTTATAAATAGTTGCTGTCATTCTATTATATGCTTTCTAGGAGTTCTTCCATTTTATTGCAGCGTTTTTTTAATTCTCCTTTCTTGTACTTTGAAAGGTATATTTGTGTTAATTTTGGAATTTTATTTTCATATTGATATTTTCCCTTCTAAACTTTGAATTTTAATTTACCATGAATTTTGCCATGTTTTTATGCATATGACCTATTTTAAATGTAAAGAAGTTTAATCATAAATTCATTTTTATTGTTCACATTTTTACTCACCTAACTACCATATTTTATGTTTTGGAATCATTCTGCTTTTGCATGGGTCTTATTTACATTTTTCTAAAAAAACATTTTAGAAATTTTTACATGACCACTTAAATATAAAGTAGTATCTTTATTATTTGTATATAAGGTTCTTTATCATCCTTCAATTATTAGTGACACCCTTTCAGGGTAGAGTACTCTTGATAGGATAAATTTTTTCAGCTTTTTGACTATCATACCATTCTCTTCTGATTTGTATCATTGCCACTCAGAAACTTCTGATAGTTTCTTGTGGGTCCTATTATATATGGTTCTGCTTTCTCTTGCTGACCTATAATTTCCCACTTGTCTTTAGTTTTTATATTATAATCATACGGTGTGAATATGTTTGATTATTTTAACTGTGAGTAATCTAGATTGGAATGTCTCTTTTCTTCTCCATTTGGGTAAGATTATAAGCTATTATTTTTTCTAATAGTATTTTTATACCATTATGTATCTTCCATACCTCCACCTTTAGACCCTTAGACTGCTAGTATATCAGACCCCTTTTGTGTATAACTTGTTATATTTTGGGTCTCTTTATTCTATTGTTGATGAAATTGGTTTGGGTATTTAGGGCTGACCATTTTTAAATTTCATTTTATGCTCCTGAGACCGCTTGGTCCCTGGGACACATTCACTTTTTTTTCCTTTTCTCAGTTTGTAAGAATACATATGAATGTGAGGCAGAATAAGATGATTCATGTTCTATGGTTCTGTAAAAAAAAAAAAGGCAGGGGCCCCTATGTAGAAGCTATAAATATAAATAAAATTTTAAAAAAAGGAGAAAAGGAAAAGAAAGGGAACAAAGGAGAAAACAAATGTGGCAAGTATTTTATTTTGTTTGTTTTTGTTTGTTTTTCTTTTGCATAGGTACATTAAACATTGGGGAAAATTAGAAAATTTCCTTGGCCTAAGAGTGTCTCTATCCTTGAAGTATACTGGGTGTCTCTATCCTTGAAGTATATTGTCATGAGTCCAACTATAGACTCTGGGCATTTTATTTGTGAAGCCCCAAGGTTTTTCTTTATGGTCCCAGGAAAAGTTCTGCTCAGTCTCTGTTGTCAAAGTCAGTCTTATGTACTTAGAGATCTTGGTTTTTGCACAGATCATAGGGCGAAGCCTAGGATCAAGTCTTTCTTTATGATCCCAGGAAAAGTTTTGCTCAGTTGATGTTATTGTAATCAATCTTTGTCATTAGTGATATTGTTTTTGCATAGACCCTAGGTCAGAGGGTCTTCTGATTTCATCTCACCATTATGTGGTAAGGTAGGGCAACCTGACCTCAGATCAAGTTGTTGATGCTTCCTCATTGTCAGGGGGTCATATGAATCTACCCTGGTGCAAGTTGGTGCCTAAGCAGTATTAAGGCTTTCCCCGGGGGGAGTTTGATTCCTGGTGCTGGTGTAGGGAACTGCGCCCAGTTCTAAGTTGGGATCCAGGGATCAGGATTGGAAGGTCGATGTCTGATCACACGAGGTCTAAGTCAAGTTCCTATGATGATTATTCAGGGTGGATGTCTCCCCTGCATTATAAAATCTATATGTTCTTACTCCTTTTCCCCATTTTAGTGTTCCTATGCAGAAAAAAAACTATTTCAGATTATATTATTGGTGTATTTAGGGGTAAAAATAACAAGCTGTACAATATCTGTGGCCTGGTTTTGACCTGAGTTCTTATCTCAAGCAAGACTTTTCTACTAGAATTTTCTGCTAAGCAGAACCAAAACACGCCCCCCCACCAAAAAAAAAGATAAAAGAAAAAGGGGGCAAGGGAGGTTACCTCTATAAATGGAAATAAACACTAAGAATTATAACTATTAAGGAAGAGAATATACAAAGAAAATATAGATATCTTCGTCTTTTGAGATAGTCTGAGAAGGAGATAAGATCCAGGCCATATTTTTATCTGGCACCGTGTCTTGTGGAGTCTAAAAACTGGTTTACAGCAGTCAAGATCCTCAAGTAGAGTGCTCATGCTGGGGTCTCTCTGGAGCTAAATCCAGTAACAAGCAATAGTCCACATTGAGGGGATGTGGGAAAAAGAGGGTCACATAAAATAAGTCAACAGGAGCAGTGGCTACAGCTTTTTGCTGAAGTGAGAGATGGGGGGTGGACGTGGGCTGAGAGGTTGTATCTTCCACATGCATAATAATGGAACTTCTCTTGCCTATTTTAGTGACTTTGATAAATGATAACTCTCAGACCAGATTTTAAGATTAGCTTTATTCATTCAGGATTGAGTTTCTGCTCAAATGCCTCTCTCTCTATTTTTTCTTTTCCTTTTTTGGTTTTGGGGCCACACCTGGAGGTGACTTTAAAATGCTCAGAAATTTCTCCTGGAATGCTTGGGGAACCATATGGGATGCTGAGAATGGAACCCAAGAATGTGTCCGTCCCAGATCAGCCAAATCCAAGGCAAATGCCCTGCCCTTGTACTCCAGTCCCATCAAAATGCCTATCTTTTGTTATTACAGTAAGATCTGCATCTGGCAACAGAAACTTGGCTCTTGGGATTGGAGTACAATGGGTAGGGTACTTATCCTTCATAGGCCAAACTAGATTTGATTCTCAGCACCTATATGATGCTCCAAGTCTATTAGGAGTGACCCTTAGCACAGAGCCGGAGGAAGCCTTAAACATCACTGGTTGTAGTCTAAAAATTAAAAAAAAAATAGTGTTTCCTTCTCATGTACTTATAATGTAGTAAATGATCATTCTTTAAAAGGTTGGCTACCTTTGCTATTGTTTTTGTTTTTAATTAATTCATGAGTTTATATAATTATTTATTTCACTTTTTAATATCTTTGCTTTAATTTTATTCTCACATTCTCATTATGTAGCACATAATAAAAGTGAAGACTGAAGAAGGCAAAGAATATCTGAAACAATCTATGTGTTGCTCCAGTTTTTTCTTCTATTAAAAGCAATTGATTTAATCAGTCTTTTTAGAGGGATTTCTTTTTATTGCTAAGTCTCACAGAGTAGGATTTGAATTTCTAGCCTATCATCTACTAGCATGTGAGTTTAGACAACATAGTTTGCGTCCCTAAACCTCATTATTGTCATCAAAAAACTAGAAGTAAATTGTAACACATAATTCAGAGGCAGGTTCAAGTGTTAAATGTAAAACTCATACTTGGTGGAAAAGGTCAGCTTTGTCATTGTATTTGCTCTTTCACACTTGCTATAGCTTTTCACAATGTGATTTTCATTTACCTTTTCAATCCCCAGGTATGAAGTTAGAAAAGACTAAAGGACAATTTTATATATTCCTTTAAATCCCTTGACTCAACTTTCAACTTTGATCATGTATAATTTAGTGACTAGATACCAAGTAATAAGAATAATTGGAAATTTTTGCTATTTTGTGGTTAGTTTATCAAAAAGTTGACAACTTTTGCTCTGCATTCTGAAATTTTGGTGCAGAACAGTTTCATCTGATCATTCTCATTTTCCTCTAAGATATTTACAGTCTCCAAATTCCTTTAATTGTTTCAAACTTAATAAACAAATCTCTTCACTAAAAAAAGAGTCTTTCACTTTAAAATTCATGTTAGAAACAAGCTAAGAAGATTGTTGGACTTGTTCCATTGGCCCCCAGAGGCACCAATCATACCTTGTGCCATTGTTCCTCTTTTGCATAGGCACATTAAAATAGGAAAATATTACAAATGCAAACAAGTTATTATCTAATAGAGATAGGAACACATATTTTGTAATGCAGTTTAGCCTTATACCCTGAACATTGGCATAATGACTTGGCTCAGGCCTCAGAAGAATGGTCATTGCCTATAAACCCCTGAACCATTGACCATCAATGGAAACAACCACAATTGTCTATAACATCACCAGGAAGCAAACATCTACCGGGGAAGACCTTACCACTGACCTGGCATTGACTTACTCCAAAGAGTGTTCTCTTAACATCCATATGACTCAGCAACATAAACAACCTGCTTGCAGGGTAGGACGCTCCACATCTAATGGTGAGGTGAAACTAGAGGATGCTCCACATCATCCTGACTTCGATGAAGGAAAACACAAAAACCAGAATCTTTAACTACAAAAACCTGACACCAACAACAGCTAATTTGCAAAAAAAAATTTTTACCAGGACTACATAGAATGACTCAGGGGTTGGACAACCTAGTATGCCTGGAAAGCAGAGTCAGTCTTATGCCAGAAAACTTCAGGGATAAGGTTTCCTTGTATTTAGGCCAAGGATTTTTTATATTGCCCCCATATTTTGTTGGGTCTATGCAAATAACAAAAATTGCCACTTTCACACCATTATTACTGTATTTTCTAACTCTTATTCTTTTTTTAAAGAATAGTTTACTAAACTTTCTGCTGGTTCTTTAATGAATTAATTGTGATTCAATAATTTTCAAAAATATACTTGGTACTGAACTTTTTCTTCTTTCCTTTCTCTTCCATCTCTTTAGTTTTTCTTTCAATTTTCTATTTTTTAAATCATGTTGCTTTTGGTCTTCTTAAAAATGTATTATGATCAGTTATGTCAACTATATAATGCATTTTCTTTAAATAAATGAAAAATGAAAAATTTGGAACAGAATCTGGATGACAAAATTCTTTCCACAGACTTGAAAAAAAGCTTCCCTTTGGGATGGTGTGGTCCCATAGATATTATGGGTAACTGGAAGCCACAAAAATTATTGCTGATGGAGACTTTATGACTTTTGCCCTCCCACTGAAACACCTTGTCAGATTTCCATCAGTATGATTTTTGTATGTGTTTTTGTACTCTGAAGACAAAAGATAACTGAGAAAAGATGCCCAGAAACAAGTGAATCACAGAGAAAACACACATATTTCTTGCCTGATACAAGGTTTTAGTTTTAAATCTTTAAGTTCTTCAGTTGGTCTATTAACCCATTACTTATTTACTTCTACAGCCTTGTTAAAGAAAATTTCTGTTTTCTACATCAGAATGAGTTAATTCATGCATTAGGAAGCAAGAGAGGGGTGGGGTGGTAAGGAGGAAGATTTGGTACATTGGTGGTGGGAATGTTGCACCAGTGAAGGGGGGTGTTCTCTACATGACTGAAACCCAGCTACAATCATATTTGTAATCAAGGTATTAAAATAAAGATATTAGAAAAAATAAAGGTGATAAAATCTATAGGATATATATAATAGGATATATATTATCTTTATAAATTGATCCTAAAATGCCTTAAAATATGTTTTTATTCCTTTATATCAGGGGCCTTCAAACTATGGCCCGCGGGATAGGAGTCTGATCCAGCACGCCAGCAGTGTGTGCTGTTTGGTCGCCAAGATACCTGCCAGCATATACACTCAGTGTCATGGTTTCTCAGGGATGACGTCAACCGCCTATGCCCATGGCATGTTGTGTGCTGGGAGAGTGGGCATGAGGGCGGTGCTGAGAGGGACACTGCTGCCCCCTTGCACCTGGCGCATTGCTGATGACGTTACTGGAGGGCACCAGACGCCGCCTGCTCCACCCCCAGGCAACGTGGTGTTTGTGTGCTGTGCCTGCCTGTCAGTGAGGTTTTACTCCACTCCCTCCACTGCCAAAGGTCAGTCAAAAGTGCCATAGAAATAAATTTTTGCCAGATGGGGGGTTCTGCCCGATTGGGCTGTGGGTGACTCATATGAAAATACCCCTTTGGGGATGATGACGCATTCAGTGCTGAAATCAAAGTTAGGGGTTGGGTGGTGGTTGGGAGGTTAGGGGTTCAGTGCTGAATTGCCCATGTGGAAAATTAGGGGTTTGATGCTAAAGCATTTTAAAGGGGTTACATTGAAAATTTAATATGAATTTTGCAAATCCTTTTTAGTGTTCACATGCAGATTCTGAACATATCAATTTGGGCATTATATAGAGAGATATAACTGAACTATCGGGGACTGAGCTAGTCTGCTTAGAAAAGCCTGCAAGGGGTAAGTGTTCACATTAGGGGGATTAATGGGGGTTCATACACTGTGTGTATATATACACACATATTTGTATTTCACTAATATCAGTTTGGAATCCCTAGGAAACAATGATGTCAAGAAAAAGAAAAATTGACGGTGAGTGTAGGATATTCAAAGAACAGTGGACTTACGATTACTTTTTTTATGTGGTACAAAGAAAAAGCTGTGTGTCTGATATGCCAGAATATAGTTGATGTGTTCAAAGAATACAATTTGCGGTGCCACTATCAAACTCAACATAAAGATAAATATGATTGTTTGGTTGGAGAAGTGAGAAAAGATAAAATATTACAACTGAAACATATACTGACGACTCAGAAAAATACTTTTTTGAAGGAGAAGCAGTTAAATACTTTCTCACTGCGGGCAAGTTTTCAAGTTGCCAAGCTAATAGCGCACAATGGCAAACCATTTGTGGAGGGAGAATTTGTTAAAGAATGCCTTATTTCTGTTGCCAAAGAGATGTGTCCAGAGAAGGCCGATTTATTTAGTGCAGTGAGCCTTTCAGGAGTTTCAATGACAGGAAGAATTGAAGAAATGGGAGCAAATTTGCTGCACCATTTGCAAAACTCTGCAAAGAAACTTTGTTATTTTTCCTTGGCACACGACGAAAGCAATGATGTTAATGATTTTGCCCAACTTCTCATTTACATGCGTGGGACAAATGAGTATTTTGAAGTCAGAGAAGAGCTTGCTGCACTGCAAAGTATCAAAGGTACTAACACAGGAGTGGATATATTTGAAAAGGTTTGCCAAACTGTGAATGGTTTGGAGCTGGAATGGGTTAAACTAGTCAGTGTAACAACTGATGGTGCTCCTAGCATGGTGGGGTCTAAGAGAGGAGTAATTGCTCACATTACACAAGAGAAGGACAAACATAACCATCCTCATCCAATTGCATACATTGCCTCATCCACCAACAAGCGCTATGTTGTAAATCACTGAGGTGGGACTCCGTTATGAAAATTGTGGTATCTTGTGTTAATTACATTAAAACTCATGCACTAAACCACAGACAATTTCAGGAATTTCTATCTGAGGTAAATGCTGCCCATGAAGTTGTTCTGTACCACACAGAAGTCCATTGGCTGAGTAGAGGGAGAGTTTTGAAACGTTTCTATGACTTACATCCGCAGATTACAGCTTTTCTACTTTCAAAAAACCAAGAAGTACCAGAGCTCAATGATGCAGAATGGAAATGGCACCTTGCCTTTCTGACAGATATAACAGAGATACTCAACAGTTTCAATCTGCAACTTCAAGACAAGGGGAAGCTCATCTGTGATATGGCATCTCATGTGAAAGCATTTGAAGTAAAATTAGGCCTTCTCATCAAACATGTACAGGAGAAAAACTTCAGTCATCTCCCAACAACTCAAAACCTGTCAGCGGACAAACCATTGGTTGCGTTCTCAAAGGAAACATGTCTGACTTCACTAGAATTGTTGCAAAAGGAGTTTTAATTTAGATTCAAAGAGCTTCATCTCCATGAACAGGACATACAGCTTTTTCATAACCCATTTATGAGATTGAAAATGTCCTTACAATTTACGAAATGGAACTTGCTGAACTGCAGAATTGTGACTCTCTGAAAGACGCATGTAAGGCAAGTAACCTTTTGAATTTCTATGCATCTCTCCCCTCTGAGACATATCCAAATATCAGGAACCATACAATCAAAATGGTAACAATCTTTGGTATCACTTATGCCTGTGAACAGACTTTTTCAAGAATGAAACATCTGAAATCTCCAACCAGATCAAGATTAACTGATGCCCACTTGCATCACTTGTTATGGCTGGCAGTGACAAATATGGAACCGGACATTGACCATCTCATTAGCCAAAAGCAGGCCCACAGTTCCCATTGAAATACTGGTGCGTGATCTGTTTATTTATAAATGGTTTTCATTTTATTTATATAAGATATGTGCAGTGTGAGTAGGAATTAGTAGCTCATATAGTCTGGCCCTCCAGCTCTCTAAGGAACCATAATCTGACCCCCACTTTAAAAAATTTGAAAACCCCTGCTTTATATAAAGGTATTAAACCATGAAATAATTAAAATATAAATACTTTAAGTGTCTATATACATAACTATGATCTATAATGGTAGACGTTTATACTAGAAACAGTGAAGAAAATTTTGACCCAAAATATGTATCATAAATAAATATCAACATAATGAAATATCCACAACATTTAAATTAAACATTGAAATGCTATTGTGTGCTTATTAAAATCGCTTAGATGAAAATAAAATAAATAGTAATATAAAGTAGTGAATAGCTGTGGCGCAATTGTAAATCTTATTAATTACCAGGAAATCAAAATGGTATAAACAACATAGTAAACAGTTTAGCAATTTATTTTTTATTTAAACCAATGTGAATTATAATACTTTCTTCTTTAAATAAAATGTGTATTTAAACACCTTGATTACATATATGATTGTAGTTGGGTTACAGTCATGTAAAGAACACCCCCCTTTACCAGTGCAATATTCCCATCATCAATGTCCCAAATCTACCTCCGCTGCACCCCACCACAGACTGTACAGACAGGCTTTATACATCCCTCATTCATTCACATTGTTTTGATAGTTTGCAGTGTAGTTATTTCTCTAACTGCACTCATCACTCTTTGTGGTGAGCTTCATGTCATGACCTGAACCTTCCAGCCCTTCTCTCTTTTGTTTCTGAGAATTTTTGCAAAATGTCCCTTATTTTTCTTAAAACCTATAGATGAGTAGGACTATTGAGCCTTTATCTCTCTCCCTCTGACTAATTTCACTCAGCAAAATAGATTTCTTTTATTAATATCTTTATTTAAATACGTTGATTACAAATATGAATATAATTGGATTTTAGTCTGTAAAGAACACCCCACTTCACCAGTGCAACATTCCCATCACCAATATCCCAAATCTCACTCCTCCCTACTCAACCCCGGCCTGTACTCTAGAAAGGCTTTCTATTTTCATCATTCATTCATATTGTTTTGATAGGTCTCAATGTAGTTATTTCTCTTTTGTGGTGAGCTTCAGGTTGTGAGCTGAATCTTCCAGCATTCCTCTCTTTTGTCTCTGAGAATTATTACAAAAGTGTCTTTTATGTCTCTTAGAACCCATAGATGAGTGAGTCCATTCTGTGTCTATCAGTCTCCCTGTGACTTATTTCACTCAGCATAATATATTCCATGTACATCCATGTGTAGGAAAATTTCATGACTTCATCTCTCCTGACTGTGGTGTAATATTCCATTGTGTATATGTACTACAGTTTCTTTAGCCATTTATCTGTTGAAGGGCATCTTGGTTGTTTCCAGCTGCCTATTGTAAATATCACTGCAATGAATGTTGAGGTGAGAAAAAGATTTTTGTATTGTTTTTTTGTTCCTACGGTGTATCCCTAGGAGAGGTATAGCTGGATCATATGGGATCTCAATTTCTAGTTTTTGGAGGAATCTCCATATCGCTTTCCATAAAGCTTGGACTAGACTGCATTTGCAACAGCAGTGAAGAAGAGTTCCTTTCTCTCCACATCCTAACCAGCACTGCTTGCTCTCATTCTTTGTGATGTGTGCCAATATTTGTGTTGTGAGATAGTACCTCATAGTTGATTTGATTGGAATCTCCGTGCTAATTAGTGATGTGGAGCATTTTTATGTGCCTTTTGGTCATTTGTGTTTCTTCTTTGACAAAGAATCTGTTCATTTCTTCTCTCCATTTTTTGATGGCATTAGATTTTTTTCTCATAAAGTTCTGTCAGTTCCTTGTATACTTTAGATATTAGACCCTTACCTGATGGGTATTGGGTGAATAGTTTCTCCCTCAGTGGGTGGCTCTTGTTTCCTTGGCACTATTTCCATTGAAGTGCAGAAGCTTCTCAGCTTAATATATTCCCATCTGTTTATCTTTGCTTTCACTTGATTGGAAAGTACTTTCCCTCCGTAATGATGCTTTTAATTTGAATGTCATGGAGTGACTGACCTACGTGTTATTCTATATACCTCATTGTTTCAACGCTGATATCAAGGTTTTTAATCTATTTGGATTTTACTTTTGTACATGGTGTTAATTGTGGATCTGAGTTCACTTTTTTGGAAGTAGATAACCATCTGTAAAAACACCCTTTGTTGAAGAAGTTTTCCTTGCTCTGTTTAGGATTTCTTGCTCCTTTGTCAAAAATTAGGTCACTGTATGTCTGGGGAAAATTCTCTGAGTACTCAAGCCCATTTCTCTGATCTGAGGATCTGTCTGTATTCAAATACCATGCTGTTTTGATAACTATTGCTTTGTAATACAGTTGAAACTTAGGGGAAAGTAATGCCTTCCATATTTCTTTTCCAAGAATTGCTTTAGCATTCGAGGGTATTTATTGTTCCAAATGAATTTCAAAAGTGTTTGATCCACTTCTTTGAAGAATGTCATGGGTATCTTTAGAGGGATCACATTAAATTTGTACAATGCCTTGGAGAGTATTGGAATTTTAATGATGTTAATCCTGCCAATCCATGAGCAGTGTATGTGTTTCCATTTACGTGTGTCCTCTCTTATTTCTCAGAGCAGGATTTTATAGTTTTCTTTGTATACGTCCTTCTTTAGTCAAGTTGACTCCAAGATATTTGAGTGTTTGTGGCACTAATGTTAATGGTTTTTTTTAAATATCCATTTCTTCTCTATCATTATTGGTATATAAAAAGTCCATTCAATTTTATGTGTTAATTTTGTAGCCTGCCATATTGCTATATGAATCTATTGTTTCTAGAAGCTTTTTGGTCGACTCTTTAGGGTTTTCTAAGTAGAGTATCATGTCATCTACAAACAGTGAGTGCTTGACTACTTCTTTTTTTACCTTGATTCTCATGATATCTTTTTCTTGCCTAATCAGTACAGCAAGTACATCCAGTGTTATGTAGAATAGGAGTGGTGAGAGAGGACAGCTATGCCTTATACCAGAATTCACAAGAAAGTCTTTTAGTTTTTCTCCATTGAGGATAATATTTGCCATTTGTTTGTAGTAGATGGCCTGAACTATATTGAAAAAGGTTCCTTTCATTCCCATCATGCTGAGAGTTTTTATCAAGAATGGGTGTTGGACTATATCACATGCTTTCTCTGCATCTATTGATATGATCATGTGATTTTTATTTTATTTTTTTGATGCTGTATATTATGTTGATAGATTTTAAGGATGTTAAACCATCCTTAGATTTCTGGGATGAAAACTACTTGATCATAGTGAATGATCTTCTTGATGAGGCATTGGATCCTATTTGCCAGGATTTTCTTGAGGATATTTGCATCTGTGTTCATCGGCGATATTGGTCTATAATTTTCTTTTTTTAGCAGAATCTCTATCTGGTTTTGGTATCAAGGTGATGTTGGCTTCATAAAACTTATTTCAAAGTGTTCTCGTTTTTTCAAATTTATGAAAGAGCCTGGCCAGGATTTGTTGGAAGCTATAAGACTTAGAGAGCAAAATGGAATCTGTGATGCCTGAGAAACCAAAGGCCTGTGTACCTGACATGCTGCTACTGTGGCATTTCCCCCATGGACCTAAAGGAAAGAAAAGCCACATAGTTCAGTTAGAAAAGGTCACAAGATGTTCCAGTAAAACGCCCGATTGCTAAGATAGGATCACACATCCTGTTAAGCTACCATTGTGAAAGAATGTTTGTGCAATATAGGGGTATGCGATATAAGGGTATGTTGTAAAACTGGAAAGTCCATCCTGCTTCAACCACCCTCCCTTTTGCAGAAATGCATGAAAAAGTACTGACTGTTACTTCCGTGTTTTGTTCATGCTATAAAAGCTAGCCCCCTTTCAATAAACTTTGGCTCTTGATCAGCAAGCTTGACTTGAGCTCATTTCTTTCCCAGCCTCTTTCCTCCTTTTTAGAATTTAGATCTTAGAATTTAGGAGTTTAGAATTTAGAATTTTAGAATTTAGAATTTAAAATTTTAGAATTTAAACTTTAGAATTTAGAATTTGAGAATATAGAATTTAGAATTTTAGAATTTAGATTTTAGAATTTAGGAGTTTAGAAGTTAGAATTTTAGAATTTAGAATTTTAGAACATAAAATTTAGAATTTTAGAATGTAAACTTTAGAATTTAGAATTTTAGAATATAGAATTTAGAATTTTAGAATATGGAATTTATAATTTAAGAATTTAGATATTAGAATTTAGGAGTTTAGAAGTTAGAATTTCAGAATTTAGAATTAAGAATTTTAGAATATAGAATTTAAATTATTAAATATAGAATTTTAGAGTATAGAATTTAGAATTGTAGGATTTAGAATGTAAAATTTTAGAATATAAAATTTAGAATTTTAGAATTTAGATTTTAGAATTTAGAATTATAGAAGTTAGAATTTTAGAATATAGAATTTTAGAATATAGAAGTTTAGAATAAAAAAATTAGAATTTTAGAATATAATATTTAGAATTTTAGAATTTAGATTTTAGAAGTTAAAATTGTAGAATATAGAAATAAAAATTTTAAAATTTAGAATTTAGAATTTTAGAATATAGAGTTTAGAATTTTAGAATATGGAATTTAGAATTTAATAATTTAGAATTATAGAATTTAGATTTTAGAATTTAGGAGTTTTAAAGTTAGAAAATTAGAATTTAGAATTTAGAATTTTGATTTTAGAATATAGAATTTAGAAATTTAGAATATTAGAATTTAGAATTTTAGAAAATAGAATTAGAATTACAGAATTTAAACTTTAGGATTTAGAATTTTAGACTATAGAATTTAGAATTTTAAAATTTAGATTTTGGAATTTAGAATTTTAGAATTTTGAATTTAGAATATTAGAATTTATAATTTAGAATTTTAGAAAATAGAATTTAGAATTTTAGAATTTAGAATTTAGAACTTTAGAACTTAGAATTTAGAATTTTAGAATTTAGAATTTAGAATTTTAGAATATAAAATTTAGAATTTTAGAATATAAAATATAGAATTTTAGAATTTAGAATTTTAGAGTATAATATTTAGAATTTTAGAATTTAGATTTTAGAAGTTAGAATTTTAGAAAATTGAATTTAGAATTATAGAATTTGAACTTTAGGATTTAGAATTTTAGAATATAGAATTTAGAATTTTAGAATTTAGAATTTATAACTTTAGAAATTAGAATTTAGAATTTAGAATTTAGTATTTTAGAATTTAGAATTTTAGAATATAGAATTTAGAATTTTAGAATTTAGAATTTAGAACTTTAGAACTTAGAATTTAGAATTTAGGATTTAGAATTTTAGAATTTAGAATTTAGTATTTTAGAATTTAGAATTTAGAATTTTAGAATATAGAATTTAGAATTTTAGAATTTAAAATTTAGAATATAGAACTTTAGAACTTAGAATTTAGATTTTAGAATTTAGAATTTTAGAATTTAGAATTTAGTATTTTAGAATTTAGAATTTAGAATTTTAGAATATCGAATGTAGAATTTTAGACTTTAGAATTTAGAACTTTAGAACTTAGAATATAGAATTTAGAATTTTAGAATTTAGAATTTAGAACTTTAGAACTTAGAATTTAGAATTTAGAAATTAGTATTTTAGAATTGAGAATTTTAGAATATAGAATTTAGAATTTAGAAATTAGTATTTTATAATTGAGAATTTTAGAATATAGAATTTAGAACTTTAGAATTTAGAATTTTAGAATATAATATTTAGAATTTTAGAATTTAGATTTTAGAAGTTAGAATTGAGAATTTAAAATTTTAGAATTTAGAATTTAGAATTTAGAAATTAGATTTTTAGAATATAGAATTTAGAATTATAGAATTTAGAATTTAGAATTTTAGAATATAAAATTTAGAATTTTAGAATATAAAATTTAGAATTTTAGAATTTAGAATTTTAGAGTATAATATTTAGTATTTTAGAAGTTAGAATTTTAGAATATAGAATTTAGAATTTTAGAATTTAGAATTTAGAACTTTAGAACTTAGAATTTAGAATTTTAGAATTTAGAATTTAGAATTTTAGAATATAAAATTTAGTATTGTAGAATATAAAATTTAGAATTTTAGAATTTAGAATTTTAGAGTATAATATTTAGAATTTTAGAATTTAGATTTTAGAAGTTAGAATTTTAGAAAATTGAATTTAGAAATATAGAATTTAAACTTTAGGATTTAGAATTTTAGAATATAGAATTTAGAATTTTAGAATTTAGAATTTATAACTTTAGAAATTAGAATTTAGAATTTAGAATTTTAGAATTTAGAATTTAGTATTTTAGAATTTAGAATTTTAGAATATAGAATTTAGAATTTTAGAATTTAGAATTTAGAATTTAGAACTTTAGAACTTAGAATTTAGAATTTAGGATTTAGAATTTTAGAATTTAGAATTTAGTATTTTAGAATTTAGAATTTAGACTTTTAGAATATAAAATTTAAAACTTTAGAATTTAGTATTTAGAACTTTAGAACTTAGAATTTAGAATTTAGGATTTAGCATTTTAGAATTTAGAATTTAGTATTTTAGAATTTAGAATTTTAAAATATAGAATTTAGAATTTTAGAATTTAGAATTTAGAACTTTAGAACTTAAATTTAGATTTTAGAATTTAGAATTTTAGAATTTAGAATTTAGTATTTTAGAATTTAGAATTTAGAATTTTAGAATATCGAATTTAGAATTTTAGACTTTAGAATTTAGAACTTTAGAACTTAGAATATACAATTTAGAATTTTAGAATTTAGAATTTTGAACTTTAGAACTTAGAATTTAGAATTTAGAAATTAGTATTTTAGAATTAAGAATTTTAGAATATAGAATTATAATTTTAGAATATAATATTTAGAATTTTAGAATTTAGATTTTAGAAGTTAGAATTTAGAATTTAGAATTTTAGAATTTAGAATTTAGAATTTAGAATTTAGTATTTTAGAATTTAGAATGTAGAATTTTAGACTTTAGAATTTAGAACTTTAGAACTTAGAATTTAGAATTTAGAATTTTAGAATTTAGAATTCAGAATTTTAGAATTTAGAATTTAGTATTTTAGAATTTAGAATTTAGAATTTTAGAATATAGAATTGAAAATTTTAGAATTTAGACCTGCAGAGTCTCCACCCGGCTATGCTTCTTCTGAGGAAACTGAGTACGGGAAGGGAGCCCTGTCCTACACTTCTCTGTCTTCCCTTAACACTGGAAGCTCTCCTCAGAAACCTGGGAAGTGAACCCCAAAGAAACTACATTCGGGAGCTACCAAGCGAGCCAGAGAGTGAGTAAGAAATGGCTGGATGTGGGGGTTTCCAGGCAGAGTGCTGATTGCTCTACCTGCAGAGTCTCCACCCGGCTGTGCTTCTCCTGAGGAAACTGAGCACCGGAAGGGAGCGCTGTCCTACTCTTCTCTGTATTTCCTGAACTCTGGAAGCGCTCCTCGGAGCCCTGGGAAGCGAACCCCAAGGAAACTACATTTGGGAGCTGCCCAGCGAGCCGGGGAGTGAGTAAGAAATGGCTGGATGTGGGGGTTTCCAGGCAGAGTGCTGATTGCTCTACCTGCAGAGTCTCCACCCGGCTGTGCTTCTTCTGAGGAAACTGAGCACCAGAAGGGAGCCCTGTCCTACCCTTCTCTGTCTTTCCTGAACTCTGGAAGCTCTCCTCAGAGCCCTGGGAAGCGAACCCCAAAGAAACTACATTTGGAAGCTACCCAGCGAGCCAGAAACTGAGCACCTGAAGGAAGCCCTGTCCTACTCTTCTCTGTCTTTCCTGAACTCTGGAAGCTCTCCTCAGAGCCCTGGGAAGCGAACCCCAAAGAAACTACATTCGGAAGCTACCCAGCTAGCCAGTGACTCTCCTCAGAGTCCTGGGAAGTGAACCCCAAAAATACAGCATTCTGAAGCTGCCCAGTGAGCGAGTGAAAACTATGCCTGACCAGTGGGGCCCGACTGTGAAAAACTGTGAGTGCTGCCTATGTGTGTCTCTCTGCTATCCTGTTGCGTGAACCTTCTGAGAGTGGGCTGAAAAGAGGCTCCAGAAGGCACTTAGCTCCACTTCAATACGCAGCCATGCGCTCTTTCTAAAAAAAGAACACTATCACAAGAAGAAAAAAACCACACTAAGAACTGTGCTGGATCACAGAAGCAAGAATTTCTCTCCAGACTGTCTTCTCTGCTGCCTGCTTGGGCCTAAGATTTGATCCTGTGTGAGTCTTCATCCACGGAGGACTCCCCTACCTTGGAGGCAAGCCGGCCCATCCAGAAAGGGCGGAGCCAGAGAAGTGTGTTGCCTGCATCATATAACCAATGAATACCACCGCAACACGTAGAAAAACCCACAATACAAGTGTGACAATGGGGAAACAACGCAGGCCAGCATCAGACATAGAGAATGAAGATGACAATTCTGATGACCAGTTGACGAAAAACCAACTAATCAATCTCTCAGATAAGGACTTTAGAGTAGCAATATGGAATATACTCAAAGAACTCAAAGAAACCATGAATAGAGTAGAACAGAACACTAATAAGAATCAAGAAAATATGAAGACAGAAATCACAAAACTCCAAACTGAAATAACATGTCAAATAACAGGCCTGAAAAAATCAGTAAACGAAGTGAATGACAAAATGGATAAGCTCTGGGACAGGGTATCAGAAGCTGAGAATAGACTTGGTGCTGTGGATGATGAGATACATAAAAATTCCATACAACAGGAGAGATTGGAAAAAAAAACTTAAAACAAATGAACAGACAATGGAAAAATTAGTCAAAGAATGGGAACAGATGAAAATAGAGGTCTATGATAAGATCAACAGAAACAACTTAAGAATCATTGGAGTCCCAGAGACCCAGGAAGAAAATTTCCAGGAAGAATCAATGGTCAAGAACATCATTAAAGAGAAACTCCCAGAGCTAAAGAATATATGTGATCAAATCCTGCATGCTCGAAGAGTACCAACCAAAAGAGACCCAAGAAAAACCACCCCAAGATACATCCTAGTCACAATGACAAATCCCACAGATAGAGACAGAATTCTGAAAACAGCAAGATCAAAAGGGGAAATTACATTCAAGCAAGCATCCTTGAGATTTACAGCAGACCTGTCACCAGAAACACTAAATGCCAGAAAGCAGTGGTGGGATATTGTGACGAGACTGAATGAAATGAATGCTTCACCTAGAATACTGTACCCAGCAAAACTCACTTTCCGGTTTGACGGAAGAATACATGGTTTCACAGACAAAAAACAGCTCAGAAACTTTACAGACTCAAAACCAGTCTTAAGAGAAAAACTGAAAGACCTAATCTAAGACAAGACTGACCAAAAGACACACCAAATTTCGATATAAAGATGGCATTAAATCACAGGACAATTCTTTCTCTAAAAGTCAATGGACTAAATGCACCAGTTAAGAGACACAGAGTGGCTAAATGGATCAAAAAACTCAATCCAACCTTCTGCTGCCTACAAGAAATGCACCTGAATAGTCAGAACAAACATAGACTCAAAATAAAAGGCTGGAGAAAAGTTATCCAAGCAAACAACACCCATAAAAAAGCTGGAGTGGCCATACTAATATCAGATAATGCAAACTTTAACTCAGGAAGGTTGTAAGGGACAAAGATGCACATTTTATATTAATCAAGTGGTATGTAGAGCAGGAAGAAATAACTCTCCTAAATATATATGCACCAAATGAGGGGCCAGCAAAATATTTAAAACAACTGTTGACAAATCTGAAAAACAATATCAATAACAACACAATAATTGTGGGGGACCTCAACACTGCTTTGTCAACACTGGATAGGTCAACCAGACTGAAACCCAACAAGAATATACTAGACCTGAGGAGAGAAATGGAAGAAAGAGGCCTAGTGGATATATATAGGTCACTCCATCCCCAGAAACCTGGATACACATTTTTCTCCAATGTACATGGGACATTCTCCAGGATAGACTACATGCTGGCACATAAAACATACCTCCATAATATCAAGAGGATAGAAATTTTGCAGACAACCTTCGCTGACCACAAGGCTCTGAAATTATTTGTGAATTCCAAAGGGACTCAGAAGAAAAACTTTAACACCTGGAAGTTAAACAGCCTCATACTCAATAACCAGTGGGTCCGAGATGAAATCAAGAAGAAAATCAAAAGGTTCCTGGAAACAAATGACAATAAAGACACAAACTATCAGAACTTATGGGACACAGCAAAAGCAGTACTGAGAGGAAAATTTATAGCTTTGCAAGCACACATCAGGAAGGAAGAAGGAGCTTACCTGAGTAGCTTAATGACACAGCTAATAGAACTAGAAAGTACTCAACAAAAGGACCCAAAAATAGGAAGACAGAAGGAAATAACAAAGCTGAGAGCAGAAATCAACGAAGTGGAAACCCAAAAAACAATCCGAAAGATCAACGAAAGCAGAAGTTGGTTCTTCGAAAAAATAAACAAGATTGATAGACCACTGGCAAACCTAACAAAGAAAGAGAGAGAGAAACTTGATAACTCGTATTAGGAATGAAAAAGGAGAGATCACTACTGATATGACAGAGATTCAAAGGGTAATTAGAAACTACTTTGAAAAACTCTATGCCACTAAAAATGAGAACCTGGAAGAAATGGATAAATTCTTGGACTCTTATAATCTTCCACGGTTGAAAGAAGAGGATGTAGCATATCTAAACACCCCCATCACCATTGATGAAATAAAAATGGTAATCAAAAGTCTGCCCAAAAACAAAAGCCCAGGCCCAGATGGATTCACTAATGAATTCTATCAAACTTTCCAAGAGGAACTACTACCAATCCTGGCAAGACTCTTTCATGAAATTGAACAAGTGGAAACACTCCCAAATAGCTTTTATGAAGCCAACATCACCTTGATACCTAAACCAGACAGAGATGCTACAAAAAAAGAAAATTACAGACCAATATCGCTGATGAATGCAGATGCAAAGATCCTCAACAAAATCCTGGCAAATAGGATTGAATACCTCCTTAAGAAGATCATCCACTACGATCAAGTAGGTTTCATCCCAGGAATGCAAGGATGGTTTAACATCCGTAAGTCTATCAACATAATACACAATATCAACAACAAGAAAAATAAAAACCACATGATTATATCAATAGATGCAGAGAAAGCATTTGACAAGGTCCAACACCCATTCTTGATCAAAACCCTCAGCAAGATGGGAATGGAAGAAACCTTTCTCAATATAGTTAAGGCCATCTACCACAAGCCAGTGGCAAATATTATTCTCAATGGAGAAAAACTAAAAGCCTTCCCTCTAAATTCTGGCACAAGACAAGGCTGTCCTCTCTCACCACTCCTATTCAACATAGCACTGGAAGTACTTGCTATAGCGATTAGGCAAGAAAAAGATATCAAGGGAATCCAGATAGGAAAGGAAGAAGTCAAGCTCTCACTGTTTGCAGATGACATGATGCTCTACTTAGAAAACCCTAAAGACTCTACCAAAAAGCTTCTAGACAATAGACTCATATAGCAAGATGGCAGGCTACAAAATTAACACACAAAAATCAATGGCCTTTCTATACACCAATAGTAATAAGGAAGAAATGGACATTAAGAAAACAACCCCATTCACAATAGTGCCACACAAACTCAAATATCTTGGAATCAACTTGACTAAAAATGTGAAAGACCTATACAAAGAAAACTATAAAACTCTGCTCCAAGAAATAAGAGAGGACACGCAGAATTGGAAACACATACCCTGCTCATGGATTGGCAGGATTAACATCATCAAAATGGCAATACTCCCCAAGGCGTTATACAGATTCAACGCTATCCCTCTAAAGATACCTATGACATTCTTCAAAGAGGTAGATCAGGCACTTTTGAAATTTGTTTGGAACAATAAACACCCTAGAATAGCTAAAGCAATCATTGGAAAAAAGAATATGGGAGGAATTACTTTCCCCAACTTTAAACTTTACTATAAAGCAATAGTTATCAAAACAGCATGGTATTGGAATAAGGACAGACCCTCAGATCAGTGGAATAGGCTTGAATACTCAGAAAATGTTCCCCAGACATACAATCACCTAATTTTTGATAAAGGAGCAGGAAATCCTAAATGGAGCAAGGAAAGCCTCTTCAACAAGTGGTGTTGGCACAACTGGCTAGCCACTTGCAAAAAATTGAACTTAGACCCCCAGCTAACATCATGTACGAAGGTAAAATCCAAATGGATTAAAGACCTCGATATCCGACCCCAAACCATAAGATATATAGAACAACACATAGGCAAAACTCTCCAGGACATTGAGACTTCAGGCATCTTCAAGGAGGAAACTGCACTCTTCAAGCAAGTGAAAACAGAGATTAACAGATGGGAATATATTAAGTTGAGAAGCTTCTGCACCTCAAAGGAAATAGTGCCCAGGATACAAGAGCCACCCACTGAGTGGGAGAATCTATTCACCCAATACCCATCAGACAAGGGGCTAATCTCCAAAATATACAAGGCACTGACAAAAATTTACAAGAAAAAAACATCTAATCCCATCAAAAGATGGGGAGAAGAAAGGAACAGACACTTTGACAAAGAAGAAATACAAATGGCCAAAAGACACATGAAGAAATGCTCCACATCACTAATCATCAGGGAGATGCAAATCAAAACAACAATGAGATACCTCCTCACACCACAGAGAATGGCACACATCACAAATAATGAGAATAAACAGTGCTGGTGGGGATGTGGAGAGAAAGGAACCCTTATCCACTGCTGGTGGGAATGCCGTCTAGTTCAACCTTTATGGAAAGCAATATGGAGATTCCTCCAAAAACTGGAAATCGAGCTCCCATACGATCCAGCTATACCACTCCTAGGAATATACCCTAAGAACACAAAAATACAATACAATAATCCCTTCCTTACACCTATATTCATTGCAGCACTATTTACCATAGCAAGACTCTGGAAACAACCAAGATGCCCTTCAACAGACGAATGGCTAAAGAAACTGTGGTACATATACACAATGGAATATTATGCAGCTGTCAGGAGGGATGAAGTCATGAAATTTTCCTATACATGGATGTACACAGAATCTATTATGCTGAGTGAAATAAGTCAGAGAGAGAGAGAAAAACGCAGAATGGTCTCACTCATCTTTGGGTTTTAAGAATAATGAAAGACATTCTTACAATAATAAATTTCAGACACAAAAGAGAAAAGAGCTGGAAGTTCCAGCTCACCTCAGGTAGCTCACCACAAAAAATGATGAGTTTAGTTAGAGAAATAACTACATTTTGAACTGTCCTAATATTAAGAATGTATGAGGGAAATGTAGAGCCTGTTTAGAGTACAGGCAGGGGTTGGGTGGGGAGGAGGGAGATTTGGGACTTGGGTGATGGGAATGTTTCACTGGTGATGGGTGGTGTTCCTTTTATGACTGAAACCCAAACACAATCATGTATGTAATCAAGGTGTTTAAATAAAAAAATATATCTATACAGCAATGAAAAAAAGAAAATTTTAGAATTTAGAATTTAGAACTTTAGAACTTAGAATTTAGAATTTAGAATTTTAGTATTTAGAATTTAGAATTTAGTATTTTAGAATTTAGAATTTTAGATTTAGAATTTAGAATTTTAGAATATAGAATTTAGAATTTTAGAATTTAGAATTTAGTATTTTAGAATTTAGAATTTAGAATTTTAGAATTTAAAATTTAGTATTTTAGAATTTAGAATTTTAGAATATAGAATTTAGAATTTTAGATTTTACAATTTAGAACGTTAGAACTTAGAATTTAGATTTTAGAATTTAGAATTTAGAATTTAGTATTTTAGAATTTAGAATTTTAGAATATCGAATTTAGAATTTTAGACTTTAGAATTTAGAACTTTAGAACTTAGAATATAGAATTTAGAATTTTAGAATTTAGAATTTAGAACTTTAGAACTTAGAATTTAGAATTTAGAAATTAGTGTTTTAGAATTGAGAATTTAAAATAGAATTTAGAAGTTTAGAATTTAGAATTTAGAATTTTAGAATATCGAATTTAGAACTTTAGACTTTAGAATTTAAACTTTAGAACTTAGAATTTAGAATTTTAGAATTTAGAATTTAGAATTTTAGAATTTAGAATTTTATTTTAGAATTTAGAATTTTAGAATATCGAATTTGGAATTTTAGATTTTAGAATTTAGAACTTTAGAACTTAGAATTTAGAATTTTAGAATTTAGAATTTAGAATTTTAGAATTTAGAATTTTAGATTTATAATTTAGAATTTTAGAATATCGAATTTGGAATTTTAGATTTTAGAATTTAGAACTTTAGAACTTAGAATATAGAATTTAGAATTTTAGAATTTAGAATTTTAGTACTTAGAATTTAGAATTTTAGAATTTAGAATTTAGAATTTATTATTTTAGAATTTGAATTTTATATTTAGAATTTAGAATTTTAGAATAGAGAATTTAGAACTTTAGAACTTAGAACTTAGAATTTAGAATTTAGAATTTAGAATTTTAGAATTTAGAATTTAATATTTTAGAATATAGAATTCACAATTTTTGAATATAGAATTTAGAATTTTAGAATGTAGAATTTAGAATTTAGAATTTAGAATTTTAGAATTTAGAATTTAGTATTTTAGAATTTAGAATTTAGAATTTTAGAATATCGAATTTAGAATTTTAGACTTTAGAATTTAGAACTTTAGAACTTAGAATTTAGATTTTAGAATTTAGAATTTAAAATTTTAGAATTTAGAATTTAGAATTTTAAAATATAGAATTTAGAATTTTAGAATATAGAATTAAGAACATTAGAACTTAGAATTTAGAATTTTAGAATTTAAAATTTAGAACTTTAGAACTTAGAATTTAGAATTTAGAAATTAGTTTTTAGAATTGAGAATTTAAAATAGAATTTAGAAGTTTAGAATTTAGAATTTAGAATTTTAGACTATCGAATTGAGAATTTTAGACTTTAGAATTTAAACTTTAGAACTTAGAATTTAGAATTTTAGAATTTAGAATTTAGAATTTTAGAATTTAGAATTTTAGATTTAGAATTTAGAATTTTAGAATATCGAATTTGGAATTTTAGATTTTAGAATTTAGAACTTTAGAACTTAGAATTTAGAATTTTAGAATTTAGAATTTAGAATTTTAGAATTTAGAATTTTAGATTTAGAATTTAGAATTTTAGAATATCGAATTTGGAATTTTAGATTTTAGAATTTAGAACTTTAGAACTTAGAATTTAGAATTTTAGAATTTAGAATTTAGAATTTTAGAATTTAGAATTTTAGATTTAGAATTTAGAATTTTAGAATATCGAATTTAGAATTTTAGATTTTAGAATTTAGAACTTTAGAACTTAGAATTTAGAATTTTAGAATTTAGAATTTAGAATTTTAGAATTTAGAATTTTAGATTTAGAATTTAGAATTTTAGAATATCGAATTTGGAATTTTAGATATTAGAATTTAGAACTTTAGAACTTAGAATATAGAATTTAGAATTTTAGTACTTAGAATTTAGAATTTAGAATTTAGAATTTAGTATTTTAGAATTTAGAATTTTAGATTTAGAATTTAGAATTTTAGAATAGAGAATTTAGAACTTTAGAACTTAGAACTTAGTATTTAGAATTTAGAATTTAGAATTTTAGAATTTAGAATTTAGAATTTTAGAATTTAGAATTTAGTATTTTAGAATTTAGAATTTAGAATTTTAGAATATCGAATTTAGAATTTTAGACTTTAGAATTTAGAACTTTAGAACTTAGAATTCAGAATTTAGAATTTAGAATTTTAGAATTTAGAATTTAGAATTTTAAAATATAGAATTTAGAACTTTAGAAGATAGAATTTAGAACATTAGAACTTAGAATTTAGAATTTAGAATTTTAGAATTTAAAATTTAGAATTTAGAATTTAGAATTTAGAATTTAGAATTTAGAATTTTAGAATTTAGAATTTAGTATTTTAGAATTTAGAATTTAGAATTTTAGAATATAGAATTTAAAATTTTAGAATTTAGAATTTAGAACTTTAGAACTTAGAATTTAGAATTTAGAATTTTAGAATATAAAATTTAAAATTTTAGAATTTAGTATTTAGAACTTTAGAACTTAGAATTTAGAATTTGTGATTTAGCATTTTAGAATTTAGAATTTAGTATTTTAGAATTTAGAATTTAGAATTTTAAAATATAGAATTTAGAATTTTAGAATTTAGAATTTAGAACTTTAGAACTTAAATTTAGATTTTAGAATTTAGAATTTTAGAATTTAGAATTTAGTATTTTAGAATTTAGAATTTAGAATTTTAGAATATCGAATTTAGAATTTTAGACTTTAGAATTTAGAAATTTAGAACTTAGAATATACAATTTAGAATTTTAGAATTTAGAATTTTGAACTTTAGAACTTAGAATTTAGAATTTAGAAATTAGTATTTTAGAATTAAGAATTTTAGAATATAGAATTATAATTTTAGAATATAATATTTAGAATTTTAGAATTTAGATTTTAGAAGTTAGAATTTAGAATTTTAGAATTTAGAATTTAGTATTTTAGAATTTAGAATGTAGAATTTTAGACTTTAGAATTTAGAACTTTAGAACTTAGAATTTAGAATTTAGAATTTTAGAATTTAGAATTCAGAATTTTAGAATTTAGAATTTAGTATTTTAGAATTTAGAATTTAGAATTTTAGAATATAGAATTGAAAATTTTAGAATTTAGACCTGCAGAGTCTCCACCCGGCTGTGCTTCTTCTGAGGAAACTGAGTACGGGAAGGGAGCCCTGTCCTACACTTCTCTGTCTTCCCTTAACGCTGGAAGCTCTCCTCAGAGCCCTGGGAAGTGAACCCCAAAGAAACTACATTTGGGAGCTACCAAGCGAGCCAGAGAGTGAGTAAGAAATGGCTGGATGTGGGGGTTTCCAGGCAGAGTGCTGATTGCTCTACCTGCAGAGTCTCCACCCGGCTGTGCTTCTTCTGAGGAAACTGAGCACCGGAAGGGAGCCCTGTCCTACTCTTCTCTGTATTTCCTGAACTCTGGAAGCGCTCCTCAGAGCCCTGGGAAGCGAACCCCAAGGAAACTTCATTTGGGAGCTGCCCAGCGAGCCGGGGAGTGAGTAAGAAATGGCTGGATGTGGGGGTTTCCAGGCAGAGTGCTGATTGCTCTACCTGCAGAGTCTCCACCCGGCTGTGCTTCTTCTGAGGAAACTGAGCACCGGAAGGGAGCCCTGTCCTACCCTTCTCTGTCTTTCCTGAACTCTGGAAGCTCTCCTCAGAGCCCTGGGAAGCGAACCCCAAAGAAACTACATTTGGAAGCTACCCAGCGAGCCAGAAACTGAGCACCTGAAGGAAGCCCTGTCCTACTCTTCTCTGTCTTTCCTGAACTCTGGAAGCTCTCCTCAGAGCCCTGGGAAGCGAACCCCAAAGAAACTACATTCGGAAGCTACCCAGCTAGCCAGTGACTCTCCTCAGAGTCCTGGGAAGTGAACCCCAAAAATACAGCATTCTGAAGCTGCCCAGTGAGCGAGTGAAAACTATGCCTGACCAGTGGGGCCCGACTGTGAAAAACTGTGAGTGCTGCCTATGTGTGTCTCTCTGCTATCCTGTTGCGTGAACCTTCTGAGAGTGGGCTGAAAAGAGGCTCCAGAAGGCACTTAGCTCCACTTCAATACGCAGCCATGCGCTCTTTCTAAAAAAAGAACACTATCACAAGAAGAAAAAAACCACACTAAGAACTGTGCTGGATCACAGAAGCAAGAATTTCTCTCCAGACTGTCTTCTCTGCTGCCTGCTTGGGCCTAAGATTTGATCCTGTGTGAGTCTTCATCCACGGAGGACTCCCCTACCTTGGAGGCAAGCCGGCCCATCCAGAAAGGGCGGAGCCAGAGAAGTGTGTTGCCTGCATCATATAACCAATGAATACCACCGCAACACGTAGAAAAACCCACAATACAAGTGTGACAATGGGGAAACAACGCAGGCCAGCATCAGACATAGAGAATGAAGATGACAATTCTGATGACCAGTTGACGAAAAACCAACTAATCAATCTCTCAGATAAGGACTTTAGAGTAGCAATATGGAATATACTCAAAGAACTCAAAGAAACCATGAATAGAGTAGAACAGAACACTAATAAGAATCAAGAAAATATGAAGACAGAAATCACAAAACTCCAAACTGAAATAACATGTCAAATAACAGGCCTGAAAAAATCAGTAAACGAAGTGAATGACAAAATGGATAAGCTCTGGGACAGGGTATCAGAAGCTGAGAATAGACTTGGTGCTGTGGATGATGAGATACATAAAAATTCCATACAACAGGAGAGATTGGAAAAAAAAACTTAAAACAAATGAACAGACAATGGAAAAATTAGTCAAAGAATGGGAACAGATGAAAATAGAGGTCTATGATAAGATCAACAGAAACAACTTAAGAATCATTGGAGTCCCAGAGACCCAGGAAGAAAATTTCCAGGAAGAATCAATGGTCAAGAACATCATTAAAGAGAAACTCCCAGAGCTAAAGAATATATGTGATCAAATCCTGCATGCTCGAAGAGTACCAACCAAAAGAGACCCAAGAAAAACCACCCCAAGATACATCCTAGTCACAATGACAAATCCCACAGATAGAGACAGAATTCTGAAAACAGCAAGATCAAAAGGGGAAATTACATTCAAGCAAGCATCCTTGAGATTTACAGCAGACCTGTCACCAGAAACACTAAATGCCAGAAAGCAGTGGTGGGATATTGTGACGAGACTGAATGAAATGAATGCTTCACCTAGAATACTGTACCCAGCAAAACTCACTTTCCGGTTTGACGGAAGAATACATGGTTTCACAGACAAAAAACAGCTCAGAAACTTTACAGACTCAAAACCAGTCTTAAGAGAAAAACTGAAAGACCTAATCTAAGACAAGACTGACCAAAAGACACACCAAATTTCGATATAAAGATGGCATTAAATCACAGGACAATTCTTTCTCTAAAAGTCAATGGACTAAATGCACCAGTTAAGAGACACAGAGTGGCTAAATGGATCAAAAAACTCAATCCAACCTTCTGCTGCCTACAAGAAATGCACCTGAATAGTCAGAACAAACATAGACTCAAAATAAAAGGCTGGAGAAAAGTTATCCAAGCAAACAACACCCATAAAAAAGCTGGAGTGGCCATACTAATATCAGATAATGCAAACTTTAACTCAGGAAGGTTGTAAGGGACAAAGATGCACATTTTATATTAATCAAGTGGTATGTAGAGCAGGAAGAAATAACTCTCCTAAATATATATGCACCAAATGAGGGGCCAGCAAAATATTTAAAACAACTGTTGACAAATCTGAAAAACAATATCAATAACAACACAATAATTGTGGGGGACCTCAACACTGCTTTGTCAACACTGGATAGGTCAACCAGACTGAAACCCAACAAGAAAATACTAGACCTGAGGAGAGAAATGGAAGAAAGAGGCCTAGTGGATATATATAGGTCACTCCATCCCCAGAAACCTGGATACACATTTTTCTCCAATGTACATGGGACATTCTCCAGGATAGACTACATGCTGGCACATAAAACATACCTCCATAATATCAAGAGGATAGAAATTTTGCAGACAACCTTCGCTGACCACAAGGCTCTGAAATTATTTGTGAATTCCAAAGGGACTCAGAAGAAAAACTTTAACACCTGGAAGTTAAACAGCCTCATACTCAATAACCAGTGGGTCCGAGATGAAATCAAGAAGAAAATCAAAAGGTTCCTGGAAACAAATGACAATAAAGACACAAACTATCAGAACTTATGGGACACAGCAAAAGCAGTACTGAGAGGAAAATTTATAGCTTTGCAAGCACACATCAGGAAGGAAGAAGGAGCTTACCTGAGTAGCTTAATGACACAGCTAATAGAACTAGAAAGTACTCAACAAAAGGACCCAAAAATAGGAAGACAGAAGGAAATAACAAAGCTGAGAGCAGAAATCAACGAAGTGGAAACCCAAAAAACAATCCGAAAGATCAACGAAAGCAGAAGTTGGTTCTTCGAAAAAATAAACAAGATTGATAGACCACTGGCAAACCTAACAAAGAAAGAGAGAGAGAAACTTGATAACTCGTATTAGGAATGAAAAAGGAGAGATCACTACTGATATGACAGAGATTCAAAGGGTAATTAGAAACTACTTTGAAAAACTCTATGCCACTAAAAATGAGAACCTGGAAGAAATGGATAAATTCTTGGACTCTTATAATCTTCCACGGTTGAAAGAAGAGGATGTAGCATATCTAAACACCCCCATCACCATTGATGAAATAAAAATGGTAATCAAAAGTCTGCCCAAAAACAAAAGCCCAGGCCCAGATGGATTCACTAATGAATTCTATCAAACTTTCCAAGAGGAACTACTACCAATCCTGGCAAGACTCTTTCATGAAATTGAACAAGTGGAAACACTCCCAAATAGCTTTTATGAAGCCAACATCACCTTGATACCTAAACCAGACAGAGATGCTACAAAAAAAGAAAATTACAGACCAATATCGCTGATGAATGCAGATGCAAAGATCCTCAACAAAATCCTGGCAAATAGGATTGAATACCTCCTTAAGAAGATCATCCACTACGATCAAGTAGGTTTCATCCCAGGAATGCAAGGATGGTTTAACATCCGTAAGTCTATCAACATAATACACAATATCAACAACAAGAAAAATAAAAACCACATGATTATATCAATAGATGCAGAGAAAGCATTTGACAAGGTCCAACACCCATTCTTGATCAAAACCCTCAGCAAGATGGGAATGGAAGAAACCTTTCTCAATATAGTTAAGGCCATCTACCACAAGCCAGTGGCAAATATTATTCTCAATGGAGAAAAACTAAAAGCCTTCCCTCTAAATTCTGGCACAAGACAAGGCTGTCCTCTCTCACCACTCCTATTCAACATAGCACTGGAAGTACTTGCTATAGCGATTAGGCAAGAAAAAGATATCAAGGGAATCCAGATAGGAAAGGAAGAAGTCAAGCTCTCACTGTTTGCAGATGACATGATGCTCTACTTAGAAAACCCTAAAGACTCTACCAAAAAGCTTCTAGACAATAGACTCATATAGCAAGATGGCAGGCTACAAAATTAACACACAAAAATCAATGGCCTTTCTATACACCAATAGTAATAAGGAAGAAATGGACATTAAGAAAACAACCCCATTCACAATAGTGCCACACAAACTCAAATATCTTGGAATCAACTTGACTAAAAATGTGAAAGACCTATACAAAGAAAACTATAAAACTCTGCTCCAAGAAATAAGAGAGGACACGCAGAATTGGAAACACATACCCTGCTCATGGATTGGCAGGATTAACATCATCAAAATGGCAATACTCCCCAAGGCGTTATACAGATTCAACGCTATCCCTCTAAAGATACCTATGACATTCTTCAAAGAGGTAGATCAGGCACTTTTGAAATTTGTTTGGAACAATAAACACCCTAGAATAGCTAAAGCAATCATTGGAAAAAAGAATATGGGAGGAATTACTTTCCCCAACTTTAAACTTTACTATAAAGCAATAGTTATCAAAACAGCATGGTATTGGAATAAGGACAGACCCTCAGATCAGTGGAATAGGCTTGAATACTCAGAAAATGTTCCCCAGACATACAATCACCTAATTTTTGATAAAGGAGCAGGAAATCCTAAATGGAGCAAGGAAAGCCTCTTCAACAAGTGGTGTTGGCACAACTGGCTAGCCACTTGCAAAAAATTGAACTTAGACCCCCAGCTAACATCATGTACGAAGGTAAAATCCAAATGGATTAAAGACCTCGATATCCGACCCCAAACCATAAGATATATAGAACAACACATAGGCAAAACTCTCCAGGACATTGAGACTTCAGGCATCTTCAAGGAGGAAACTGCACTCTTCAAGCAAGTGAAAACAGAGATTAACAGATGGGAATATATTAAGTTGAGAAGCTTCTGCACCTCAAAGGAAATAGTGCCCAGGATACAAGAGCCACCCACTGAGTGGGAGAATCTATTCACCCAATACCCATCAGACAAGGGGCTAATCTCCAAAATATACAAGGCACTGACAAAAATTTACAAGAATAAAACATCTAATCCCATCAAAAGATGGGGAGAAGAAAGGAACAGACACTTTGACAAAGAAGAAATACAAATGGCCAAAAGACACATGAAGAAATGCTCCACATCACTAATCATCAGGGAGATGCAAATCAAAACAGCAATGAGATACCACCTCATACCACAGAGAATGGCACACATCACAAAAATGAGAACAAACAGTGCTGGCGGGGATGTGGAGAGAAAGGAACCCTTATCCACTGCTGGTGGGAATGCCGTCTATTTCAACCTTTATGGAAAGCAATATGGAGATTCCTCCAAAAACTGGAAATCGAGCTCCCATACGATCCAGCTATACCACTCCTAGGAATATACCCTAAGAACACAAAAATACAATACAATAATCCCTTCCTTACACCTATATTCATTGCAGCACTATTTACCATAGCAAGACTCTGGAAACAACCAAGATGCCCTTCAACAGACGAATGGCTAAAGAAACTGTGGTACATATACACAATGGAATATTATGCAGCTGTCAGGAGGGATGAAGTCATGAAATTTTCCTATACATGGATGTACACAGAATCTATTATGCTGAGTGAAATAAGTCAGAGAGAGAGAGAAAAACGCAGAATGGTCTCACTCATCTTTGGGTTTTAAGAATAATGAAAGACATTCTTACAATAATAAATTTCAGACACAAAAGAGAAAAGAGCTGGAAGTTCCAGCTCACCTCAGGTAGCTCACCACAAAAAATGATGAGTTTAGTTAGAGAAATAACTACATTTTGAACTGTCCTAATATTGAGAATGTATGAGGGAAATGTAGAGCCTGTTTAGAGTACAGGCAGGGGTTGGGTGGGGAGGAGGGAGATTTGGGACTTGGGTGATGGGAATGTTTCACTGGTGATGGGTGGTGTTCCTTTTATGACTGAAACCCAAACACAATCATGTATGTAATCAAGGTGTTTAAATAAAAAAATATATCTATACAGCAATGAAAAAAAGAAAATTTTAGAATTTAGAATTTAGAACTTTAGAACTTAGAATTTAGAATTTTAGAATTTAGTATTTTAGAATTTAGAATTTAGAATTTTAGAATATAGAATTTAGAATTTTAGAATTTACAATTTAGAACGTTAGAACTTAGAATTTAGATTTTAGAATTTAGAATTTAGTATTTTAGAATTTAGAATTTTAGAATATCGAATTTAGAATTTTAGACTTTAGAATTTAGAACTTTAGAACATAGAATATAGACTTCAGAATTTTAGAATTTAGAATTTAGAACTTTAGAACTTAGAATTTAGAATTTAGAAATTAGTATTTTAGAATTGAGAATTTAAAATATAGAATTTAGAATTTTAGAACATAGAATATTAGAATATAATATTTAGAATTTTAGAATTTAGAATTTATAATTTTAGAATATCGAATTTAGAATTTTAGACTTTAGAATTTAAAGTTTAGAACTTAGAATATAGAATTTAGAATTTTAGAATTTAGAATTTAGAACTTTAGAACTTAGAATTTAGAATTTTAGAATTTAGAATTTAGAATTTAGAATTTTAGAATTTAGAATTTTAGATTTAGAATTTAGAATTTTAGAATATCAAATTTAGAATTTTAGATTTTAGAATTTAGAACTTTAGAACTTAGAATATAGAATTTAGAATTTTAGAATTTAGAATTTAGAATTTAGAACTTTAGAACTTAGAAATTAGAATTTTAGAATTTAGAATTTAGTATTTTAGAATTTAGAATTTTAGATTTAGAATTTAGAATTTTAGAATATAGAATTTAGAACTTTAGAACTTAGAATTTAGAATTTTAGAATTTAGAATTTAATATTTTAGAATTTAGATTCACAATTTTTGAATATAGAATTTAGAATTTTAGAATTTAGAATTTAGAATTTTAGAATTTAGAATTTAGTATTTTAGAATTTAGAATATAGAATTTTAGAATACCGAATTTAGAATTTTAGACTTTAGAATTTAGAACTTTAGAACTTAGAATTCAGAATTTAGAATTTAGAATTTTAGAATTTAGAATTTAGAATTTTAGAATATAGAATTTAGAATTTTAGAATATAGAATTTAGAACATTAGAACTTAGAATTTAGAATTTAGAATTTAGAATTTAGAATTTTAGAATTTAAAATTTAGAATTTAGAATTTTAGAATTTAGAATTTAGTATTTTAGAATTTAGAATTTAGAATTTTATATTATAGAATTTAAAATTTTAGAATTTGGAATTTAGAACTTTAGAACTTAGAATTTAGAATTTAGAATTTTAGTATTTAGAATTTAGTATTTTAGAATTTAGAATTTTAGATTTAGAATTTAGAAGTTTAGAATATAGAATTTAGAATTTTAGAATTTAGAACTTTAGAACTTAGAATTTAGAATTTAGGATTTAGAATTTTAGAATTTAGAATTTAGTATTTTAGAATTTAGAATTTTAGATATATAATTTAGAATTTTAGTATATAGAATTTAGAATTTTAGAATTTAGAATTTAGAACTTTAGAACTTAGAATTTAGAATTTAGGATTTAGAATTTTAGAATTTAGAAGTTAGTATTTTAGAATTTAGAATTTTAGAATATAGAATTTAGAATTTTAGAATTTAGAATTTAGAACTTTAGAACTTAGAGTTTAGATTTTAGAATTTAGAATTTAGTATTTTAGAATTTAGAATTTTAGAATATCGAATTTAGAATTTTAGACTTTAGAATTTAGAACTTTAGAACTTAGAATATAGAATTTAGAATTTTAGATTTTAAAATTTAGAACTTTAGAACTTAGAATTTAGAATTTAGAAATTAGTATTTTAGAATTGAGAATTTTAGAATATAGAATTTAGAATTTTAGAATATAATATTTAGAATTTTAGAATATAGATTTTAGAATTTAGAATTTAGAATTTTAGAATTTAGATTTTAGAATTTTAGAATATCGAATTTAGAATTTTGGACTTTAGAATTTAGAACTATAGAACTTAGAATAAAATATTTAGAATTTTAGAATTTAGAAATTTAGAATTTAGAATATTAGAATATAATCTTTAGAATTTTAGAATTTAGATTTTAGACGTTAGAATTTAGAATTTAGAATTTTAGAATTTAGAATTTAGAATTTAGTATTTTAGAATTTAGAATTTTAGAATATCGAATTTAGAATTTTAGACTTTAGAATTTAGAACTTTATAACTTAAAATACAGAATTTAGAATTTTAGAATTTAGAATTTAGAACTTTAGAACTTAGAATTTAGAATTTTAGAATTTAGAATTTAGAATTTAGAATTTAGTATTTTAGAATTTAGAATTTTAGATTTAGAATTTAAAATTTTAGAATATAGAATTTAGAACTTTAGAACTTAGAATTTAGGATTTAGAATTTTAGAATTTAGAATTTAGTATTTTAAAATTTAGAATTTACAATTTTTGAATATAAAATTTAGAATTTTAGAATTTAGAAATTAGATTTTAGAATTTTAGAATTTAGAATTTAGAAATTTAGAATATCGAATTTAGAATTTTAGACTTTATAATTTAGAACTTTAGAACTTAGAATTTAGAATTTAGAATTTTAGAATTTAGAATTTAATATTTTAGAATTTAGAATTTAGAATTTTAGAATATCGAATTTAGAATTTTAGACTTTAGAATTTAGAACTTTAGAACTTAGAATATAGAATTTAGAATTTTAGAATTTATAATATAGAACTTAGAATTTAGAATTTAGAAATTAGTATTTTAGAATTGAGCATTTTAGAATATAGAATTTAGAATTTTAGAATTTAGAATTTTAGAATATAATATTTAGAATTTTAGAATTCAGATTTTAGAATTTAGAATTTAGAATTTTAGAATTTAGTATTTTAGAATTTAGATTTTAGAATATTAGAATATCGAATTTAGAATTTTAGACTTTAGAGTTTAGAACTTTAGAACATAGAATATAGAATTTAGAATTTTAGAATTTAGAATTTAGAAATTTAGGACTTAGAATCTAGAATTTAGATATTCATATTTTAGAATTGAGAATTTTAGAATATAGAATTTAGAATTTTAGAATTTAGAATTTTAGAATATAATATTTAGAATTTTAGTATTTAGATTTTAGAAGTTAGAATTTTAGAATTTAGAATTTTAAAATTTAGAATTTAGAATTTTAGAATATAGAGTTTAGAATTTTAGAATTTAAACTTTAGAATTTAGAATTTTAGAATATAGAATTTAGAATTTTAAAATTTAGAATGTATAATTTCAGAATATAGAATTTAGAACTTTAGAATTTAGATTTTAGGAGTTAGAGTTTTAGAATATAGAATATAGAATTTTAGAATTTAGAATGTAGAATTTTAGAATATGTAATTATGAATTTTAGAATTTAGATTTTGGATTTAGAATTTTAGAATATAGAATATAGAATTTTAGAATTTAGAATTTAGAATTTTAGAATATAGAATTTAGAATTTTAGAATTTAATTTTTATATTTTAGAATTTTAAAATATAGAATTTAGAATTTTAGAATATAGAATTTTAGAATTTAGATTTTAGAACTTTAGAACTTAGAATTTACAATTTAGAATTTAGAATTTTTGAATTTCAGAATTTAGAGTTTAATATTTTAGAATTTAGAATTTAAGAATATAGAATTTAGAATTTTAGAATTTAGATTTTAGAAGTTAGAATTTTAGAATTTAGAATTTAGAATTTTAGAATATAGAATTTAGAATTTTAGAATTTAATTTTTATATTTTAGAATTTAAAATATAGAATTTAGAATTTTAGAATATAGAATTTTAGAATTTACAATTTAGAACTTTAGAACTTAGAATTTAGAATTTAGAATTTAGAATTTTAGAATTTAGAATTTAGAATTTAATATTTTAGAATTTAGAATTTTAGAATATAAAATTTAATTTTTATATTTTAGAATTATAGAATATAATATTTAGAATTTTAGAATTTAGATTTTAATAGTTAGAATTTTAGAAAATAGAATTTAGAATTATAGAATTTAAACTTTAGGATTTAGAATTTTAGAATATAGAATTTAGAATTTTAGAATTTAGAATTTAGAACTTTAGAACTTAGATTTTAGAATTTAGAATTTTAGAATTTAGATTTTAGAATTTAGAATTTTAGAAGTTAGAATTTTATAATATAGAATTCCTCCCTGTGCATCCACAAACTACAAAGGCAGGGCTGCACCTAGAAGACTCCACATGCCAGTTCTTCTGTGTCTCTTCAGCTGGTATGTTGGGGACTCTGGGCAGGACAGCTAGCCATAGGCCCCCTGGGCTGAACACTTAGTCCAGGGGACTGAGATCCCCCCATGCCAGGCGGGTCTTCAGTGCCACGCCTTGTTAATCGGGCCCTGGGGGTGGGGAGGGAGAGAAATTCCTCCCTATGTATCCACAAACTACGGAGGCATGCTTCACCTGGAAGACTCCACATGCCAGTTCTTCTGTGTCTCTTCAGCTGGTATGTTGGCGGCTCTGGGCAGGACAGCTAGCCATAGGCACCCTGGGCTGACCACTTAGTCCAGGGGACTGAGAGCCCCCCATCCCAGACTGGACCCCATTCAGGATTTCTCTTCTTACTATTATTCATTTTCAAAAGAACGTGGGCGCATTTGCATATATACTTTTTAACAACACACAAAAATATTCTTAATTCTCGACTGTTTTAGGGTAGAAAATTGGAATTCCATAGATTTGGAATATAATATTCAAATAGGTCTCTAAAATCAGTTTATATGTAGACGTGACTTCCTATACATTGGTCCTCTCTGACTGTCAAGCCTAACCATAAACAATTCATCTATACAATGTATATATAACCCCTCTGATATATTTCCCCTCCTCCACACAGAGCCCCTTCTACTCCCTCATATCCCAATCCGGATTCGTTATCTTCCCCTTAATTAACCCTCTTTACCCTCAGTTCTTTAATATTTTAGGCACCAAGACCGACCTCCTTCCCAAACAGATTCTGACCTTTCACACACCCCTACAAAGCTTATTATTCCTCCTTAACTCTCCCACCCCCAACCATCATTACCTCACATTTACCCTTATAACTTCAGAACTACACAGTTCTAATCACAGACCAAAGTCATGCATTGGATTTAACAACGCCCAACTATTTTTAAAGACATAAAATGGACACATATGTCTTTTTAAATTTTTTGTGTATTTTCTTTAACAGCTATAACTCTTTCTAAATATTCTTTTATCGTGACTATTCTATCCACTGTTTCTCTTGTCTTCTCTTTGTGAGCTGTTCAATAAGGAATTTTAGTGGAAGAGTCCCTCAGTTTAATGCTTATGATTGAACCATGTCATGGGGATTGTTGGACTTATTCTTATGGCCCCTTATGCGCCAATAATGCCACGTGGCATTGTTCCTTGTTTGCATAGGCACATTAAAATGGGAAAATATTATACATACAAATAAGTTCTTATCTATTAGAGATCAGAAAACAGAAATCTCGTAGTGCAATGAGGCCTTACACCCTGAACATTGATATAATGACCTGGCACAGGCCTCAGAAGAATGGGCATCCTCCATTCACCCCTGAACCAGGGAAGGTATCTATGAAACATCCAAGGTTTTTTATAGCAACACCTGGAAGCAATCCTCTACCAGGAATACACTACCACAGCTCTGACATCGACTTGCTCAAAAGAGACTTCCCTTAACACTAAGAAGACTTGACAACAACAACGACCTGCTTACAGGACAGGGTTCTATGCATTGCCCTTTAATTGTGAGGTGAAACGAGAGGATGCTCTGCATCACCCTGACTGCAATATAGGATATGCAGTTTCCAGGGTTTTTAATACAGAAACATGATACCAACAACAGAGACTGCATGAAAAATAAAAGTGTATTGGCACTACAGACAATGACCTGGATTGGACAAACTAGTTTGCCTGGAGCCTAGAGTTGGTCTTATGCTAGGAAACTTCAGGGGTAAGGTCTCCTTGTATTTAGGCCAAAGCTTTTCCATTCCATGTCCCTTATATTTTGGTGGGCCTATGCAAACAATAATTGCCACTCTAATACCGTTTTTACTGTGCTCCTTTGACTCTAATCCTTTTTTTTGGTTTTTGGGCCACACCTGGCGGCTCTCAGGGGTTACTCCTGGCTGTCCGCTCAGAAATAGCTCCTGGCAGGCACAGGGGACCATATTGGACACCGGGATTCGAACCAACCACCTTTGGTCCTGGATCGGCTGCTTGCAGGGCAAACGCCACTGTGCTATCTCTCCGGACCCAGACTCTAATACTTAAGAGAAACAAACCACTTAAACTTTTGAGGTTAACTTAAACTAATATGCATATGTATGGAAATGTAAAAAAGTACTTTGCCTTCAATACTTAAGGAGTTACATAAGTGTTATGTCTTCAAATTGCTTTGTGTGCTGCTAAGAAATATTAAGTACTACAATCTGGGGACTTGCACAAAGCAATTGTACATAGGTTCTGTTTTATTTTTATTAATGTTCTTTGGCTGAAAGTTCAAAGTTAAGATATCAGCAATAAGACTACTGAGAATTCTGTTTATGGGTGATTGTCCTTCCACTGTAACTTTACCTTGTCCTCTTTCTTTGCATCTTTGTTCTCATAATTAAAAATAAAAAAATTAGGAGCCCTGTCCTGTGCTTCTCTGTCTTTTCTGAATTCTTGAAGCTCTCCTAAGAGCCCTGGGAAGTGAACCCCCAAAATACTGCATTCTGAAACTACCAAGCGAGTGAGTGAGTGAATAAGAAATGGCTGACTGTGGGGATTGCCAGGTGGAGTGCTGATTGCTCTACCTGCGGAGTCTCCGCCCTGCTGTGCTACTTCTGAGGAAACTGAGGATCTGAAGGGAGCCCTGTCCTGTGCTTCTCTGTCTTTTCTGAATCCTTGAAGCTCTCCTCAGAGCTCTGGGAAGCGAACCCCCAAAAAACTGCATTCTGAAGCTAGCCAGCAAACGAGTGAGTAAGATATGGCTGACTTTATAAACCCAGATAGGGGAAGCTGCTAAAATCTGCTGGAACTCCGATGCCAGCACCCCTATCTTCTGCCTATCTTCTGTGCTGTGCTTCATTTTCGGCCTGATTTCATCCTGTGTGTGGCTCAACTGAGGATGGCTCACCTTCCTTGGAGCCTTCCCTAGAGGTGAGTTTAAAAGCCCAGAAAGGGTGGAGACAGAAAAGCACAGCCGCTCCACTTTGTTTCCTGGCTGTGCACATCATTTAGCCAATGGATACAACCACAACACTTAGAAAAACCCACAATACAAGTGTGACAATGGGGAAACAACACAGGCCAGAGCCAGACATAGAGAATGACAATGGCAACTCTGATGACTTGAACATGACCAAACAACTAGTCAGTCACTCAGATAAGGAGTTTAGAGTCGCAATATGGAAGATGTTCAAAGAACTCAAAGAAAGTATAAAAGAGAACACTAATAAGAATCAAGAGAATATGAAGATAGAAATGAGAAAACTCCAAACTGAAATTTCAGGTCAAATAACAGGTCTGAAAAACTCAGTAGATGAATTGAAGAAAAACATGGTTGAGCTTTCCCACGGGTTAACATCAGCTGAGGATAGAATTAGTACACTGGAAGATGAGATGAATAACAATTCCATACAGCAGAAGAAATTGGAAAAAAAGTTGGGCCCGGAGAGATAGCATAGAGGTAAGGCATTTTCCTTTTATGCAGGAGGTCATCGGTTCAAATCCCGGTGTCCCATATGGTCCCCTGTGCCTGTCAGGAGCAATTTCTGAGCCTGGAGCCAGGAATAACCCCTGAGCACTGCTGGGTGTGACCCAAAAAAAAAAAGAAATTGGAAAAAAGCCTTATAGCAAATGATCAAACAATGGAAAAATTACTCAAATAATGGGAACAGATGAAAATAGAAGTCTATGATAAGCTCAACAGAAAGAACTTAAGAATCATTGGAGTCTCAGAGTCCCAGGAATAACATCTCCAGGTAGAATCAATGGTCAAGAACATCATTGAAGAGAAACTACCAGAGCTAAAGAATACATGCGATCAAATCCTGAATGCCCGAAGAGTACCAACTAAATGAGACCCCAGAAAAAACAACCCACGAAACGTCCTAGTCACAATGACGAATCCCACAGATAGAGACAGGATTCTGAAAGCAGCAAGATCAAAGAGAGAAATTACATTCAAGGGAACATCATTGAGATTTACTGCAGACCTGTCACTGGAATCACTCAAGGCCAGAAGGCAGTGGTGGGACATAGTGACAAAACCAAATGAAATAAATGATTCTCCTAGAATACTGCACCCAGCAAAATTCAATTTTAGGTTTGAAGGAACAATATATCATTTCACAGACAAACAACAGCTCAGAAACATTACTGACTCAAAAGCATTTTTTTTCATATTTAATGAATAGCTTTTTTATTTTATTTTTTAATTTTTATAATTATCTTTATTTAAACACCGTGATTACAAATATGATTATAGTTGTATGATTACAGTCATGTAAAGAACACCCCCTTTCATCAGTGCAACATTCCCACCACCAATTTCCCAGATCTCCCTCCTCCCCAAACCCCCACACCTGTACTCGAGACAGGCTTTCTACTTCCCTCATTCATTCAAATTGTTATGATAGTTTTTAGTGTAGTCATCTCTCCAAGTGCACTCATCACTCTATGTGATCAGGTTCATATCATGAGCTCAAACTACCAGCCCTTCATCTCTCTTGTCTTTGAGATACTGTAAAAACTGTCTTTCATTTTTCTTAAAGCCCATAGATGAGTGAAACCATTCTGCGTCTTTCTCTCTCCCTCTGACTTACTTCACTCAGCATAATAGATTCCATTTACATCCATGCATAGGAAAATTTCATGACTTCATCAATCCTGATGGCTGCATAGTATTCCATTGTGTATATGTACCACAGTTTCTTTAGTCATTCGTCTGTTGAAGGGCATCTTGGTTGTTTCCAGAGTCTGGCTAATATAAATAGCACTGCAATGAATATAGGAGTAAAGAAGGAATTTTTGTATTGTATTTTTGTGTTCCTTGGGTATATTCCTTGGAGTGGTATAGCTGGATCGTATGGTAGCTCAATTTCCAGTTTGTGAAGGAATCTCCATATTGCTTTCCATAAAGATTGTACTAGACGGCATTCCCACCAGCAGTGAAAAAGAGTTCCTTTCTCTCCACATCCCCGCCAGCTCTGCTTGTTTTCCTTTTTTGTGATGTGTGCCAATCTCAGTGGCGTGAGGTGGTACCTCATAGTAGTTTTGATTTGCATCTCCCTAATGATTAGTGATGTTGAGCATCTTTTCATGTGCCTTTTGGCCATTTGCCTTTCTTCTTTTTCAAAGTGTCTGTTCATTTCTTCTCCCCAGTTTTTGATGGCGTTAGTTGTTTTTTCTTGTATAGTTCTGTCAGTACCTTGTAAATTTTGGATATTAGCCCTTTATCAGATGAGTATTGGGTGAATAATTTCTCCCACTCCATGGGTGGCCTTTGTATTCTGGGCACTATTTCCTTTGAGATGCAGAAGCTTCTCAGCTTAATATAGTACCATCTGTTTATCTCTGCTTCCACTTGTTTGGAAAGTGCTGTCTCCTCCTTAAAGATGCCTTTAGTCTTAATGTCCTGGAGTGTTTCACCTATATGTTGTTCTATATACCTTATAGTTTCAATTCTGATATCAAGGTCTTTAATCCATTTGGATTTTACCTTTGTACATGGTGTTAGCTGGGGGTCTGAATTCGCTTTTTTGCAAGTGGCTAACCAGTTGTGCCAACACCACTTGTTGAATAGGCTTTCCTTGCTCCATTTAGGATTTCTTGCTCCTTTATAAAAAACTAGGTGGTTATATGTCTGAGGAAACTTCTTTGAGTACTCAAGCCTATTCCACTGATCTGAGGGTCTGTCTTTATTCCAATACCATGCTGTTTTTATAACTATTGCTTTGTAATACAGCATAAAATTGGGGAAAGTAGTGCCTCCCATATTCCTTTTCCCAAGGAGTGCTTTAGCTATTCGAGGTTGTTTATTGTTCCAGATGAATTTCAGAAGTATTTGATACACTTCTTTGAAGAATGTCATGGGTATCTTCAGTGGAATCGTGTTAAATCTGTACAATGCTTTTGGAAGTATTGCCATTTTAATGATGTTTATCCTGCCAATCCATGAGCAAGTTATGTGTTTCCATTTCCACGTGTCCTCTCTTATTTCTTGGAGCAGTGTTTTGTAGTTTTCTTTGTATAGATCCTTCACATCTTTAGTCAGGTTGATTCCAAGATATTTGAGTTTCTGTGGCACTAATGTGAATGGGATTGTTCTCTTAATGTCCATTTCTTCCCTATCATTATTAGTGTATAAAAAGTCCATTGAAAACAAGGCCATTGATATTTGTGTGTTAATTTTGTAGGCTGCCACTTTGCTATATGAATCTATTATTTCTAGAAGCTTTTTGGTAGAGTCTTTAGGGTTTTCTAAGTAGAGTATCATGTCATCTGCAAACAGTGAGAGCTTGACTTCTTCCTTTTCTATCTGGATTCCCTTGATATCTTTTTCTTGCCTAATCGCTATAGCAAGTACTTCCAGTGCTATGTTGAATAGGAGTGGTGAGAGAGGACAGCCTTGTCTTGTACCAGAATTTATAGGGAAGGATTTTAGGTTATCTCCATTGAGGATAATGTTTGCCTCAAGCTTCTGGTAGATGGCTTTAACTATATTGAGAAATGTTCCTGTTATTCATATCTTGCTGAGATAGAATGGGTGTTGAACTTTATCAAATGCTTTTTCTGCGTCTATTGATATGACCATGTGATTTTTATTTTTCTTGTTTATGTTGTGTATTATGTTGATAGATTTACGGATGTTAAACCAGCCTTGCATTTCTGGGATGAAACCTACTTGATCAAAGTGAATGATCTTCTTGATGAGGCACTGGATCCTGTTTGGCAGGATTTTGTTGAGGATCTTTGCATCTGTGTTCATCAGGAATATTGGTCATAATTTTCTTTTTTGGGCAGCATCTATATCAGGTTTTGGTATTAAGGTGATGTTGGCTTCATAAAAGCTATGTGGAAGTGTTCCTGTTTTTTCTATCATAAAAGAGCCTGGCCAGGATTGATAGTATTTCCTCTCGAAAGATTTGAAAGAATTCATTCGTGAAACCATCAGGGCCTGGGCTTTTGATTTTGGGCAAAATTTTGATCAGTTTTAATTTCCTCAATAGTGATGGGGATGTTTAGATATGCTACATCTTCTTTATTCAACCGTGGAAGTTTATATGAGTTCAAAAATATATCCATTTCGTCCAGGTTCTCATATTTAGTAGCATAAAGTTTCTCAAAGTATTCTCTGAATACCCTTTGAATCTCTGCAGTATCTGTAGTGATCTCCCCCTTTTCATTTCTAATATGCGTTATCAAGTTTCTCTCTTTTGCTTTGTGAGTTTTGCCAATGGTCTATCAATCTTGTTTATTTTTTCAAAGAACCAACTTCTGCTTTCGTTGATCTTTCGGATTGTTTTCTGGATTTCCACTTCGTTGATTTCTGCTCTCAGCTTTGTTATTTCCTTCTGTCTCCCTATCTTTGGATCCTTTTGTTGAGCACTTTCTAGTTCTATTAGCTGTGTCATTAAGCTACTCAGGTAATCTCCTTCTTCCTTCCTGATGTGTGCTTGCAAAGCTATAAATTTTCCTCTCAGTACTGCTTTTGCTGTGTCCCATAAGTTCTGATAGTTTGTGTCTTTATTGTCATTTGTTTCCAGGAACCTTTTGATTTCCTCCTTGTTTTCCTCTCGGACCCACTGGTTATTCAGTATGAGGCTGTTTAATTTCCAGGTGTTAAATTTTTTCTTCTGTGTCTCTTTGTAGTTTACATCTTACTTCAGAGCCTTGTAGTCAGCAAAGGTAGCCTGCAAAATTTCTATATTTTTTATTTTATGGAGGTATGTTTTATGTGCCAGCACGTGGTCTAACCTGGAGAATGACCCATGTACATTGGAAAAGAATGTGTATTCCGGTTTCTGAGAATGGAGTGTCCTATATAAATCTACTAGGCCTCTTTATTCAATTTCTCTTTTTCGGGTCTAGTATATTTTTGTTGGGTTTCCATTTGGTTGACCTATCAAGTGTTGACAAGCCTGTGTTGAGGTCTCCCACAATTATTGTGTTATTATTGATATCCTTCTTCAGATTTGTCAACAATTGTATTAAATACTTTGCTGGTCCCTCATTGTGTTTGTATATATTTAGAAGAGTGATTTCTTCCTGCTCTATAAATCCCTTGATTAGTACATAGTGTCCATCTTTGTCCCTTACCACTTTTCTGAGTATAAAGTTTGTGTCATCTGATATTAGTATGGCCACCCCCACTTTTTTAAGGGTGTTGTTTGCTTGAATGATTTTTCTCCAGACTTTGATTTTGAGTCTACATTTATTCTGATTATTCAAGTGTGTTTCTTGTAGACAGCAGAATGTTGGCTTCAGTTTTTTGATCCATTTCACCACTCTGTGTCTCTTAACAGGTGCATTTAGTCCATTGACATTGAGAGAAATAATTGTCATGGGATTTATTGCCATCTTTGTGTAGAAGTTTGGTGTGTTTTTTGTTCTGTCTTGTTTTTAGAATAGATCTTTCAGTTTTTCTTTTAAGGCTGGTTTTGAGTCTGCAAAGTTTTTGAGCTGTTGTTTATCTGTGAAGCCATGTATACATCCTTCAAACCTGAAAGTGAGTTTTGCTGAGTGCAGTATTTTTGGCGAAGCATTTATTTCATTGAGTTTTGCCACTATATCCCACCACTGCCTTCTGACCTTGACTGTTTTTGGTGACAGGTCTGTTGTAAATTTCAAGGATGCTCCCTGGAATGTAATTTTCCTTTTCCATCTTGCTGCTTGCAGTATTCTATCTCTATCTGTGGGTTTCATCATGGTGACTAGGATGTGTCTTGGGGTGTTTCTCCTGGGGTATTTTTTAGCTGGTACTCTTCGGGCATGCAGGATTTTTTCACATGTTTCCTTTAGCTCTGGTAGTTTCTCTGTGATGATGTTCTTGACCATTGATTCTTCCTGGAGATGTTCTTCTTGGGTCTCTGCGACTCCAATTTCTAAAGTTGTTTCTGTTGAGCTTATCAAAGACTTCTATTTTAATCTGCTCATTTTCTTTGAGTAACTTTTCCATTGTCTGATCCTTTGATTTAAGGTTTTTTTCTAATCTCTTCTGCTATGTAAAGTTGTTATGCATCTCATCTTCCAGAGCACTAATTCTATCCTCAGCTGCTTTTAACCTGTTGGAAAACTCATCCATTATGTTCTTCAATTCGTCTACTGAGTTTTTTAGACCTGTTATTTGACCTGATATTTTAGTTTGACGTTTTCTGATTTCTATCTTCATATTCTCTTGATTTTTATTAGTGTTCTGATTTATACTTTCTTTGAGTTCTGTGAGCAACCTCCATATTTCTTCTCTAAACTCCATTTCTTAAACACTGCTTAGGTGTTGGCCATTGTTGGGTCATCAGAGTTTCCATCTTCATTCTCTATGGCTAAAGTTGGTCTGCGTAGTTTCCCCATTGTCACACTTATGCTGTGGGTTTTTCTACATGTTATGGTGGTACCCATTGGCTAGATGGAGTGTGCTCCTCTGCTTCTTCCCCTTATAGTTGTGCTTAAGAGGGCCAGCAGAGTCAGCTTTATCCGCAACTCTGGCCCAGAAACACTCACCTCAGCCGAGGCAAGCCGTCAGGGGATGGATGCTAGAGAAGATCAAAGTTCCCAGGTTCAAGCAAGGCCAGGGAAGCCCCAAAATGTCTGCCAAGATTAAGGGGTCCAGCAGAGTCTGTCTTATCCACAACTCCGGCCAGAAAGACAAACCTCAGCTGAGGCAATCACTCAAGGGATTAATGCCGGTGAAGATCAAAGTTCCCAGGTTGAAGTAAGCTGGGGGAGGCCCCAAAATGTCTGCCGAGCCTAAGGGGCCCAGCAGTCAGCTTTATCCGTAACTTCGGCCCAGAAGCACTCAACTCAGCCGAGGCAAGCCATCAGGGGATGGATGCGAGAGAAGGTCCAACTTCCCAGGTTGAAGCAAGCCCAGGAAAGCGCCAAAATGTCTGCCGAGCTTAAGGGGCCCAGCAGAGTCTCTCAAAACCATTCTTAAAAGAAAAACTGAATGGCCTACTTTAAGACAAGACTGACCAACAGACAAACCAAACTTCGATATAAAGATATCATTAAATCTCAAGACAATTCTTCCTCCCAATGTCAAAGGACTAAATGCACCAGTTAGAGACACAGAATGACTAAATGGATCAAAAAACTCAATACAGCTCTCTGCTGCCTACAAAAAAACGCACCTGAATAGTCAGAACAAACATAGAGTCAAAATAAAAGGCTGGAGGAAAATCATCCAAGTAAACAACACCCATAAAAACGCTGGAGTGGCCATACTAATATCAGATGATGCAAACTTTATACTTAAGAAAGTTGTAAGGGACAAAGATGAACATTTTGTATTAATCAAGCGATACATAGAGCAGGAAGAAATCACTCTCCTAAACATATATGCACCGAATGAGGGACCAGAAAAATATTTAATAAAATTGTTGACAAATCTGAAAAATAATATCAATAACAACACAATAATTGTGGGAGACCTCAACACGGCACTGTCAACACTTCACAGGTCAACCAGACTGAAACCCAACAAGAATATGCTATACCTGAAAAGAGAAATGGAAGAAGAGGTCTAGTAGATATCTACAGGACAATCCACCCACAGAAGCCTGGATACACATTCTTCTCTAAAGTACATGGGACATTCTCCAGAATAGACTACATGCTAGCACATAAAACATACCTCCATAATGTCAAGCAGATAGAAATTTTGCAGGCTACCTTCACTGACCACAAGTCCTGGAAATTATATGTGAACTACAATGGGACACAAAAGAGAAACTTTAATACCTGGAAGTTAAACAGCCTAATACTGAATAACCTGTGGGTCAATGATAAAATCAAAGGGAAAATCAAAACCTTCCTAGAAACAAATGACAATGGAGATACAAACTATCAGAACCTATGGGACACAGCAAAGGCAGTACTGAGAGAAAAATTTATAGCTGTGCAAGAACACATTAGGAAAGAAGAAGCATACCTGGATAGCTTAATGATGCACCTCATAAAATTAGAAAGGACTCAACAAAAGGACCCAAAAATACAGAGACAGAAGGAAATAGCAAAGCTGAGAGCAGAAATCATTGAAGTGGAAACCCGAAAAACAATCCGAAAGATCAAAGAAAGCAGAAGTTGGTTCTTTGAAAAAATAAACAAAATTGATAGACCACTGGCAAAAATAACAAAGAGAGAGGGAGAAACTTGATAACTCATATTAGGAATAAAAAAGAAGAGATCACTACTGATATGTTAGAGATTCAAAGGGTAATCAGAAACTACTTTTTGAAATTCTATGATACTAAAAATGAAAACCTGGAAGAAATGGATAAATTTTTGGACACTTATGATCTTCCATGGTTGAATGAAGTGGATGTAGCATATCTAAACACAGCCATCACTATTGAGGAAATTGAGACAGTAATCAAATGTCTGCCCAAAAACAAATGCCCAGGACCAGATCGATTCACTAATGAATTCTTTCAAACTTTTCAAGAGGAACTGCTACCAATGCTGGCAAGACTCTTTCATGAAATCGAAAAAACAGGAATACTTCCAAAGAGCTTTTTGAAGCCAACATTACCTTGACATCTAAAGCAGACAGAGATGCTACCAAAAATAAAAGTACAGACCAATACCGCTGATGAATAGAGATTCAAAGACCCTCAACAAAATCCTGGCAAATAGGATTCAATGCCTCATTAAGAAGATTATCCACTACGATCAAGTAAGATTCATCCCAGGAATACAAGAATGATTTAACATCCATAAATCTGTCATAATGCACAGCATCAACCAGAAGAAAAATAGAAATACCACATGATCATATCAATAGACGCAGAGAAAGCATTTGATAAGGTCCAATACCCATTCTTGATCAAAACTCTCAGCAAGATGGGAATGGAAGGAACCTTTCTCAATATATTTAAGGCCATCTACCACAAGACAGAGGCAAATGTTGTCCTCAATGGAGAAAAACAGAAAGCCTTTTCTCTAAATTCTGGCACAAGACAAGGCTACCCTCTCTCAACACTCCTATTCAACATGACACTGGAAGTACTTGCTATAGCGATTAGGCAAGAAAAAGGTATCAAGGGAATCCACATAGGAAAGGAAGAAGTCAAGCTCTCACTGTTTTCAGGTGACATAATACTCTACCTATAAAACCCTAAAGACTCTATCAAAAAGCTTCTAGAAACAATAAACTCATATAGCAAGGTTGCAGGCTACAAAATTAACACACAAAACTCAATGGCCTTTCTATACATCAATAGTAATAAGGAAGAATGGACATTAAGAAAACAACCCCATTTACAATAGTGCCACACAAACTCAAATATCTTGGAATCAACTTGACTAAAAATTTGAAGGACCTATACAAAAAAACCTTAAAACTCTGCTCCAAGAAATAAGAGATGACACGCTGTAATGGAAGCACATAACCTGCTCATGGATTGTCAGGATTAACACCACTAAAATAGCAATACTCCACAAAGCATTGTACAGATTTAATGCGATCCCTCTAAAGATACCCATGACATTCTTCAAAGAAGTGGATCAGGCACTTTAGAAATTCATTTTGAATAATAAACACCCTAGAAGAGTTAAAGCAATCATTGGGAAAAGGAATATGGGAGGAATTACTTTCCCAACTTTAAACTGTACTACAACGCAATAGTTATTAAAACAGCATGGTATTGGAATAAAGAGATTCCCTCAGATCAATGGAATAGGCTCGAATACTCAGAGAATGTTCCCTAGATATGCAATCACCTAATTTTTCATAAAGAAGAAACAAATCCCAAATGGAGCAAAGAAAGACTCTTGAACAAGTGGTGTTGGCACAACTGGCTAGCCACTTGCAAAAAACTGAACTTAGACCCTCAGCTAACATGATGTACGAAGGTAAAATCCAAATGGATGAAAGACCTCGATATCAGACTTGAAACCATAAGATATATAGAACAAAATGTAGGTAAAACACTCCAGGATATTGAGAATAAAGGCATCTGCAAGGAGGAAACTGCACTGTCCAAGCAAATGAAAGCAGAGATTAACAGATAGGAATATATTAAACTGAGAAGCGTCTGCACCTCAAAAGAAATAGCGCACAGGATACAAGAGCCCCCACTGAGTGGGAAAAACTATTCACCCAATACCCATCAGATAAGGTGCTAATTTCTAAAATATACAAGACACTGACAGAAATTTAGAAGAAAAAACATCTAATCCCATCAAAAATGGGGAGAAGAAATGAACAGACACTTTGACAAAGAAGAAATACAAATGGCCAAAAGACAGATGAAAAATGTCCACATCACTAATCATCTGGGAGATACAAATCAAAACAACTATGAGGTACCACCTCACACCCCAGAGATTGGCACACATCACAAAGAATGAGAACAAGCAGTGTTGGCGGGGATGTGGAGAGAAAGTAACTCTTATCCACTGCTGGTGGGATTGCCATCTAGTTCAACCTTTATGGAAAGCAATATGGAGATTCCTCCAAAAACTGGAAATCGAGCTCTCATATGATCCAGATATACAACTCCTCAGAATATACCCTAGGACCACAAAAAATATGATACAAAAATCGCTTCCCTACACCTATATTCATTGCAGCACTATTTACCAGAGCAAGACTCAGGAAACAGCCACGATACCCTTCAACAGATGAATGGCTAAAGAAACTGTGGTACATACACACTATGGAATATTATGCAGCCGTCAGGATATATGAAGTCATGAAATTTTCCTATACATGGATGTACATGGAATCTATTATGCTGAGTGAAATAAGTCAGAGAGAGAGAAAGACGCAGAATTGTCTCACTCATCTATGGGTTTTAAGAAAAATTAAAGACATTCTTGCAATAATAACTTTCAGACACAAAAGAGAAAAGAGCTGGAATTTACAGCTCACCTCATGAATCTCACCACAAAGAGTGATGAGTTTAGTTAGAGAAAGAACTATGTTTTGAACTATGCTAATAATGAGAATTTACAAGGGAAATAGAAAGCCTGTCTAGGGTACATGTGGGGTTGGGTGTGGAGGAGGGAGATTGGGGACATTGGTGATGGGAATGTTGCACTGGTGATGGTGTTCTTTACATGACTGAAACCTAAACATAACCATGTACATAATAACGTTGTTTAAATAAAAAAATTAAAAAAAAGAAAAAAGAAAAATTAAAAATTAAAAAAAAAACAGGCAGTCTGACTTCCAAAGAAAACAGCTCTTTATTCCGTGAAGATGCTGAAAACAAAAGGCCTAAGAATAGGCTCCAGGGGCCCAAAGAGATAGCCCAGTGGTGTTTGCTTTGCAAGCAGCCGATCCAGTACCAAAGGTGGTTGGTTCGAATCTTGGTGTCCCATATGGTCCCCCATGCCTGCCAGGAGCTATTTCTGAGCAGATATCCAGGAGTAACCCCTGAGCACCACCGGGTGTGACCCAAAAACAAAACAAAAAAAAAGATTAGGCTCCAGGAAAAAAGCCCCTCACCTTCCACAAACCCTTGCTTTTATGCCCCAGAATCAGCTACCACCCATTGAGGGGTTCAGATACCTCCCAATGTTGGGAGCAGAATCAGTTACCACCCTAGCGTGGGAGCAGAATGTCAGGTCACACCCTGGGATAGGGCACAATCACCAATCAGGGTAGGGTCAGTATCATAATAATTCTATAAAATGTTTACATACACAACAACCAATAATGATAGAGAAGAAATGGATATTAAGAAAACAACCCCATTCATATTAGTCTCACATAAACTCAAATACCTAGAAGTCTACTTGACTAAGAATGTGAAGGACCTATACAAAGAAAACTATAAAACCGTGCTACAAGAAATAAGAGAAGACACATTGAAATGGAAATCCATACACTGCTCTTGGATTGTCAGGATTAATATCATTAAAATGACAATACTCCCCAAAGCTTTGCACAAATTTAATGCGATCCTTCTAAAGATATCCATGACATGGTTCCAGCCTTATGAAAATCGATATGGAGATTGCTCAAAAAATTGGAAATTGAACTCCCATATGATCCAGCTATACCACTCCTAGAAATATACAGTAGGAACACAAAAATACAATACAAAATGCCTTCCTCACACCTATTTTCACTGCAGTGCTAATTTTAATAGCCAGATTCTGGAAACTACCCAGATACTCTTCAGCAGATGAATGTTTAAAGAAACTGTGGTGCATATACACAATGGAATGTTATGCATCCGTCAGGAGAGATGAAGTTATGAAATTTTCCTATACATGGATGGACATGGAATCTATTATGCTGAGTGAAATAAGTCAGAGGGAGAGAGACACAGAATAGTCTCCCTCATCTATGGGTTTTAAGAATAATAAAAGACATTATTGTAATGATGCCCAGAGACAATAGAAATTAGGGCTGGAAGGACAGGCTCAGGGTATGAAACTCACCACAAAGTGTGCAGTAAGAGAAATAACTACACTAACAAATATCATAGCAATGTTAATGAGTGAGAGAAGTAGAATGCCTGTCTCTAATACAGGAGGGGGGAAGGGAGTTAGAGGGCTGTTGGAAGCCATAAGACTTAGAGAGCAAAATGGAGTCTCTGATGCCTGAAAAACCAAAGGCCTGTGTACCTGACAGGCTGCTACTGTGGCATTTCCCCCATGGACCTAAAGGAAAGAACAGCCACATAGCTCAGTTAGCAAAGGTCACAGGATGTTTCAGTAAACCGCCTGAGTTGCTAAGATAAGATCACACATCCTGTTAAGCTACCATTGTGAAAGAATGTTTGTGCGATATAAGGGTATGCGATATAAGGGTATGTTGTAAAACTGGAAAGTCCATCCTGCTTCAACCCCCCTCCCTTTTGCAGAAATGCATGGAAAAGTACTGACTCTTCCATATTTTGCTCATGCTATAAAAGCTAGCCCCCTTTCAATAAACTTTGGCTCTTGATCAGCAAGCTTGACTTGAGCTCATTTCTTTCCCAGCCTCTTTCCTCCTTTTTAGGTCAGATCCCGCTCGTGACCCACAAATTACTTCGTGATCCTCAGTCCGGGGTTGTAAGTGGCTCGCAAAAGTGGGACACGAGACATGGACCACCGACCAGATGACAACACGGGAGCAACGGTAAGCCCCCTTTTTTCGCATATGCTAGGGCTGGTGCAGATTGGTTAGCCTAACAGTTGCAACTAAATTGAGCCGTCCCATAGTCTCAGAAAAATGGGGACTACTATAAGTAAAGAGGAAGCCTTTGTAAAAAAAAAATATCAAAAAGGCACTGACTGAAAAGAATGTAAAAATTAAAAAGAAGGATCTAGTAAAATTTTTCCTGTGTTTGCATGATATTTGTCCATAGTTTGTAATGACATGCCTTCGGGTAGTCCCCAGTACCTGGAATCAAATTGGAAAAGAATTGGCCGAATATTTTGTGAAATATGGTAAAGACAGTGATAAAAAGGTTATAAAATTTTATTGGAATATTTTGGGTCAAATAATTACCGATGCAAATTCTGACCCCTTTAAAAAGATATAGTTCAAAAAATGAGGCGCATATTGAGACTGCATCGCAAAGCCAGTCCAGAGCAAGTAGCCTCGCAGAAATAGATCCTAAAAAAGAATCTCCTAATAATCTCTTATTGGATAATTGTCAGGACTCCAAAAGCCTTTCCAAAGGTTTCTACCCCATTCTTGCTAATGCACCCCCGCTGATGAAACTTTAGATCCCCAAGATATTCAAACCCTAGAAGATGAAGCTGCATCCTATCATCATTGTCAATCCCTCATTAGAACAGCCCCTCCAGCTTATAATGAATCTCTGATTCCCAAACCTCCAAAAATTTTTAATCAACAGCCCACTGCCGCTGACTTAAAACAAAAAAGGGAGGAGTTGGAGGAACACTTGCAAGAGCCATTAGAGAATTGGAGGAACAAATCTCACAGCTTCATGCTGGCAAAGAGGGCCCCAAGCTACAGTTCCCTATGTTTACCACCCACATCCTGATTTCCCCACAAGAACAAGCAGCAGCAGGAGCCGGAGGCAGCGTGGTCACCAGAAGTGGTGACGGGAAAGGCAACGCAGCCCCTGAGGATCGACCTATAACAAGGGTGATCCAAGAATATAAGCAAGTCAATCATAAACCCATTGCCGATCTTTTTCATGCAGTTCGAACCTATGGCATCCAAGCCCCCTTTACGTTATCCTGACTTGACACTGTCAGGGAAGAAGGAGAATTACTCCCATATGAATGGAGGGACATTGCAAAAGCTACCCTCTCCCCATCTAACAACCTTTTATGGGAAACCTCCTTTGCCAATATTTGTAAAAAAAAAACTTTCTAAAGAAGGCAATGGGGACTGCTTACACCTGATACGCTTTTTGCCCAAGTAACAGGCACAGAAGATTTTGAAACCCCCTCTGCCCAACAGGCTATTCCTCCTGGAACATAAGCCCATACATATGCGGCAGCCACACAGGCTTGGAGAGCATTGCCAAAAGATAACACAGGTCCGTCAAGGACCACAAGAACCATATAATGAATTTGTTTGTAGACTTTTAGCAGCAGTGGAATGTGTCCTGGGTATCTCTGACAATAATAACCCTTTAGTTAAGCAATTGGCCTATGAAAATGCAAGCAAAACCTGCAGGGCACTGCTATGAGGACAGGTTAAAAATAAAACCCTAAATGATATGATCCTCATATGCAATGAAACAGATCCCTTCGCGTATAAGGTCACCAAAGCCCTCGTAGCCTTTCAGGAACAATCCAAAGGAAAAACCTGCTATAAGTGTGGGCAGGCAGGACATTGGGTTAGACACTGTCCCCTGGCCTAATACTCGCCAGTGCTCGCCACTTCTACTACCAAGCTCAAACCATTTCTCTGTCCCCAATACCACCAAGGCAAACATTGGGCCACCTCCTGCCGATCTAAAACAGATATTTCAGGAAACCCCCTAATGCCCCTTCAGGGAAACTGGGGTGAGGGCCCAGTCCCGGGGCCCTATACTTCACAATGGAGACTGTAAAGAGGACCTTCAAGACAGCACAGCCCTTTGTGGCTCCTGCCTAAAGCCAACCAAACCTACTAAATTGCACACCACAGCAACCTCCCTTATCAGGGCCACCCCAGGGAGCGCAGGACTGGACCTCTGTGCCTCCTTCCCAAGTATACTAAAAACCAGAAGATGGAGTGGTGGTCATAGGAACTGGAGTCTTCGGCCCACCACCAACCGATATGTTTTTCTTTATTATTGGGCGGGCTTCATCTACTATAAAAGGTCTTATTATGCAACCTTCCCTTGTGGATAATGATTATACTGGAGAGTTTATGCTCCTTGCCACAGCTCCTTATGGCCCAATTCAAATATTTTCAGGGCAACGCCTAGCCCAAGCCCTCCTACTCCTCTTAACACCACTCTTCCAGCACTGTCACCTACTAGAGGTGCCTCCTCCCCTGGGTCCTCTGAAGTTTTTTGGATAAAAGCCATTAGTAAAATTAGACCTTCACTAACTATTACTATCAATGGTCAATCTTTTACTGGGTTATTGGATTCTGGGGATAATACTACATGTATGAGTCCCCAATTTTGGCCCAACTCCTGGCCAGCCCATCCAACCTTAGACAGTGTTTCTGCAGTAGCAGGCACTGTTAAACAAGTCCTTTTAAGCTCTCAACCATTAACCTGGGTAGATATGGAAGGAGACACGGGAACCATAACCCTACATAATACCTGACCTCCCCATTAACTTATGGGGAAGAGATCTCATGGAACAGATGGGTCTTTATCTAATAAAATGCAAAAACCCTCAAGTACTACAACAAATGCTAGCTCAAGGCTATGGTTTACACAAAGGATTAGGAAAATCTTTACAAGGCAGAATTGAGCCTATAGAAACCAAACCCAAATTAGACAGGCATGGATTAGGATTTTTTCCAGAAAACTCACCTTCAAAAAATTCTCCGTTTTAGTGGCGACCACTGGCACTCCTGCTACCCAAGCGGACAAAATAACCTGGTTATCTGATGAACCCATATGGGTTGGCCAGTGGCCGCTTTCCTTGGAAAAACTCACTGCTGCCCAACAGTTAGTGCAGGAGCAGTTGGCAGCTGGACATATAGAGCCCTCCAATTCTCCCTGGAACACACCTATTTTTGTTATTAAAAAGAAGTCAGGAAAATGGTGGTTGTTACATGACCTTAGAGAAAAAAACAAGACCATGGTCCCTATGGGAGCCCTCCAACCGGGACTTCCCTCCCCAGTAGCCATCCCCAAAAACTGCTTCAAAATTATAATTGATCTAAAAGACTGCTTCTTTTCTATACCCCTTTACCCAGAGGATTGCAAACGTTTTGCCTTTAACCTTCCAACAATTAACTACAAGGGGCCCAAACCTAGATATTAATGTAAAGTGTTGCCTTGGGGCATGGTTAACAGCCCAACCTTGTGTCAGAAATTTGTAGCGCAGACCATTGACCCTTTTAGAAGTAACAATCCCTCCATTTATATAATCCATTATATGGATGATATTCTTTTAGCTGGCCAAGATGAACAGGAATTAATTAGGCTTGGAAAACAACTAGTAGAAAAACTAGCAGCAAGAGGATTTAATATTTCTACAGATAAAATCCAACCCCCGCAATTGTTCTTAGGCTTTGAACTCCTCCCCAACCAAGTTAAAACACAAAATGTCCAAATTAGAACTAGTATTTAAAAAACACTTAATGCTTTTCAGAAGCTTTTGGGGGAGATTAACTGACTGCGTCCATATTTAAAATTAACTACAGGAGACCTCAAACCTTTATTTGATATAGTAAAAGGGGAACCAGACCCTAACAGCCCTAGAAAATTAACTCAGGAAGCCTGCAAGGCCATAGACATGGTCCAAACAGCAATACAAGAACAATTCATTACATACTTTGATCCAGAAAAACCTTTAATTTTGCTCATTCTATCCACAAAATTTTCACCCACTGGCCTTATGTGGCAGGAATGTCCGCTTTTTTGAGTACATTTACCCAGCAAACCAGACAAAACCCTCTCCACATATCCACATTTAGTGATTTCTCTGCTACAGTAAGGGTGCGAGCAAGTTTTAAAATTGTTTGGATACCATCCAGCTAAAATTATTATCCCTTATACTAAAAAAGAGGTGCAATGGCTACTTCTAAACCAAGATGAATGGGCCATTTTTTGTGCAGGCTTTTCAGGAGATATAGATAACCATTTTCCCCCAAACAAATTGCTACAATTTTTACAAAGGCATACTGTGGTATTCCCTAAGCTGACTAAGTTACAACCCATTCCTAATGCAGTTATTATATGCACCAATGGCAGCTCTAATGGAACTGCAGCCCTTAGTGTACAAGGAAAACTAACAAAATTTACCACAGAGCACAGGTCTGCACAGCTGGTAGAACTAGCAGCTGTAGATGAAGTTTTTGAAGCAATTTTTGAACCCTTCAATTTGTATACAGACAGCTCTTATATTGCTACCTCCATTTCAGTTTTGGAAACCGTTCCCTTTACTAAACCTAACTCAAATTCATCCCCAGATTTTGCTAGAATTTAAAAATTAATTTTAATGAGAACTAATCCATTTTTATTGCACACATTAGAGCTCATACCTCCCTCCCTGGACTGCTGCCTGAAGAAAATAGTCTAGTCAACCAGGCAACCCAAATAATGCCAGCACTATTAAAAATTGACATTTTAGAACAAGTCATACAAGCTCATCAATTACACCACCTTAATGCTCATACTTTATTTATTTATTTATTTTTGGGCCACATCTGGCGATGTACAGGGGTTACTCCTGGCTGTCTGCTCAGAAATAGCTCCTGGCAGGCAAGGGGGACCATATGGGACACCGGGATTCGAACCAACAACCTTTGATCCTGTATCGGCTGCTTGCAAGGCAAACGCCGCTGTGCTTACTCTCTGGGCCCAATGCTCAGACTTTAAAATTAAAATTTAACATCAACAAGGACCAGGAAAAGTACATTGTGAAATCGTTTAAAGCCTGTGTCTGTCTCCTGCCTGAGCCTCACACAGGAGTTAACCCCAGGGGTTTAATCCCAGGAGAATTATGGCAGATGGATGTTACTCATCACAATGCTTTTGGAAATCTCAAATATATTCATGTAACTGTCGATACATTTAGTGGATTCATTTGTGCCTCATTACAGACAGAAGCTACCAAAGGTGTTATTGCTCACATTATGCACTGCTTATCTATTATCCCGCAACCATCCCTAATTAAAACTGATAATGGACCGGGATACAAAAGCCATAAGTTTAAAGATTTTTGTTCAAAGTTGTGCATAACCCACAAGACTAGAATTCCTCTAAACCCTCAAGGAAAGAGCATTGTGGAAAGAGCAACCAAACCCTTAAAAACATACTCTTCAAGTTAACCTATGAAAGTGAGACCCTGTATGCTCGCAAAGGAAAGCATCGGCTTTTACTAAACCATGCACTTTTTGTGTTGAATTTCCTGTCCTTGGACTCACAAGGACACTCTGCTGCCGATCACATGTGGCAATCATCCACCAAGGAAGAATTTAAACAAGTACTTTGGAAGGATATACACACAGGTCAATGGAAAGGCCCTAATCCTGTCCTTTTTTGGGGCAAAGGCCATGCTTGTGTACATAACCCTGCCTCCAAAGAAACTTGGTGGCTACCAGAAAGACTGATGAAACTATATAACCCACCCAGGGAAAATCCCCTTGAGGACTTCTCTCTCTCTTACAGATGCTAAAAATGCTGGAAGCGAAACCAAATCTGCTGAACCTGCCTTGCAAGATGTAGCCGCCACCCTGCCAGATCCTTCTCCTTTTGATTTTTAAGATTTTGCTTTTTTTTTTTTTTAGCTGCAGCAGCCGCCAGCCCATATCAAGTTTTAATTATACTTGGCTCATTATTAAGGGAGCTGGAGATATAGCCAACTCCACCTCACAAATAGCAGCTTCCACACCTTGGCCTGATCTTCAAGTTGATTTATGCACCCTTGCCTTGGGGGCCATCTCTGCCTGGGGCACTCCGGAATGTTTTATTCTCCAAACCAGGCTGGTGAATACCTCCCTAAGATATAGCACCGTTCCTGGATGCTATAATGCTGCCGCCAGAACTTACCTGACTGTGGCACCGATTTATGTTTGCCCAGGGTCTCATCGAGACCGCGGTCTAAGCAATAAATGCGGGTATGCCGATGCCTATTATTGTGCTGCGTGGGGATGCAAGACCACAGGGGTCACCTATTAGAATTCCTCCTCATCCTGGGATCTCATTAGAGTCCGCAGAAAAGACCCCCCAAGCAAGCAGTGTAACTCTGGACCAGTGGCTCTTAATTCCTTGTGCCACGAACACTGGTGCAACCCGCTCAGTATCAAATTTACTCCGCAAGGGCATCAGTTTAATTGGGAAGGCTCCCAGGGGGCCGATTGGGGTCTGTGCCTATACATCTCAGGCAAAGACACTGGGCTTATTTTTTCCATCAAGCTTTTAAAAGAAATTCCCTCTTTTAAACCTGTTGCCATCGGCCCCAATCCTTTTTTACACCATTCTGGTGGTGGCTCATTCTTACCCAAACCTTCCCCCCACTGCATCCACATGCTCCCGCCTCTGTTCCTGTGGCAACCAGTCCATCCGACCCTGCTGTTCCTGACTTTAGACCAACCCTGCCTGCTGGCCCGGTTTCCACCGCAGATCTCATTCTCCAGATGGTCAACGCCTTCACCCAGGCTCTTTCCAACTCCAATTATGAACATTGTTTGATCTGCTATTCACCCATTCCACCATTCTATGAAGGAATTGCTGCCTTCGAGACACCCCTCTTCACCAATAACACCAATCTACTTTGCTGGGGTATGGAGCCTCAATGCCATGGCATGACTTTGGGACAACTGGTTGGGATTGAACTTTGCCTGTTGGGCCCCAATATGCTTCCCCCTATCCCCCTTATTGAAATCTGTAATCAAACTCTTGTTAATTCCTCCTTTCAGTTTATAATTGCTCCCAATTTGACATTTTTTGCCTGTTTCACTGGTTTATCTCCCCACATTGTTTCACATTTTTTTCTTGAGTCCAAGGACTACTGTGTTTTGGTTGTTTTAATGCCTAAATTGACTGTTATACCAGAAACTGATTTATTGCCCCTTAAAGATAACTCTGTCTCTCTCCCGCCATAGGAGGGAACCAGTCACTGCCCTCACCCTTGCATTATTATTAGGTCTTGGTGTTACTGGTACAGGCACAGGAATTTATTCATTGGTTCATACTCAAGAATATGTTAATGCCTTAACTAGAACTGTTATTAGAGATGTTGAGGAACTTAAAAGAAGTTTAGAATACTAAGAGCAAACTGTTGGATCTCTAGCAGAGGTGGTGCAGCAGAACTGCTGAGGCCTAAACCTCACATTCCTTAGGAAGGGGGGTGTCTGTGCAGCACTAAAGGAAGAATGTTGCTTTTTTAAATATAAATGAGGGTTAGTTAGAGATAGTATTAAAAGAGTTGAACAAAGCCTGATAGAAACAAAAAGAAACCTATACCAAAGCAAGTCTTGGTATCAAAATTGGTTCTGAACTTTTCCATGGCTGTCAACACTGGCCCATTCATTGGCTTTATGTTGCTCATTTCCTTTGGTCCATGGGCATTTCGCCGCCTTACAAATTTTGATAAGAATCAGGTTGATGAGGCTACCAAACACTCGGTCAGAGTCCACTATCAACAACTCACCCAGCATGAACCCCACTCTCTAGAATACGATCCTCTAGGAGATGGTGCATCCCACCACCTAGACTTTAAGGAGTTTGAGCACATTGCTAAACGCAAAAAGTTGCTCCTCTCTCGGCTGTGGAAGTGCTTAAGACAGGGATAGCTTGGCACCAGTGTTTGGGGTAAACATGATCTACTAATACCCTTCTCTGGCCAGAACAATTCGGAATTTACCTTGTCATGTCCAAACCTGGAGGCACGTCAAGTAACCTAAGACAGGCACCCCACCCATCCTCTTCTTTTGTCTATTTTAGAGAAATGGGGGAATTGTTGGAAGCTATAAGACTTAAAGAGCAAAATGGAGTCTCTGATGCCTGAGAAACCAAAGGCCTGTGTACCTGACAGGCTGCTACTGTGGCATTTCCCCCATGGACCTAAAGGAAAGAACAGCCACATAGTTCAGTTAGCTAAGGTCACAAGATGTTTCAGTAAACTGCCTGAGTTGCTAAGATAAGATCACACATCCTGTTAAGCTACCATTGTGAAAGAATGTTTGTGCGATATAAGGGTATGCGATATAAGGGTATGTTGTAAAACTGGAAAGTCCATCCTGCTTCAACCCCCCTCCCTTTTGCAAAAATGCATGGAAAAGTACTGACTCTTACTTCCGTATTTTGCTCATGCTATAAAAGCTAGCCCCCTTTCAATAAAATCTGGCTCTTGATCAGCGAGCTTGACTTGAGCTCATTTCTTTCCCAGCCTCTTTCTTCCTTTTTAGGTCGGATCCTGCTCATGACCCATGAATTACTTCGTGATCCTCAGTCCACCCTGAGGGCAGGGTCCCGGGGGTCGCAAGGATTGTTAGTAGTTCCTCTTGAAAGGTTTGAAAGAATTTAGTAGTGAATCCATCTTGGCCTGGGTTTTTGTTTTGGCAGATATTTGATTACTGTTTTAATTTCCACAATAGTTATGGGGATGTTTAGATAACCTATGTCCTCCTTATTCAACTATACAAGGTTATAGGAGTCCACGAATTCATCCATTTCTTCCAGGTTCTCATGTTTAGTGGCATAGAGTTTCTCAAAGTAGTCTCTGATAAACCTTTGAATCTCTGCAATTATCTCTAGTGATCTCCCTCTTTTCATTTCTGATACAGGTTATCAAGTTGCTTTCTCTTTCTTTGTGAGTTTTTCCAATGATCTATCAATCTTGTTTATTTTTTTAAGGAAGCAAACTTCAGTTTACATTGATTATTCTGATTTTTTTGGTTTCTACTTCATTGATTTTTTGCTCTAAGCTTTCATATTTCCTTCTGTCTCCCCATTTTTCGTTCATTTTGTTGATCATTTTCTAATTTCATAAGCTGCGGCATTAAGCTATTCAGGTATGCCCATTCTTCCTTCCTTATGTGTGCTTGCAAAGCTATAAATATTCTCATTACCGATTTTGTGATATTTTGTGTTTTCATTTTCATTTGTTTCCAGGTAAGTTTCTATTTCCTCTTTGATATCATCTCACACCCACTGGTTGTTCAGTAGCTGTCTGTTAAATTTCCCAATTTTTAAGTTCTTCTGTGTCCCTTTGTAGTTCACATCTAATTTTAGAACATTGTGGTTAGCAAAGTTAGCCTGAAAAATTTCTATCCACTTGATTTACTGGAGGTATGTTTTATGTGTCAGCATGTGGAGAATGACCCATTCACATTGTAGAAGAATTTGTATCCAGGTTTCTGAGTTTGCAGTGTACTATTTATATCTCCTAGTCTTCTTTCTTTTATTTCTCTTTTCAGGGCTAGTATATTTTAGATGAATTTTAGTCTAGTTGACCTATCAAGTATTGATAGGGCCTTGTTGAGGTTTCCCATAATTTTTGTGTTATTATTGATATCCTATTTCAATTTTGTCAATAATTGTATTAGATATTTTACTTGTCTTTCATTGGGTGTGTGTATGTTTAGTAGTGTGATTTCTTCCTGTTAGTATGAAGTTTCCATCTTTGTTCTTTAAACTTTTCTGAGCCTAAAGTTTTTGTCGTCTGATATTAATATGGCTACCTTAGCTTTTTTTTTTTTTTTTTTTGGTTTTTGGGCCACACCCGGTGATGCTCAGGGGTTACTCCTGGCTATGTGCTCAGAAGTCGCTCCTGGCTTGGGGGACCATATGGGACACTTGGGATTGAACCACAGTCCGTCCTAGGCTAGCGCAGGCAACGCAGGCACCATACCTCTAGCACCACCATCCGGCACCTACCTTAGGTTTTTTAAGGGTGTTGTTTGCTTGGATGATTTTCCTCCAACCTTTGAGTTTGAGTCTTAGTTTGTTCTGACTATTCACGTGTGTTTCTTGTAGGTATCAGACAGTTGAATTCATCTTTTTGATCTATTTAGCCACTCTGTGTGTCTTAATTGGTGCATTAAGCTCATTGTCATCGAGGGAGATAATTTTCACGAGATTTATTGGCATCTTTGTGTATAAATTTGTGTGTCTGTTGGTCTGTCTTATCTTAAAGTAGACCTTTAAGCTTTTCCTTTAAGGCTGGTTTTCCATCTGTCGAGTTTCTGAGCTGTTGCTTATTCATGAAGCTATGTATCCTTCCTTCAAACCTGAACATGAGTTGGGCTGGGTGCAATATTCTAGGTGAAGCATCCATTTCATTCAGTCTTGTCACAATATCCTACCAAAATTACAATTCTTTCACATATGTATTTTGGATACACAGGACATTGATTTAGGGTAATTATCACCACCAGTTTTGACCTCCCTCCCTCCACCATAGTTCTTAGCATGTGTCCCATAGCTCCAACCTTAGCCCCCTAGACTGCTAGTGTACCAGATATTTTTGTATAGCTTGTTATAGTTTGTGGCTCTTGACTCTATTGTTATTAACTTTGGTTTAGGTATTTATATCTGACAATTATTTTTATCTTTACTCAATACTCCTGAGACTTCTTGTCCCCTGAGTCCCATACACTTCTTTTTTTACAATTTGCAGGAGGACATAGGCAGAACATGAGGATTCATGTTTTATCGTTTTGAAAAAATGTGGCAGCTCCTGTCTATACCTTATAAATAAAATTGAAGAAGAATAAAGAAAAATGGGGAATGCAGGTTTAGCTTTTTTCTCCACAGGTACAGTAAATAGTTTGGAAATAAGAAAGAAAATTCCCTTTGCTTATGAGATACTGTATGCTTCAAGGATGAAGCATACAGTCATAAGATCGATTACAGACTCTGGACATGTTAGTTATCAAAACCCAAGGTCTTTTTTTTATGGTCCCGGGAAGTCTGCTCAGTCGCATTTGTCAAAGTCTACCTTTTGTAATTAGAGATCTTGGTTTTTGTAAGGTGCTAGATCAAAGCCTAGAATAAAGTCTTTCTTTATGTTTCCAGGAAAAGTTCTGCTCAGTGTCAGTTGTTGTATTCAGTCTTCTGTGCTCAGAGATCTTAGTTTTGGTTCAGATTGTAAGACCTAATGTCTTCTGATTTCATCTCAACATTAGTTGGTGAGGTAGGGCAAACTTTCCTTAGATAAAGTTGTTGCTGTTTCCTTGTCGTAATGGTGTCATATGAACCTACCCTGGAACAATTTAGTGCAGAGTGATATTAGAGCCTTCCCAAAAGGTGGAAGAAAGTTTGAGTCCTGGTGCTAGTTCAGGTAACTGTGCCAGTTGTAAGGTTGAGATCCAGGGTTCAGGGTCGAACAGTTGGTGTCTGATCAACTGAGGTTATGTCAAGTTCCCATGATAAATGTTCATGGTGGAAGAAGCCCCTGCATTATAAAGATTTATGAGTTCTTAGTTCTATTAGATAAGAACTTTCTATACATAATATTTTACATTTTAGTGTACCTGTGCAAAATGAATGATGCCATATTACATTATATTTTTGGTGCAATTTTGGGTAAAAATAGCATGCTATAAAATCTCTGTGTCCTGGTTTTGACCTAAGTTCTTATCCCAAGTAAGATATTTTTACTATAATTTCCTACAAAGTGGAAGCAAAACAAGCAAAAAAAGGGGAGGGGGAGACTGGAGAGCATACCTCTACACATGAAAATAATCACGAAGAGTTGTAACTATTAAGGAAATCCGTTTAAAAACATGCAAATATAGTATAGAAATCACCATTACATCATTTGAGATAGTCTGAGGGGGGAAGGATAAGATCCAGGGCACATTTTCTTTCCACACCATGGTCTTGTGGACTCTAAGAATTGGTTAACAGCAGTCAGGTACTAGGTAGTGTCATCGAGCTGAGTGGTCCTACTGGAGTTGAATCCAATAACAAGCTACAGTACAATTTGAGGGGAGGATAGTGAAATAGGGTGCATAGAATGAGTCAGCAGTGGTAAGTGCATATTTTTTCTGGAGCTACAGATGGGGGCCTGGGAGTTGTGCTTTCACTTTGGGAGCTGGGTGGCAGCGTGTTCGTGCAGGGGGAAGGTCCCAGTTGCCAAGTAGTAAAGAGCTGAGGGTAAATAGGATTAACTAAAGAGAGATAATGGGTCAGGTTTGATAGGGTTGGAGTATAGACAGGATTTGTCAAGGTGGTGCATGTGGTTGGGGAAAGGAGGGATAATATATAATAGGGGCTATATACAATATAGTCAAAACAGATTAGACAAATATAGAGGAGTTCACAACCTACCTACTCCCATCCACTTATAAATAGACATTGGAGATATATTGTAGGTTGTAGTTAAAAGCCTGGCTATTATGGTTTGGTTCCTAGCACTTAAAAACAAAATGGGGCCAGCACATAAGTTAGGAAAGGTATTTAAATTTTTTGACACTTCATCATGGTCGGGGTATACTTTGATAAATAAGGCTTTCAGGGTTATTTTCTGCATGGAACATTTTAGGATAAACATAGTTTTCATGGCTAGAGTACTAATCAATATGGTGGTGAGCACTATAAGAGGAGTCTACCCCATGTAGTAACATCTGTGTGTTGTGCATCAAATGTTCTTTCCTGAAAGGAAACTGACAGTATGGGCATTATGAAATAATAGTAATGTAGCTTGAATTGGAAAAAAATATAATAGTAACTTTCGAAAACATAATGATCGGGGCCTGTAATAAAAGCTTATGGTATGCATCACCTATTTTGATGGTCTCTATAGACATAAAGATTAGATCATATTAGCAGACTTAGTCAAAAGGAAATGGATAAACTGGAGTATTTTGTCAAGACCTTATCATAATGAGGTCTGTAATTGGAATTTAATAAAATAGAGAACTAAAATACTAAAATAGGGTGTCCAACCTATATTTCAAAGAATCTCTGTGAACAAAGATGTTGAAGAGTTATTTTATACATAATAAGATTAAGGCACTAAAACATACAGGAAATGAGCGTTGAATTATGAGTCTCTGGCTTCCAATTGCATTCTGCACCTGTTTCTGTGGATGAAAATATTAGAGCATTATTAAAGGCCTATGTAGTGAGAGGCCGATTGGACACTTGTTCAATCCAAACAGCTGTTTCTGTTGTTGCAGATTTCTTTGTAATATACAAGAGTAAAGGTTTTGTGCTTCTCCTCTTCTACGTGATTTGTTATTTTATCCTCGCTATACCCTGATACTTATGGTGTTTAGAGAAATTATCAATTAGACCATTGTGTTTCTTTGTGGAGTTTTGCTAAATATCACATATAAGTACTAACTTTCTATATTTATCCTTCTTCTGGCTTAGTGAATTTAACATAATATTTTCTAGTTCGATCCATGCTGCTGAAAATTGCATGACTGAATCATTTCTTATTGCTTTGTAGTATTCCATTGTGTATATGTACCACATCTTCATGATCCACTCATCTGTTGTTAGACATCTAGGTTAATTCAAAGTCTTAGCTATTGTACTGAGTAATGAAATGAAAAGCAGCGTGCATACTTGCTTTTGGATAAAAGTTTCTCTGTCTTGGGGATTGATACCCAAGAGAGGAATTGCTAGGTCATATGATAGCTCAATTTAGAGTTTACTGAGAACTCTCCATACTCTTTTCCATAGAGGTCGAACCAGGAAGCATTCCCACCAGCAGTGAATAAAATTTAGTTTCTTAACACATCCCCACCAACAGAGAATGTTCCCATTACTTTTGATATGTGCCACCCTCACTGGTGTACAGTGATATCTCATTGATGTTTCCTTTAGATTTCCCTAATGATAAGTGATGTATATATTTTTATTTATTTTTTATTTGAACACCTTGATTACATACATGATTGTGTTTGGGTTTCAGTCATGTAAGAAACACAACCCATCACCAGTGCAACATTCTCATCACCAATGTCCCAAATCTCCCTTCTCCCCACCAAACTCCTGCCTGTACTCTAAACAGGCTCTCCATTCCCCTCATACATTCTCAATATTAGGACAGTTCAAAGTGTAGTTATTTCTCTAACTAAACTCATCACTCTTTGTGGTGATCTTCTGAGATGAGCTGGAACTTCCACCTCTTTTTTCTTTTGTGTCTGAAATTTATTATTGCAAGAATGTCTTTCATTTTTCTTAAAGCCCATAGATGAGTGAGACCATTCTGCGTTTTTATCTCTCTCTGATTTATTTCACTCAGCATAATAGAATAATAGATTCCGTGTAAATCCATGTATAGGAAAATTTCATGACTTCATCTCTCCTGACAGCTGCATAATATTCCATTGTGTACCAGTTTCTTTAGCCATTCGTCTGTTGAAGGGCATCTTGGTTGTTTCCAGAGTCTTGCTATGGTAAATAGTGCTGCAATGAATATAGGTGTAAGGAAGGGTTTTTTGTATTGTATTTTTGTGTTCCTAGGTTATATTCATAGAAGTGGTATAGCTGGATCGTATGGGAGCTCGATTTCCAGTTTTTGGAGGAATCTCCATATTGCTTTCCACAAAGGTTGAACTAAACGGCATTCCCACCAGCAGTGGATAAGAGTTCCTTTCTCTCCACATTCCCGCCAAAACTGTTTATTCTCATTCTTTTTGATGTGTGCCATTCTCTGTGGTGTGAGGTGGTATCTCATTGTTGTTTTGATTTGCATCTCCATGATGATTAGTGATGTGGAGCATTTTTTCATGTGTCTTTTGGCCATTTGTATTTCTTCTTTGTCAAAGTGTCTGTTCATTTCTTCTCGGCATTTTTCAATGGGATTAGATGCTTTTTTCTTGTAAAGTTCTGTCAGTGCCTTGTATATTTTGGAGATTAGTCCCTTATCTGATGGGTATTGGGTGAATAGTTTCTCCCACTCAGTGGGTGGCTCTTGTATCCTGGGCACTATTTTCTTTGAGGTGCAGAAGCTTCTCAGCTTAATATATTACCATCTGTTAATCTCTGCTTTCACTTGCTTGGAGAGTGCAGTTTCCTCCTTGAAGATGCCTGTAGTCTCTAGGTCCTGGAGTGTTTTGCCTATGTGTCATCTATGTATCTTATGGTTTTGGGTATGATATCGAGGTCTTTAATCCATTTGGATTTTACCTTCGTACATGATATTAGCTGGGGGTCTAAGTTCAATTTTTTTGCAAGTCGCTAGCCAGTTGGTCCAACACCACTTGTTGAAGAGGCTTTCTTTGCTCCATTTAGGATTTCCTACTCCTTTATCAAAAATTAAGTGATTGTATTTCTGGAACCATTTTTTGAGTATGCAAGCCTATTCCACTGATCTGAGGGCCTGTCCTTATTCCAATACCATGCTGTTTTGATAACTATTGCTTTGTAGTAAAGTTTAAAGTTGGGGAAAGTAATTCCTCCTATATTCTTTTTCCCAATGATTGCTTTAGCTATTCGAGGGTGTTTATTTTTCCAAACAAATTTCAAAAGTGCCTGATCCACTTCTTTGAAGAATATCATGGGTATCTTTAGAGGGATTATATTAAATCTGTATAATGCCTTGGGAAGTATTGCCATTTTGATTATGTTAATCCTGCCAATCCATGAGCAGGGTATGTGTTTCCATTTCCGCCTGTCCTCTCTTATTTCTTGGAGCAGAGGTTTATAATTTTCTTTATATAGCTCCTTCACATTTTTAGTCAAGTTGATTCCAAGATATTTGAGTTTGTGTGGCACTATTGTGAATGGGGTTGTTTTCTTAATGTGCATTTCATCCTTATTACTATTGGTGTATAGAAAGGCCATTGATTTTTGTGTGTTAATTTAGTAGCCTGCTACCTTGCTATATGAGTCTATTGTTTCTAGAAGCTTTTTGTAGAGTCTTTAGGGTTTTCTAAGTAGAGCATCATGTCATCTGCAAACAGTGAGAGCTTGACTTCTTACTTTCCTATCTGGATTCCCTTGATATCTTTTTCTTGCCTAATCGCTATAGCAAGTACTTCCAGTGCTATATTGAATAGGAGTGGTGAGAGAGGACAGCCTTGTCCTGTGCCAGAATTCAGGAAAAAGGATTTTAGTTTTTCTCCATTGAGGAAAATATTTGCCACTGGCTTTTGGTAGATGGCCTTAACTATATTGAGAAAGGTTCCTTCCATTCCCATCTTGCTGAGAGTTTTGATCAAGAATGGGTGTTGGACGTTATCAAATGCTTTCTCTGCATCTATTGGTATGATCGTATGGTTTTTCTTTTCTTTGTTGCTGATGTTGTGTATTATGTTGATAGATTTACGGATGTTAAACCATCCTTGCATTCCTGGGATGAAACCTACTTGATCGTAGTGGATGATCTTCTTAATGAGGCATTGAATCCTATTTGCCAGGATGTTGTTGAGGATCTTTGCATCTTCATTCATCCGCGATATTGGTCTGTAATTTTTCTTTCGTAACATCTCTGTCTGGTTTAAGTATCAGGGTGATGCTGGCTTCATAAAAGCTATTTGTAAGTGTTTCCGTTTGTTCAATTTCATGAAAGAGTCTTGCCAGGATTGGTAGTAGTTCCTCTTGGAAAGTTTGAAAGAATTCATTCGTGAATCCATCTGGGCCTGGGCTTTTGTTTTTGGGCAGACATTTGATTACCATTTTAATTTCATCAATGATGATGGGGATGTTTAGATATGCTACATCCTCTTCCTTCAACCGTGGAATATTATAAGAGTCCAAGAATTGATCCATTTCTTCCAGGTTCACATTTTTAATGGCATAGAGTTTCTCAAAGCAGTTTCTGATAACCCTTTGAATCTGTAATATCAGTAGTGATCTCTCCTTTATCATTCCTAATATGAGTTATCAAATTTCTCCATCTCTCTTTTTTTGTGACGTTTACCAGTAGTCTATCAATCTTGTTTATTTTTTCAAAGAACCAACATCTGCTTTCGTTGATTATTTGGATTGTTTTTTGGGTTTCCACTTCGTTGATTTCTGCTCTCAGCTTTGTTATTTCCTTCTGTCTTCTTATTTTTGGGTACTTTTTTTGAGCACTTTCTATTTCTATGAGCTGTGTCATTAAGCTACTCAGGTAAGCTCCTTCTTCTTCCTTTTTTTATAGCAATCTTTTTTTATTTTATTTAAACACCTTGATTACATACATGATTGTGTTTGGGTTTCAGTCATGTAAAGAACACCACCCATCACCAGTGCAACATTCCCATCACCAATGTCCCAAGTCTCCGTCTTCCCCACCTGACCCCCGCCTGTATTCTAATGCACTTCGTTGATTTCTGCTCTCAGCTTTGTTATTTCCTTCTGTCTCCCCATTTTTGGGTCCTTTTGTTGAGCACTTTCTAGTTCTATTAGCTATGTCATTAAGCTACTCAGGTAAGCTCCTTCTTCCTTCCTGATGTGTGCTTGCAAAGCTATACATTTTCCTCTCAGTACTGCTTTTGCTGTGTCCCATAAGTTCTGATAGTTTGTGTCTTTATTGTCATTTATTTCCAGGAACTTTTGATTTCCTCCTTGGTTTCATCTCGGACCCACTGGTTATTGAGTATGAGGTTGTTTAACTTCCAGATATTAAAGTGTTTCTTCTGAGTCCCTTTGGAATTCAGAAATAATTTCAGAGCCTTGTGGTCAGCGAAGGTAGTCTGCAAAATTTCTATCCTCTTGATATTTTGGAGGTATGTTTTATGTGTTAGCATGTAGGCTATCCTTGAGAATGTCCCATGTACATTGGAGAAAAATGTGTATCCAGGTTTCTGGGGAAGGAGTGTCCTATATATATCCACTAGGCCTCTTTCTTCCATTTCTCTCCTCAGGTTTAGTATATTCTTGTTGGGTTTTAGTCTGGTTGACCTATCCAGTGTTGACAAAGCCGTGTTGAGGTCTCCCACAATTATTGTGTTGCTATTGATATTCTTTTTCAGATTTGTCAACAGTTGTATTAAATACTTTGCTGGCCCCTCATTTGGTGCATATATGTTTAGGAGAGTTATTTCTTCCTGCTTTATATACACCTTGATTAATATAAAATGTCCATCTTTGTCCCTTACAAATTTCCTGAGTATAAAGTTTGCATTATGTGATATTAGTATTGCCACTCCAGCTTTTTTATGGGTGTTGTTTGCTTGGGTATTTTTTTCTCCAGCCTTTTATTTTGAGTCTATGTTTGTTCTGACTATTCAGGTGCGTTTCTGGTAGGCAGCAGAAGGTTGGATTGAGTTTTTTGATCCATTTAGCCACTCTGTGTCTCTTAACTGGTGCATTTAGTCCATTGACGTTGAGAGAAAGAATTGTCCTGGGATTTAACGCCATCTTTATTTCGAAATTTGGTGTGTCTTTTGGGTAGTCTTGTCTTAGATTAGGTCTTTCAGTTTTTCTCTTAAGACTGGTTTTGTGTCTGTGAAGTTTCTGAGCTGTTTTTTGTCTGTGAAACCATGTATTCTTTCGTCAAACCGGAAAGTGAGTTTTGCTGGGTATAGTATTCTGGGTGAAGCATTCATTTCATTCAGTCTTGTCACAATATCCCACCACTGCTTTCTGGCATTGAGTGTTTCTGGTGACAGGTCTGCTGTAAATCTCAAGGATGCTTGCTTGAATGTAATTTCCCCTTTTGATCTTGCTGTTTTCATAATTCTGTCTCTATCTGTGAGATTTGTCATTGTGACTAGGATGTGTCTTGGGGTGGTTTTTCTGGGGTCTCTTTTGGTTGGTACTCTTCGGGCATGCAGGATTTGATCACATATATTCTTTAGCTCTGGAAGTTTCTCTTTCATGATGTTCTTGACCGTTGATTCTTCCTGGAAATTTTCTTCCTGGGTTTCTGGGAGTCCAATGATTCTTAAGTTGTTTCTGTTGAGCTGATCATAGACTTCAATTTTCATCTTTTCCCATTCTTTGACTAATTTTTCCATTGTCTGTTCATTTGCTTTCAGTTTTTTTTCCAATCTCTCTTGCTGTATGGAATTGTTATGTATCTCATCTTCCACAGCACCTAGTCTATTCTCAGCTTCTGATACGCTGTTCCAGAGCTTATCCATTTTGTCATTCACTTTGTTTACTGACTTTTTCAGGCCTGCTAGTTGACATGTTATTTCAGTTTGGAGTTTTGTGATTTCTGACTTCATATTTTCTTGGTTCTTATTAGTGTTCTGTTCAACTCAATCCATGGTTTCTTTGAGTTCGTTGAGCATCTTCCATATTGCTAGTCTAAAGTCCTTATCTGAGAGGTTGTTTAGTTGGTTGGTCATTCTCTGGTCATCAGAATTGTCATCTTCATTCTCTATGATGCTGGCCTGCGTTGTTTCCCCATTGTCACACTTGTATTGTGGGTTTTTCTACGTGTTGTGGTGGTATTCATTGGTTATATGATGCAGGCAGCACACTTCTTTGGCTCCGCCTTTTCTCGATGGGCCGACTTGCCTCTAAGGGAGGGGAGTCCTCTGTGGATGAAGCGTCACACAGGATGAAATCTTAGGCCCGAACATGCAGCAGAGAAGACAGTCCGGAGAGAAATGCTTGCTTCTTTGTTCCAGTACATTTCTTAGTGTGTTTTTTTTCTTGTTGCGATTGTGTTCTTTTCTTAGAAAGAGCACATGACCGCGTAGCCAAGCGGGGCTAAGTGCCTTCTGGAGCCTCTTTTTGGCCCACTCCCAAGAGGTTCACGCAACAGGATAGTAGAGAGACACACACAGGCAGCACTCACAATTTTTCACAGTCGGGTCCCACTGGGCAGGCGTAGTTTTCACTCGCTCACTGGGCAGCTTCAGAATGCAATATTTTGGGGGTTCGCTTCCCAGGACTCTGAGAAGAGCTTCAAGAATTCAGAAAAGACAGAGAAGCACAGGACAGAGCTCTATTCAGGTCCTCAGTTTCCTCATAAGTAGCAAAGTCGGGCGGAGACTCTGCAGGTAGAGCAATCAGCACTCTGCCTGGAAACCCCCACATCCAGCCATTTCTTACTCACTCACTTGCTCGCTGGGTAGCTTCAGAATATAGTTTTTTGGGGGTTTGCTTCCCAGGGCTCTGAGGAGAGCTTCAAGAATTCAGGAAAGACAGAGAAGCATAGGACAGGGCTCCCTTCAGGTCCGCAGTTTCCTCAGAAGAAGCACAGCCGGGTGGAGACTCTTCAGGTAGAGCAATCAGCACTGTGCCTGGAAACCCTCACATCCAGCCATTTGTTACTCACTCACTCACTCACTCACTCACTCGCTGGGTAGCTTCAGAATGTAGTTTTTGGGGGGTTCGCTTCCCAGGGCTCTGAGGAGAGCTTCAAGAATTCAGAAAGACAGAGAAGCATAGGACAGGGCTCCCTTCAGGTCCGCAGTTTCCTCAGAAGAAGCAAAGCCGGGCGAAGACTCTGCAGGTAGAGCAATCAGCACTGTGCCTGGAAACCCCCACATCCAGACATTTCTTGATGAATATATTTTATATGTCTGTTGGTCTTCCTCAGAAAAGTGTCTGTTCACTCCATCTCCCCATTTATGATGTTTTTATTTTGGTTTTATGGAGTTAACCTTTGTGAAAACTTTGTATATTCAAGATACAAAAGTTTTATCTGATGTGATGAGTGCAGAATTTTTTCTAAATCAGTTAGCTGTCTTCTAATTTTATCCTGTGTTTCTTTTGCCATACAAAAATGTTTTAGTTTGATTTATTTAAACGAATGAGTGTGATAAGCTATATAAAAGGAATAAGGGATGATTCCTGTCTTCTTAATGTACTGCAAGAATCTAACGATCTATGGTTGTAATTTTTCTCTGAGTGTTTACTAGAATTCACCTGTAAAACAGTCTGGTCACAGACTTATTCTTGGGGAGTTTCTTAATTGTATTTCGTGTTTTTCTTGTGAGTGGCCTATTTAGTGTTTCTAGTTCCTCCTTATTAAGTCTCGGGAGAAGATATTTTTCCAGAAATCTGTCCATTTCTTCTGGGTTCTCTAACTTAACGGAGTACAGTTGTTCATAATAAGCCCTCATGATGTCTTGGATTTCTTGAGGTTCTGTTGTTATCTCTCCCTTTTTTATTGTGATCCTATTTATTTGGATGTTTTCCCTTTTTTCTCTGTGAGTATTGCCAGTGATTTGTCTATCTTGTTTATTCTTTCAAAAATCCAGCTCCTGGTCTCATTGATTATTTGTATTGTTTTCTTTGTTTTTTATTTTGTTTATTGCTGCTCTGAATTTTTTATAATTTTTATTTTGACCAAAGTAGATTACATATTTTTCACAGTAATATTTAAGGTACATATTGACATTGAATCTGGGGAATTCCAACCACCAAAGTTGTCCTCTCTCGACCCTCGTTCCCAGCATGCATCCCATATCCCCTTCCCTTACATCTCAGGCTGCTAATATAAGTGGTCCCCTCTGTTTCTATCTTTTTGTAGATTGGGTGTTGATTCTGTTGTTGTTGTCTGTGGATTTGGTGTTTAAGTCTGATCATTTTTATTACTACTTAGTGATCATACAACTGTTTGGACTTTGTACTGTCCATTATTTCCCCCTCAGTTTGAGAGGTGGAATAAGATGGTTCAATTTATGTGGTTCTGCTTGAAGAAAAGAAAAACAATAAAATGGGGTAAATATCAAAGAAGCAAACAATGGACGGAGTCCTTCTAGGGGTTATAAATACCAATTTGAGAGAATAAAGGAGAGAAACACAGCAATACAAAAAGAAAATCAAACAAAAAATCCAAAAAACACTACAGCAATAAAGACAACCTCCACACAATAGCCACAGTACTAAAATAAAAACAAAACAAAACACAAAAAATGAAAACAACAACAACAATAACAAAACGAAAATAGTATTTTGTTCTCTGTCTTTTTTTTTACTGCATAGGCACAGTAAATATTGGGGAAATCAGAAAGGGAGTTCCCTTGGCCTAAGAGATACTGGGTTTTTCCACCCTTGAAGTATTCTGTCATGGGAATAACTACAGACTCCATACATGTTCATTTACTCTCCCCTAGGTCCTTTTGTGGTGTATGGGAAACTTCTGCTTCATCATAGATGATGAAATCAGACCTCTGTATCTAGATATTTTGGTATGTGCACAGGTAAAAGAATGGAGCCTATGATGAAGTCTATCTTTACGGTTCTAGAAGTTCTGTTCCATCACTGTTGTTCAATCTTCTGTAGTTGGTGGTCTTGCTTTTTGGACTGATCCTAAGATGAAGCCTAGGATAGACTTTCATTATGTTTCCAGAAGATCTATTCAGTTGCAGTTGTCTCAGTCTGACCTCTGGAATTAGAGATCTTGGTTGTTATACAGATCATAGGCCAAATCCTAGACTAGGACTTTTTTTATTGGTTCCAGGATACGTTCTGCTCAGCCATGGTTGTCACGTCAGTCTTCTGTAGATATCGGTCTTGGATTGTGCACAGATTAAAGAATGACAAGTCTGATTTTATCTTATCGTTAGATGGTGAGGTAAGATAACCTGCTCTTAGATCAAGTTGTTGCCATTTTTTCATTGTCAGGATATTATGTCAAAACTGGTGCATGTTGGTGTCAGAGCAGTATTAAAAATATCCCAGAGGGAGTTTGGTTCCTGGAGCTGTTGCAGAGAACTGTGTCGATTCTATATCTGGGGTCTAGGTTTGGGGTTGGATTGTTGCTCTCTAATCACGTGGAGTCTAAGTTGGGTCCACATGACATATGTTCAAGGTGAGAGGTGCCCCTGTATTGTAAAAAAGTTCTTATTCCTAGTAGTTCTTATGAGTTTTTATTCCTAGTAAATAAGAGCTTGTTTCTATATGTAAAATTTCTCCTTTTTTATTATGCCTTTGCAGGAAGAAATGGTGCTATATGCATTTGGGGGTGGGAGTGTCAGGCTGCATCCTCTCTGTGCCCTGATTTTGACCTGAATTATTATCCCAGGCAAGACTTTTTATTGTAGGTTTTTGTACCAAGTAGAACCAAAAGAGGTGAAGTTAAGGAAGACAAGAAAACATAAACAAGACAAAAATAAGTATATATATATACTAACATATATATAAATAAAAATTTAAAAAATGAGTTTAAAAAAGTAATTAAGGGAACAAAGTGATGCAGGAGACGACCTTATATTTGGGGATAAACAGGTTAAGAGGTAGTATTATATAGGTCTTAAACTTATAAAGGAAATATAGGCTTCCCCATTGCCTTTTGAGATTTTATTGTGCGGTGTGGGCTCCAGGGCACATTTTCATCACACACCCTGGTCTTCTTGAGATTGAGAAAAAATTTGCAGCAGAGAGGTCTCAAGTAGAGTTCTTGCACTGGGGATCCTTCAGGAGCTGAGTCCAGTATCAAACAGTCCAGGATTGGGAGAGGTGAGCAGGAGGGCCACACAGCATGAGTCAGCAGGGGTGTTGGTTATAGTAAACCAGGGACGAGTTGTGGGTCTGAGTGGGTGTCCTTTCGCTTGGGTGCTGGGTAGTGGCTTATTGAGGTAGGAGGTTGGTCTTCATACCTAATGGGTTAAGAATTGAGGAAAAAGAGCATTAATAATGTGGGATATCATGTTGTATTGGGGGGTGAGGGGATAGTAGGATTTCTAAAGGGGATGTAGAGGGGATAGTATATAAGAGGGGCTATATACACTACAGGCATGGGTTGTTTACAATTTAGGTTTGGTTTTCATGGAGAAGTCCTCTCTCTATGTGCTCATGCCCACATAGAAACATGCAACAGTTAGCTTAGGTATAGCTTAAGAAAAAGAGGATGGGAGAACAAGAAATAAGAGAACAGAAAAATAGGTAAATATAGTAAAAGTAAGGTAAAGAAGCTAATAAATAAACCAAGAGAGATTGGGCTGGTGTGTCAAAGTTGGGAGGTTTTCTTAATATCTACGGATTTTTTTAGTGATGAGGTTGGGCTTTCCTGAATGAATGTTTCAGTAATATGTGATGACTGTAGCAATATAGGATAAAAATAGGTTTCACATCTCGAGTACTAAACAAATTGTTAATGATGCCTATAAGTGGTTAACCTATGTAGTATTGTCCATTGCACCTTATGTATCAAATTTCCTTTCCCAAAAAGAAAGTTACAGTGTAGTTTTTATTCGACGTAGATTTAATTGATGATAATTAGGAAGAAAAGGTAGAAGAAGAAAAAGGAGAAAAAAAGTATTGTGAAGAGAGAAGAAAAGATAAAGAAGATGTTAATTTGTCTAAACGTGTCCAATAAGAAGGTCCTATAATATAAGTCTATGGGTCACAGTTGACTGTTTTCGTGGTCTGGCTGGTCACATGCTTCAGGTCCTAATAGCGGCCATAGCCCAGAGATATAGGGCATATCAAAGTGTTTTATCAAGACATTTTCATAATGCAAACTGAGTGTGTTATCTAGTGTGATTGGGCACCGAAGGTTGTCTGCACTTTGTATCTAAGAACCCCTGCAGACAGAAAAGCTGAGAGGTTATTTTAAATATAGTAAGATTAAGGCATTAACATATATTGTTATGAAACACTTACGCTGGAGTCACTGACTTCCCATCATTTTCTTTACCTGTGATCCTGTATAAGATCCCTAAGACATTATTATAGGCCTTTGTAATAAAAGTCTGATTACATACCTGTTTTCCCTATGCTGTTGTTTCTGCTGTTACTAGTTTCTTTATGGTATAATGTGTAGTCAAGGCTTTGTGTAGTTCTTCTTCCACTTGCTTTGGGCACTACTCCCCAGTAAATGTTGACAATTACAGTGTTTGGAGTTTCTACCCTGTTAAACCATCGTTTTTGTTCATGGAGTATTACATGTATATAGGGAGTATATTCTAGGTAATTCAGAATAGTGCTATCATTCTGTGGTTATCTTTCATCTTCTGGCTTACTTCATTTAAGATAATATTTTGTAGATTTATTGACGTTGCTGCAAAGTCTATGATTGTATCATTTCTAACTGCTATGTAGTACTCCATTGTGTATAAATATTACATTTTCATGAGACAATCATCTGTTGTTGGACATCGAGGTTAAAAATATTGGCTAGTGTACTGAGTGCTGCGATAAATAGTGGGGTGCACACATACTTTGGGATGAATGTCCTTCCGACTTGGGGATATATACCCAGCAAAGCAATTGCTGGGTCCTATGGCAGCTCAATTCTGAGTTTACTGATCATCTTCACACTGTTTTCAAAGGGGTTGGATCAGGCAGCATTCCAACCAGCAGTGAAAGAGAGTTCCTTTCTTACCACATACCAGCCAACAGAGATTGTTCCCATAATTTTTGATGTGAGCCATCCTCACTGGTGTAAGGTAGTACCTCATTGTTGTCTTTATTTGGATTTCCCTAATGATGAGTGAGGGTGAGCATGTTTTCATGTGTCTGTTGGCCATCTTTTGGTCTTCCTCAGAGAAATGTCTATTCATTTCTTCTCCCCATTTTATATGGCTTTATTAGATTTGGGGGGGGGGGCTCAAATTTCTTAGTCCTTTGTCTATTCTAGATATCAGACCTTTATCTGACTTGTTGAGTGCAAAAATATTTTCCCATTCCGTTAACTGTCTTCTAGTATTAAGTAGGATTTCTTTCGCCATGCAGAACCTTTTTAGTTTGACGTAGTCCCATTTGTTTATGTTTGATGCCAAAGTTCTTGCCATTGGCGCACCATCCTCGAAGACTTTTTAATATATAGGTCTTCGAGTGTTCTGCCTAGTTTTTCCTCAATAGACTTTAGAGATTTGGGTCTAATTTCAAGGTCTTTAATACATTTTGAGTTGACTTTTATATAAGAAGTGAGGTGTGGGTCAATTTTTAATTTCTTACAGGTGGTTTTCCAGTTGTACCAACACCATTTGTTGAAAAGATTTTCATTGTTTCATTTCAAGTTCTTGAGTATTTTGTCAATATTAGTTGACTGTATATCTGGGTGTTTATCTCTGGAAATCTGTTCTGACCCACTGGTCTGAGGCTCTGTCTTTGTCCCAGTACCATGCTGTTTTGATCACTATGACTTTATATAGCTTTAGATTAGGTAAAGAGAAGCCACCCAGCTTCTTATTTTTCAGTATGTATTGGGCTAACCAGGATCTTTTGTGGTTCCAGATGAATTTTATGATTGATTGTTCTAAGTCTTTAAAAATGATGTCTGAATTTGTATAGAGATTGTATTAAATCTATATAGAAATTTAGGTAAGATAGTCATTTTGGGGGCTGGAGAGATAGCATGGAGGTAAGGCATTTGCCTTTCATGCAGGTCATCGGTTCGAATCCCAGCATCCCATATGGTCCCCCGTGCCTGCCAGGAGCAATTTCTGAGCATGGAGCCAGGAGTAACCCCTGAGCATTGCCGGGTGTGACCCAAAAAAACACAAAAAAAGATAGTCATTTTGACTATTGATTCTACCTACCCATGAACATTGGGTGTTCTTTCATTTCCTTAGATCCTCTTCAATTTCTTTCTGAAGTGTTTTGAAGGTTTTATGGTATAGGTTCTTCACTTCCCTTGTAAGGTTGATTTCTAGGTACTTAAAATTTTTGGATACTATTTTAAATGGGATTGCCCCTTAATATCTTTCTCCTCTAATTCGTTATTTGTATAGAGAAAAGCTACTGTCTTTTGTGTATTGACTTTGTAGCAAGTCACTTTGCTGTATTGGCTAATTGTTTCTAGTATATTTACTGTGAACTCTTTAGGGTTTTCTATGTATATCATCATATCATCTGCAAAAAGAGAGAGTTTGAGTTCCTTTTTCCCTATTAGGATTCCTTTTGAGTCCCTTCTCTTGTCTGATTGCTATTACTAGAACTACTAAGATTATATTGAATAAGAATGGAAAGAGTGAACAACCTTGCCTATTTCCTGACTTTAGTGGAAATGCTTTCAGTTTTTTGCCATTAAGGATAATGTTGGCTGTGGGCTTTTCATAGATAGCTATAACTATCTTGAGGAATGTTTCTGCCAGTCCTATTTTGCTGAGTGTTTTTATCATGAATGGATATTGGATTTGATCAAATACCTTCTCTCCGTTGATTGATATAATCATGTGGTTTTTGTCTTTTTTATTGTTGATGTGGTTTGCATTTGTTGAACCATTCTTGCATCCCTGGGATGAAACCCAATTGGTTATGGTGTATAATCTTTGTAATGTAGTGCTATATTCAGTTTGCTAAGATTTTGTTGAGTGTTTTTGCATCTATGTTCATTAATAAGATTGGTCTGTAGTTTTGTTCCTTGGCAGTGTCTTTGCCATCTTTGAGAATGAGGGTGATTAGCCTCATAAAAGGAATTTGGAAGGATTCCTGTCTTTTCAATAGTTTGGAAGAACTTGTGAATCAGTGGTAGTAATTCTTTTCAGAATGTTTGATAGAATTCACCTGTAAAACCATCTGGACTTGGACTTTTGTTCTTGGGGAGTTTCTTAAGTACTACTTCAATTTCCACCTAAGTAATAGGCCTGTTTAGGCTTTCTACATCCTCCTTTTCCAGTCTTGGAAAATGGTATTTTTCCAAGAATCTGTTGATTCCTTCTGGATTCTCTAGCCTAACTGAGTATAGTTGTTCATAATAACTCCTCATGATGTGTTTGATTTCTTGGGGTTCTGTTGTTACTTCTCCCCTTTCATTTGTGATTCTATTTATTTGGGTGTTTTCCCTCTTTTTTTGATGAGTCTTGCCAGTGGTTTATCTATATTGTTTATTCTTTCAAAAAACAACTCCTGGTCTCATTGATTTTCTGTATAGTTTTCTTAGTTTCTATGTTGTTTATTTCAGCTCTGATTTTTATTATTTCTCATCTTCTGTTTGTGTTTGTATTTCTTTGTTGCTTTTGTTCCAGCTTCTTATGATGCACCTTTTAAACAGCTGATTATGTCATTTTCCATTTTCCTGATATAGGCCTGTATTACTATGAGTTTCCCCATAATTACTGCTTTTACTGTGTCTCACAGATTTTGACATGTTGTTTCTACATTAACCTTTGTCTCAAGGAATCTCTTTATTTCTTCCTTGAGTTCCTCTTTGATCCAGCCGTTGTTGAGCAGCATGTTGTTTAATTTCCAGGTGTTGGATTTTCTCCACTGCTTCTTTTTATAGTCAATTTTGACTAATCTGATAGTATGCTTCTAGTAATCTTTATATTGTGATTTTATACAAGTCAGATTCATATCCTAGGGTAGTGGTTGGCAAGCCATGGCACGTGAGGTACCTGTGGCTCTTTACAATTTTAATATGGCTCTTCTGTGTGCCAGGCAGCTGCTCCAGAAGTCAGGACTCTTCTAATGTCCTCTGTCAGTGTATGCCCTGTGTGAAACCCCAGCGGCCCGCTCCAAGGGTGTAAGATGATACCAGTATCAATGCTAAACAAAGGTGTTCCCCCAACGTCATCCTTTATTAAAACTCTTACTTTGATATATAAAAGCCCACTGAATATGTACTTTTGTCTCTCTCTCTTTTGACCTGAAGCATCCTGGTATTGGGAATTGGTTTTCATAAAGAAAGAGTGTTCTAGCTTTTGGGACTTAAGGCAGAGAGTACAAGGTAAAAGGCCATGGACTCATGATCATCCTTTCTTGGCTAGCTTGGTTTATTATTTCCTTCCTGCTACCCTGCTTCTTCAGACCAGGTTGGGTGGGGTTTGGAAATACAATGCCTGGAGTGTTCTTAAAACACATATTTTATTTTGCACAAGAGTGGGCATCTTCCATGAAGGGATTCTCAACCCAGAGTTTTTTTTTTCTGTGGATTCTCATGTTCATAGTACTCATGATTAAAGTTGTGAGCTAATGCCCTTAAATGCTGTTTCTCATATTGATTATGACTTTCTGCATAATATAAGTGCCAATCAGAAAATTTTTGCAAGAGTAGAAATATTTCAATATCTCCTTCTCTGACACAGCTGTCCTAGAATCAGATTCTTTTTTGAACACATCCATCTTATGTCTCACTGTAAAAACTACTTGTGAAACTCCCCTGCAGAGAAATATTAAATTCATAGAGAAAATGAACAATGTCTACCAAATAAATTTATCTACCCATTCCTTATCCAACTGGGGCTGTACAAAGTCAGAGTTCTGCTCTACAAGAACTTCACTACTTCTTCCCTCTTGACAATTAGGTGAGAAAGCACCCTTCCCCTGAACAGCACTTCACTTCCTCATGGAGAAGATGCTAGTAGTGGGCATCCATACTCTCACCCAGGATGGTGAATAGCCTAGATTTGATCACAATTGTTAATTTCACAAATTATATTTACTGTGCCATCTGTCACAGAGTTTAGTTCAGCAGAGAGTTTTTTTTAAATCCAGTCTATCATACAATGAGTGGATACAATGTACAGGTGTGGAAATTCTGTTTCTTGTGACTACACTAAAACACTAAGCCATGCATCCGTACATACATCATATGCACATACATCAGTACATCAGATTATTATTCTGAATAAAACGAGTCAAAAGAAGAGGTGTAGACACAGAATAATCATTTGTGGCATATAAGTATAATAAATAGCAATATGGTAATGATATCTAGAGAAAATAGGGATGAGGGACAGGAAGACTAGTCCATGAGAGGAAGCTTGCCATAAAAAGTGGAGTTCCGTTAGAATAGAGAAAGTTATATTATGACATTGATAGTTGGAACTTATCACTCTGGACAAAAACTGGATGCTTAAAATGGATAAGTGATGTGCATGGTACCCTTTAATTAACAATATTACAAACCACGGTGTCATAAAGAAAATTTTGCAAACCTCAGTGTCATAAATGAAAAGAGAGATAGAGAGAAAAAAGAAAAATACCTGCCCTTGACATAGGCAGAGGAGGGTGAAGGGAAAGAAAGCAAGGGACATGGGTGGTGTGGAAAGTGCACTGGTGAAGGGTGGTGTGTATTCTATGATTGAAATGCAAGTATGAATAATTTTGTAACAAATATGCTTAAATAAAAATTATTTTTAAAATGTTTCAGGCACTCTATCATAATTTCTTTATGATATGATATCATATGCCTTTAACAAAGTGCCATTTTTGTTTTTGTATGTATTTTAGTTTAGTTTCTTGCAGCACACACTAAAGTGTCAATAGATTTTTTTTTCCTTTCAGTAAAATCACTAATTTTCTCTGGAACACTGTTCTTGCTTTTAAAGTTTGTTAGAAGGTTTATATCTTTTACCTGTTTCATCTCCATATTGTAGGGTTTCAATTTTTCAGCACATTTTGGTTATCAAGAGGAAACGTTTTGAAACGTTTTGCTTCCTTATCAGAAATCAAAGCATTTTTCCTCGAGAAAGGTTTTCATTATCCAGAATTAACAAATGATCTGTGGAATCAAAAACTGTATTTCATGGTGGATGTTACTTCACATCTAAATCAGCTTACTCATAAACTACAGGGGAAAGAAAACACAATTTTTCAATGTTAGAAGTTATTTCGTTTATAAACAAATTATCTGTTTTTGCTCAAGATTTTGACAGAGAAACCTTGATTCACTTCCCAAGCCTGTTGAAACATCACCAAGAAAATAATTGTGATATAGACATTACCTATTTTAAAATAAGACTTTTAAGTATGAGGGAAGCTTTTCTCAAGAGATTTCAGGATTTCAGAAACAGCAAAGTGAAGTTGGTCTTTGTTAAAGAAATAACCTCTGGATGCCATTGTAATGAAACTAAATTTTTCTCCCTTTAAAATCGACATTGGCAACTTTGAAATGCAATTACTTGGCTTAAAAAAAAACAAAGAACTGTGGAGCTCAAAATTTGAATGTCTTTGTGCTAATTTAGAAAGATTGGAGAAACACAAATGTGGAATTACTTCACAGCACAAGTGGTCTGCTTTGAAAGCCCTAGAGAAGGAAGATTTGTTGATTTTTAACACCTGGAGTGGTATTTCTGACTCATATAATTAACTTAAAAAGCTAGCGTTTGCTGTTCTTTCCTTGTTCAGGTCTACATGTTTATTCGAACAATCATTTTCAAGCATCAAGAGTAAATTGAGAAATTGTCCTATCGATGAGAACCTGGAATCATGCCTAAAATTAATAAAACAACAACATACAAACATGACTTACTCAAACTATCCAAGGAAATGCAAGGCCAACGTTCACATTATTGTTTGGGACTTTGCCAGTCATTGTCAGGATATAATTTTCTCTACATTTTAAGGCAAATTTTACTGAATTTAATGCTATTGATAAATAGTATCGTTCTAAAGTTTTTGTTTTATTAGTTGTGTTATTTGTATCCTCCAGACCTATGTGGATACTTGCATGCAGAATATTCTCAATAAAAATTTATTGAAACTAAAAACAATGTACCATCCTATGTATTTTCGGTTTTAAAAATGTGGCTCTCAAAATAAATTTCAATCGTGGTTTTGGCAGATTTGGCTCAGTTGAAAAAAAATGTAACCCACCACTGTCCTAGGGCATGGTCTCTTCTGGAGAAGGTTCCATATGAACTTGAGAAGAATGTGTATTCTGATTTCTGGGGGTAGAAGGCCCTATGTAAGTCTATTAGCACTAGTTCTTGTAATATTTTACTTAGGGCTCTTATTTCTTTGCTAGTTTTCTGTCTGGTGGATCTGTCCAGTGGTGATAGTGGGTATTGAGATCTCCTACTACTATCACATTTCCTTTTATGTGTTTCTCCAGGTTTGCTAGAAGTTGCTTTACATTTTTTTGCTGGCTCTGCATTTGGTGTATAAATATTAACCACGGTTAGTACTTCTTATTCTAGTGTTGCCCCGATCAGTAAGTAGTTACCCTCTTTGTCTCTGATCACTTTTCTGAGATTGAATGCAATTTGGTCAGATATAAGAATGGCCGTCCCTGCTCTTTCTTGTTTTCCATTGGCCTGGATAATTGATTTACATCTTTTTATTCTAAGTCTGTGCCTATCCTGTACTTGCAGGTGTGTTTCATGCAGGCATCAAAAATCCGGTTCATGTTTTCAAATACAGCTCTATATTTTGTGTCTTTTAATGGGAAAGTTTAGTCCATTGACATTTAAGATAATTGACACAGAGGGCTGTTGTGCAGTTGTATTATGTAGGGTGGTAGTTGTTACAATTGGGAATTTGGATTGTGTAATTCGTCTCTGAGTAGGTCATTTAGGGTCGGTTTTGTTTTTACAAATAATGCGAGTTCATTTTTGTTTGAGAAAGTTTTTAGTCTTACCTCCCATATGAATAACAGTTTTGCTGAGTAAGTGGGACTCTAGGTTGGAAATTTCATTAATTCAGTTGTTTAAATATGTCATTCTACTTTCTTCTTGCTTGAATTGTTTCAAATGGGAGATCTACTTTGATTCTTATATTCATTCCTTTGTAGTTGAGGGTTTTTTTCTCCCTTATTGCTTCATGGAGTTCATTTTTTCTTTTTCTTTTTCTTTTTTTTTGCCATTTGCATTACTATATGTCTTGGTGTTGGTTTGTTAGGGTCTATTTTATTAGGGATCCTCTTTGCCTCTTAAATTTGCATCGATGCCTCATTCCAGATGATGGGAAAGTTTTCTGCTATTATTTCCCTCACCACTTCTCACCACTTGCTCTATCCCTTTCGCTATTTCCTCTGCTTCTGGCATTCCTAGTATTTGTAGACTATTCTTTTGTCTTTGTTCATTAAATATCTAACATTTTCTCTAATGCTTTACCTCTTTTTTCCTTATTGGCTTCTTTATCATTTTTGTTTTGTAGTTTTTCTTCAATTTCTTCTATGTGATTCTCCAACTGAGTCATTCTGCTTGTATGGCTTTCTAAGACTTTTTTTACTTTTTAATTTTTTATTAATTTTTTATTTTTAATTATGAGAACAATGATGCAAAGAAAGAGGAAAAGGTAAAGTTTCAGTGGAAGAACAATTACCCATAAACAAAGTTTTCAGAAGAAATCCCCTTGCTGATGCCTAAATTTTGAACTTACAGTCAAAGAACATTAAGAAAAATAAAACAGAACCCATATACAAATACTTTTTCCACAAATTCCCAGATTGTAGTACATTATAACATTTCTTAGCAGTACACAAAGCAATCTAAAGCCATGAAATTTATGTGACTCCTTAAACATTGAAGACATAGTATTTTTTCACATTTTCATGCACATGCATATTAGTTTAAGTTAACATCAAAAGTTTAAGTGTTTTTTTTAAAGGATTAGAGTCAAAAGAGCACAGTAAAAATGGTTTTGGAGTGGCAAATATTGTTTGCATAGGCCCACCAAAATATGGGGGACATGGAAAGGAAAAGCCTTGGCCTAACTATAAGGAGACCCTACCCCTGAAGTTTCCTGGCATAAGACCAACTCTAGGCTCCAGGCAAACTAATTTGTTCAATCCACGTCATTGTCTGTAGTGCCAATACAGTTTTATTTTTCATGCAGTCTCTATTTTGGCATCAGGTTTCTGCATTAATGATCCTGGAATCTACATATCCTACATTAAAGTCAGGCTGGTGTGGAGCATCCTCTCGTTTCACCTCACAATTAAAGGGCAATGCAGAAAGCCCTGTCCAGTAAGCAAGTCGTTGTTGTTGTTAAGTCTTCTTTTCGCACACCCCTACAAAAGCTCATTTTTCTAACTCTCTTACCCCCTACCATCATTACTGCACATTTACCCTTTTTAACTTCAGTACTGCACAGTCCTAAGTCTCAGACTAAAGTGGTGCACTGGAGTTAACACCTCCCTACTATTTAAAAAGGCATAAAATGAACACGTATGTCCTTTCAACATTTTATGTGTGTTTTCTTTGACAGCTATAGCTCTTGCTGAATATTTTCTTACTCAGTGATGATTTTCCCCATTTTTATCTTTTCTCCTCTTTGTGAACTGTTCAATAGGGAATTAGGTGAAAGAGTCCCTCAGTTTAATCTTATGTTTAAACCAAGTACAGGTATTGTTGGACGAGTTCTTACACCCACATATGCACCAATAACGCCACGTAGCTTTATTTCTTGTTTGCATAGGCACACTAAAACGGGAAAATATTATAGATACAAAAAAGTTCTTATCTAATAGAGATGGAACACACAAATCGTGTAGTGCAATAGGTCCTTACACCCTGGGCATTGAAATAATGACCTGGCACAAGCCTCAGAAAATAGGCATTCTCCATTCACCTCTGATCTAGGGAAGCCATCTATGAAACATCCAAGGTTGTCTATAACATCACCTGTAAAAGCACCCTACTGCTGCTTTCTAGAACGTGTTATATTTCCTTTAATTCCATTTGTATTGAATCTCTCATCTGCTGTAGAAGTTCATCTTTGAGTTGGTTGACCTTTTCATCTAGGATTTTTTTTAACTCTTTGGTAAGTGATTCCTTGATTCATTGTTATGGCTTTTAATGCCATTTTCGTGTCTTCGTCTATTTGGCCTATGCGTTTTGGTTGACTTGGAAACTTGCTAGGGTTTCCCTCCATATTCCTGGCTGTTAGTGTCTTTCTTGGTTTCCCCATGTTCCTTTGAATTTGATGATTCAAAGTAATCTGCCCTTGTTCTCAGCCCTCCTTTATCACCTGGGGTGTGTGGCTGAGATACAGGCCTGCCGCTTCCCCAAGTGCAGAATTTGACCGTGTTTTCAGTACCCTCTGGATCCCTGCCCAAGACGCCAGCCTGCCTCTTCCCCAGGTGTGGAATGTGACTAAGGCATCAGCTCCCTCTGGTTCCCCGCCCAAGATTCAGGCCTGCCGCTTCCCAGGTGTGGAATTGGTGTCCAAGACCTGAGCTCTCTCTGGTTCCCTGCTCAAGACGCAGGCCTGCCACTTCCTCAGGTGTGGAATGCAACCACAGCCTTAGTTACCTCTGGGTCCCTGCCCAAGATGCAGGCCTGCCACTTACCAGGTGTGGAATTTGTGACCAAAAGCCCTTAGCTCCCTCTGTTCCCTGCCTAAGACACAGGCCTGCCGCTTCCCCCTATTTCTGCTCTGATTTTTATTAGTTCTTGTCTTCTGCCTATGTTTAGATTTCTTTGCTTCTGTTTTTCCAGTTCCTTAAGGTATCCCTTTAAGCTGTTTATTTTGTCATTTTCCTCTTTCTGATGTAGTACTGTATTGCTATGAGTTTTCCCCTGAATACTGATTTTGCTGTGTCCCATAGATTTTGACAGTTTGTTTCTTCATTATCATTCATTTCAAGGAATCTTTTTCTTTTTTCCTTGATTTTCTCTTTGATCTAGCTGTTGTTGAGCAGCATGCTGTTTAATCTCCAGGTGTTACATTTTCTCAACATATTTTTACAGTCAATCTGGTCTCTGTTGTATTGTTTTCTGATAGGGTGCATGGTATAATTTTTATATTTGTGACTTTATACAAATTAGATTTATGTCCCAAGTCATGGCCTATTTTAGAGAATGTTCCAAGTGCACTTGAGAAAAATGCGTTTTCTGATTTCTGAGGATGGATGGCCCTGTTTAAGTCTATTAGTCTAGTTCTTCTAGTTTTACATTTAGGGCTCTTATGTCTTTGTCAGTTTTCTGCCTAGTGGATCTGTCTAGTGGTGATAATGGTGTGTTGAATTCTAATACTATCACATTTCTGTCCATATGTTACTCTAGGTTTGTGAGCAAACAGCTTACATATATTGCCAGCTATACATTTGGTACATAACTGTTGATCAGAGTCAGTACTTCTTGGTCTACTGTTCCCCTGATCAGTAGTAAATCTCTTTGTCTCTGAACACTTTCTTGAGGGTGAATACAATTTGGTCTAATATAAGTATGGCTGTTTCAGCTTTTGTTTGTTTTCCAGTGGCTTGAATAATCGATTTCCATCATTTTATAATAATCTTGTGTCTATCCTGATCTTTTAGATGTATTTCCTGAAGGTAGTTTTTGTTTTCTGATCCAACACTCTACTCTGTCTTTTAATGGGAGACTTTAGATCGTTGAAATTTAAGGAGATTATTGACAGAGAGGGTTGTTGTGTTGTTATAATGCATAGGGTTGTTGTTATAATTGTGTGTTTGGGTTGTATATTTGACCTATGAGTAGATCATTTAGAGTCAGTTCTGTTAGCGCAGATGTTGTGGGGGGGTTGTCTGAGAATGATTTTAGTCCTCCCTTCCATGTTAAAAAAGTTTTGTTAAGTAGTGGACTCTAGATTGAAAGTTTCTTTCATTTAGTAGCTTAAATATGTCATCCCACTGTCCTGCCTTCTTGATTGAATTGTTTCAAATGGAAGATCTGGTTTGATTCTTATGTTCCTTCCTTTGTACTTGAGTGTTTTTTCTCTTTTATTGCTTTGAATAATTCATCTCTGTTTTTTTTTTTTTGCCATTTGGATTACTATGTGTCTTAGTGTTTATCTAGATTTCTCTATTTTATTTGGAACTCTTTTTGCTTCGGATTTATACAGATGCCTCTTTCCAGAGGGTTGGGAAATTCTCTGCTATTTTTTCCTCTTTATTTGTTATTCCCCTTACTCTTTTTTCCTTCCTCTGGTATTCTATAAGTTACAAATTATTTCTTTTGCCTTTGTTCATTGAGTCCCTTACATTTTCTTCCAATGTTTTGTGTATTTTTTTCGGGGCACACCCAAGGCATTCAGGGGTTACTACTGGCTCTGCACTAAGAAATTGCTATTGGCAGGCTTGGGGGACCATGTGGGATGCTGGGTATCGAACCCAGGTCCCTCCTGGATTGGCCATGTGCAAGGCAAATGCCCTACTCCTGTGCTATTTCTCAGGCCACTTCTTTTTTTGTTTTTGGCTTGCCTTTTGTCTTCAAGTTCATCCATGTGATTCTCTATGTGTGTAATTCTGCTATTATGACTTGATGGTATATTTTTAGTTTCCTTTGTTCTATTTGTATGGATTCTCTCATCTTCTGATAGAGTTCTTTGAGTTGATTGAATTGTTCATTTATGGATTTCTTAATTTTTTAGCTAGTGAATCCTTGAATTGCATTGATAAGACATTAAATGCTGATTTTAGGTTTGGAGGATTTGGAAATTTGCTAGGATCTTTTTCCATATCCCCAGCTGCTGGCATTTTTCTTAGTTTCCCCATTGTTCTTTTAATTGGTTGGCTTGGGGTGCTGGAGTTTCAGGGTGTTTTAAATAAGTGGTTTGTTTAATTGTGTTTTAGGATTTATTTATTCTGTGTAAGTGAAGTTACCCAAATATGGTATAAAGGTTGAAAACTATTTTGTTGGCTTTTTCCTCTGGGTAGGGGGCTGTATATTTTCTTTTTTTGTTGTTTTTTTTTTTGGCCACACCCGTTTGATGCTCAGGGATTACTCCTGGCTAAGCACTCAGAAATTGCCCCTGGATTGGGGGGAACCATATGGGACGCCGGGGGATCAATCCGTGGTCCTTTCCTTGGCTAGTGCTTGCAAGGGAGACACCTTACCTCTAGCGCCACCTCGCCAGCCTTTTCTAAAGAAAAGGGGTGTGAGGCTCTATCTTCCTAGAACCATGTGGTATAAACTGCACTATCCATGAGTTTTGTGGGGCAATGGAACTATGTCCACAGTGTGTATGTGCAGTTCCCACTGACCTCTCCTGAGCAGGAGGAATATGGTCTCCTGGCCTACAGTGGCTGTAGATACAGTGGGGAAAGTTAGGAGAGGGGCCTGTTTACATGCAATCTGGGAATAAAACCTGTATTTGGGGTCTGTGTGCTCTAGGTATGCTGTCCTAGGTTCCATGAAGTTGGAGTGTAGAGAGTTTATAGGGAGTCACACCCAGCTCACCTGAGAAGTAGTAGTTGGGGACTTCTGGCTGACAGTGGCTGAAAATATAGTGAGGGAATTAGAAGGAAGAGCCCAATTACATGTGATCTGGATTTAAAACCTGTCTTTGGGGGATCCCTGTGTCCCACCCCTAGTGAGCTACAGTCCATGAGGTTGGTGTGTAGAGGGTTTACAGGAGTATCGCACCCTGCTCACCTGAGCTGGAGGGGTTAGGGGCTTCTGGCTGGCAGTGGCTGGAGACACAGTGCCTGCTTCTGAATTTTTTTTAATTTATATTTGGCTCCCTTCTGTTAAAAACTCATCCATCTCCTGCACCAATTATCTAGCCTCCGCTGAAGAAGGGGGTGAAGGAAGAGTACCTTCTTCCTGTGGCTTTTACGAAGTCTGTCTAAAAGTCAAACTGTAGTGAAACACCAAGGAAGCAATTGGCTCTAGTTTGGCAATTTATCTTATAAAGTTAAGCATGTTCTTTCTGTAAATGTAGAAATTATGCCTTTATATTCTTACTAAAGTTAAATAATAAAGAAAAAATTTGGAAGCTTGATGAAGCTGTTCTTCAGATTGTGCATTGATATAGTATAGTATTGCATATAATGGGACTCTGTCTAGTTATATTAATAGATTAAATGTGACATATCAAAATGGATTAATGTCAAATGTATGTTGATTAATAAAGTCAGACTCCACAGTCTATAGACTATCTTGATTCAATTATATAACACTGAGTAAAAGGTAAATTACAGGGATCAGAAAATTCGTAAGTGATGCCAAAGGCTCAGGTGCAGGAGGTAATAAATCCCAAAATCAATAAAACAAATAAAATCACACAGTAAGCCAAAAGTTCCAATCCTTAACCTTACTTTTACCTATACCAAATTTTTGCATGATTAGTAATGATCCTGTGATGAGGTTTTCAAGTTTAATGAGATAAAAAGAAGTATGAGAGCAATCATTTGGATATCTCATAATCTAAAACAAATACTATTCTTTCATTACTTCCTTGGTTCTACAGACACCAGCACCTGGAAACTTGTTATAAATACGAATTCTCAGGCAGCATTTCCAGACATAATAAATCAGAAACTGTGAAAAGCTGAATCCAGCAAGTCTCTGTTTTAATAAGAACTCCATCCAGATGATTCTGATTTGCATTGAACTAGAGAACTACATTAGCTCATTAGTCTTCTGAGTTAAAACAATAAATGAAAATGAATAAGGTTATTCTTCATTAATCTGATTAGAATACTACTCACCAGTAAAGTTCCCTGTGAGATATAAATGTTTTATCCCTACTCTTCTATAGTAATTTATTTTTTACCTTTGTTAAACATGCATTTCCTTTTACATTGTGTTTTGTTTCATTGCTGACATCCCTATAACCTTCACTAGAATGCCAGCTCCATAGGGCATACAGCTTTATATTTGAAGATCTATAATACTCATTGTCAGCATAATCTGAGTAAGGTCAAATTCAACTAGTCATGAAGGTTAAAATAATAGTGAAGTGTGAATTTTCAAGGTACATAATGTTTCAAGCTTGGTTAAAATATGTCATTTATATTTAGAAGTTATCATCTTTTCATACCCACCAAAATAAGGAATAGTGGTGTGGAAGCCATGCAAATGTTGCTCATAGATCTCTTAGGTTGGCACAAAGGTTCTGACTATTTGGTTCTGAGTCCATTACTGTACTTCCCAGAGGCTGCTATAAGCCAAGAATGACACGCAAATATATGACTTTCCCTTTGGGCTCAAGGATTTACCATCAGCCTTGTTGATACTTTGAGCTACATTGCAGTCTTAGACATATCCTACCAACTGCTTCCATCCTGTTTTCTTTATTAGTGGCTGAAATTACTCAGTTATATGACAGCTTTCTTGGAGTTCCCTTCCCACTTTCCTCATAACCATTTCCCCTAATAAATCTCTGCCTTTTTTGATATTGCTCAAGTGTCTGCTTCCATCAGTAAATAAATGAGAAATGTGTGTCTATAATGAGTTCCATGAGTATTTTGATTCCCATAAACAACTGTTTTTTTAAATATAGACCATTTCAGAGGGTAAGACACTTACCTTGCATGAGGTTACGTGGCTGACCCTGTTTCAGTCCCTAGTACCATATAAAGTACACCAGCAAGTTATTTATAAGCACATTTCCCCTGAACTATCCCAGGTATGGCGTCCAAACCAAAGAAAGATGTAAGAATATGTGCAAGTAAATATACATATAGTCAAATTACATCTTAAAGGATACCTTAAAGGATGTAATTTTACAGAAAGGTAGATAACTGAGAATAAATAATAACTTCTTTTTATGAGCTATTTTTTCTAAAAAACATGACTCAAAATTTTTTGTTTGGGTCACACCCAGTGATTCCCAGGAGATACTCCTGGCTATGCACTCAGAAATCACTCCTGGCTTGGGGGACCATATGGGACGTCAGGGATTGAACCAAGTTCTGTCCTGGATCAGCCATAATGCAAGGCAAATGCCATACTGCTGTGCTATTGCTGTGGCCCCATGAGTCAAATTTTAATTACAAGCTAAGAAAACATATTTTTTTGTTTTTTGTTTGTTTTGTTTTTGGGCCACACCCGGCAGTGCTCAGGGGTTACTCCTGGCTGTCTGCTCAGAAATAGCTCCTGGCAGGCACAGGGGACCATATGGGACACCGGGATTTGAACCAACCACCTTTGGTCCTGGATTGGCTGCTTGCAAGGCAAACGCCACTGTGCTATTTCTCCGGGCCCAGAAAACATATTTTAAAGTAACCCAGTCTAATACATTTATGTAGTCTATATTAAATTACTTTTAATGGGCAAAGATAAACCAAATATAGAAGAATAGCTTAGTATTATCATATTTAGTAAGTCAATTCCACTCAATGGTGGCTTAGTTTCACTCTATGGTATTAACTGGTTGCTCAGTGTAAGATTGTGTGCCTGAAGTTATATATTGGTCCTGGATGGCATATATGAAAAAGTGAAAATAACTTTCTAATGGTAAACTCATATAATAGCACGTGGAAGTCCTGTCAACTAGACTATTTGGATAGGTAAAAAATATAGTTAGGTTAGTGACAACTTTACAAGAAAATTCTGCATCTAAAACATATTTAGACATGAGACAGGGAGCACATTCTGGAAAAAATTTTGAAATCCCTGAGAACTAACCAGAGCATTTTATGACAAATACATCAGATTTATTTGAACTAGCATATTTATGCAAAAAGGTTGATATAATAAGTTGTTATACTAAAAAGGAGTACTTTCTATAAGACTCTAACAATATCTTATTAGGGAGGAGGAAGCGCATTTTTCTACTCTTTCTTTTCTTGGGGTGGGGTCTTAAATTGAACTAATACCATAAATATTAAAAGAAAAAAATTATTATTTGTTTTGTTTTGGGACCATGCCAGGAGATGCTCAGACATAGTCTTAGAATAATACCCAAATACAATGGAAGTGATGGGGTGAAGTGCAGTTAGAACAGAGGAAAGATCACTAGGATGGTGATAGTTGTAAAAGATCACTCTCAACAACATCTGGGAACTAAAAGTGGGTAGAGTGATATGCATAGATACCCTTCAGTAACAGTATTGCAAACCATGAAGTCTAAAGGGAAAAAAGGTGGGGAAAACACCATTTTTATATTCCTTTTGTTTTCATTGTTTGTGTTTTGTATATAATGCTATTTAATAAAATCTTGTTGTTTACCAAGGGAATTCCCTCTCTAATTTCCTCCAACACTTAGTGTGCCTATGCAAAAAAAATCTTTCCACAACAGACCCCTCCTTTCTCTTTTTCTTTTCTTATCTTTAAAGTTGTTGTTGTTGTGTTTTTTGCCATTGCTTGTTTTGGTTAGGTTTTTTTCTTTTTCTTTCTTCTTTTAAATCTATGTTTATAGCTTCTAGAAGGGCTCCTCCCAGATTTTTTTCCCAACAGAACCACAGAACTTGAATAATGTTGTTCTGCCTCAAAAATTGAGGGGAAAAGGCCAAAGAGATGTCAAAGGGGTAGGCCACTTGCGTTGCACGCAGCTGACCCAGGACTGTGGTTCAATCCCCTGGTGTCCCATATGGTCACACAAGACAGGAGCGATTTCTGTGCACAGCCAGGAGTAACCCCTGAGCGTCACCAGGTGTGGCCCAAAATCCCAAAAAAAATTGAGGGAAAAAATAAAGTGTATGGTACAAGGAACAAACATTCACATGAGCATTGAGTGGAAATAAAAAATGATCATATATAAACACCAAACTCAAAGTCAAAGACAATAGAACCAAGATAACCCAATATATATCAAGCTATACACAGAGGGGACCTATTATACACGCAGTCCAGGGAGCAAAGGGGATGGTATATGATGCATGCTGGGAACAGGGGTGGAGGGAGGACAACACTGGTGATAGGAATGGACCTATTTCAGTGTCACTATCCCTTAAATATAAACATGAAAGATTTGTAATTCACATTGGTCACAATAAAAATTAATAGGGAAAAAAGTGAAAAAGAGAGATTTAATATAATAATACAAATAAATTGATAAATTTTTAATTAAATTATTTTTATTTTGACCAAAGTGGATTACAAAATTTTCACAGTAATATTTTAGGTACATAGTGAAATTGCATCAAGGGCATTCCCACCACCAGTGTTGTCCTCTCTCCACCTCTGTTCCTAGCCTGTATCCCATATTCCCCTTCTTTGACCCCTGGGCTGCTAGTATAAGTGGTCTGCTCAGTATCTAGCTTGTTGTAGATTGGGTTTCAATTCTGTTGTCATTGGCTTTGGATTTGGTGTTTAAGTCTGATCATTTTTTTATTTCTACTCAATGTTCATAGAACTGTTTGGTCTTGGTACCCTCCATTATTTCCCCCTCAATTTGTGAAGCAAAAAAAGATGGTTCAAGTTTTGTGGTTCTGTTTGGAGGAAAGAGAAAAGAAAAGGGGGGCAAAAATCAAACAAAAAAGAGAGGAGTCTTTCTAGAGGCTATAAATATCAATTTAAGAGAAGAAAGATAATAAAGAAGAAAAACATAAAAACAATACAAAAAATCAAACAAAAGAACCCAAAAAGCACCACAGCAATAAAGACAACAACCAAACAATAACCACTGTCCCAAAATAAAAACATTACAAAGCACAAAAAAGGGAAAAAATACAAGCAACAACAATAATAAAAAATTAATTTGTGCTTCTTTTCTCCTTTTTTGTTTTGCATAGGCACAGTAAATATTGGGGAAATTGGAAAGAGAATTCCCTTGGCCTAAGAGATACAGGGTTTCTCCGCCCTTGAAGCATACTGTCATGGGAATAACTATAGGCTCCATACCTACTCTTTTACTCTCCCTTAGGTCATTTCGTGATGTCTGGAAACTTTCCATTCAGTCTTGGATGATAATATCAGGCCTCTGTAACTAGACATCTTGGTATTTGCACAGGTCATAGGATGGAGGCTAGAATGAAGTCTATCTTTACGTTTCTAGAAGTGCTGTTCCATCAATGTAGATTAAATTAGTCTTCTGTAGTTGGTGGTCTTGGTTTTTGCACTGATGCCAGTACAAAGCCTAGGATAGAGTCTTTCATTATGTTTCCAGAAGTTCTGATAAGTTGCAGTTGTCTCCGTTAGACCTCTGGTAATAGCGATCATGGTCATTGTACAGATCGTAGGCCAAAGCCTAGACTAGGGTCTTTTTTATTGGTCCCAGGAAATGTTCTCTCCAGTCATGATTGTCACAGTCAGTCGTCTGTAGAGTGTGATCTTGGCTTTTTGCACAGATCAAGGGATAACAAATACAAATAAATTGATGATTTTTTAAAAAAGAAATTGTGTTGTTTATAATACTTTGGATTTTTTATGGTTTGGATGCCAAAGCTGGCAGTGATCAGGATTTACTCCTGTTTATGTTCTCAGGGACTGCTCCTGGTGGTATTTCGGGAAACATTGAGGATACTGGGATCAAACCCGGATTGACCAAATATAAGGCAAATATGCTACCCGCTATTTTTTAACCCTTATTTTTCTAGTCTTATAAAATTGACTAATATACTATTACTAAATACTTATTAATTAAAGTTTACCTCAACTGATTTTAGGCTATAATAAAATGTATTTGTTAATAAAAATTATTTTGAGTCCTAGAAAATACATCAATGATTTAGATGACATGTATGGGTCCAATTGTAATAAATGATTCATTTCAATCAACATTAAAATATTTTTGTGAAACACAATTATTAGAAATATATATCAAACACATTTATCTCTGCTGACATTTAAAGAACTTGCTGCTATATATAAGGTGTAACTAGCATCCAGATATTTCAAAATATTTAAAATTATTCACTTTTGATATGAAAATTTTATATAGTAAGCACTTTATTTTTATATTCAACATAGCAATAAACATCCATTTCAATTTGGTAAAAAGACAAGTTACTTTTTATGTTTTTTTAATTTTCCTATGCCAATGAAAACAATTACTTTACACTTCTGTGAATAAACTTTATTTTTTAATAATCTCTTTATATTTTGAATATTTTAATTTTGAAGAAAATTATGTTTGATCTTTTTTACTCTGCCTTCCTTGTATACCATTTTATCTCTATTTTCATTCATTTTTCTTGCTTCTCATCCTAATTTCTATATTCCTTTTTTACAAAAGGATGAGTTTCCCAAGTCTTACTTCCAGTTTTCACTCATTTTGTTTCTTTTTTAAAAAATAATTTCTGCGATATGGAGATTTCTCCAAAAAATGGAAATCAAGCTCCCATATGATCCAGTTATACCACTCCTAGGTATATACCCTAGGAACACAAAAATCCCTTCCTCACACCTATATTTATTGCCATGCTATTTACAATAGCCAGACTCTGGAAACAATCAAGATGCCCTTTAACTGATGAATGACTAAAGAAACTGTAGTACATATACATAATTGAATATTATGCAGCTGTCAGGAAAGATGAAGTCATGAAATTTTCCTATACATGGATGTATATGGAATCTATTATGCTGAGTGAAATTAGTCAAAGGAAGAGGGATAGAGAGAGAATAGTCTCACTCATTTATGGGTTTTTTTTAAAAAAAAAAGACATTTTGAAATAATCCTCAGAGACAAACAGAGGAGGACTGGAAGGTCCAGCTCACCTCATGAAGCTCACCACAAAGAGTGGTGAGTGCAGTTAGATAAATAACTACATTGATAACTATCATAAAGATGAGAATGAATTAGGGATGTGGAAATCCTGTCTAGAGGACAAGTGGGAGTGGGCTGGTGAGGAGGGAGATCTGGGACATTGGTGGTAGGAATATTGCACCGGTGAAGAGGGGTATTCTTTACATGACTGAAATCCAACTACAATCATATTTTAATCAAAGTGTTTAAATAAAGATGTTAATAAAAATAAAAAATAAAATAAATTTTTACAGTTATGAACACATTGATAGTCGAGTTTCATTCATAAAATGTACACCAGCCTTCTCCAGTGCAACTTTCCCACCACCAATGTCCCCCGTTTTCCTTCTCCTCCACGCCCTAACTGTTTTCTAGACAGGCATTCTATTTTTTTCTCTCACTATTATTGTCAGGGTAGTTGTTAATGTAGATATTTCTGCACTCACCACTCTGTGGTAAGCTTTATGTAGTGGTCTAGTCCTTCTAGCTCTCATATTTATTGTCTCTATGTCTTATTACAAAAAATATTTTTTTTTTTTTTTGGTTTTTGGGCCACACCCGGTAACGCTCAGGGGTTACTCCTGGCTATGCGCTCAGAAGTCGCTCCTGGCTTGGGGGACCATATGGGACGCCGGGGGATCGAACCGCGGTCCATCTCCTAGGCTAGCGCAAGTAAGGCAGGCACCTTACCTCCAGCGCCACCGCCCGGCCCCACAAAAAATATTTTTTTGTTTTGTTTTGTTTTTGGGCCACACCCGGTGACGCTCAGGGGTTACTCCTGGCTATGCGCTCAGAAGTCGCTCCTGGCTTGGGGGACCATATGGGACGCCGGGGGATCGAACCGCGGTCCGTCTCCTAGGCTAGCGCAGGTAAGGCAGGCACCTTACCTCGAGCGCCACCGCCCGGCCCCTACAAAAAATATTTTATTTTTCTTAAATAACACAGATTAGTGAGACTATTCTGTGTCTATTGCTTTCCCTATGACTTATTTCACTCAAAATAATAATTTCTATATCCATCATGTATAGGCAAATTTATTGACTTCATTTTACCTCACAGCTGTGTAGTATTTCATTGTGTAGCTGTACCACAATTTCTGTAGCCATTCATCTGTTGTCAGATCTCTGGGTTGTTTCCAGATTCTGAATAGAGCTACACTAAACCTAGAATTACAGAAGACAATTTTTATTGTTTTTGTGTGTGTGTCCCTAGGAGTTGTATTTCTGAATATATGGGAACTTTAATTTATAATTTTTTGAGGAATATTCATATTGTTTCCATAAAGACTGGACTAGATGGCATTCCAACTAGTAGTGAATGAGAGTTTCTTTTTCCACAAATCCACAATACCACTGGTTGTTCTTTGTGATGTGTGGCAGTCTCTCTGGCATGTTATAGTTCTGCATTTTATTTTGATTTAAATCTCCCTGATGATTAACGTTGTAGAACATTTTTTCATGTGCCTTTTGGCCTATGTATTTCTTTTTTGAGGAAATTTCTCTTCATTTCTTCTCCCCATTTTTGATGGAGTTGAATTTCTTTCTTACTACATTCTGTCAATACCATTTTTATCTTAGGTAATAGCCCATACCTGATTGGGTGAATAGTTTCTCCCATTCGGTGTTTGGACTTTGAATCTTAGTCCCTGTTTCCTTTGAGGTGTAGAAGTTTCTCAGTTTAAAGTAGTCCCAGATGGTTATCTCTGCTCCCATTTCTTTGGATAGTGGTGTTTCCTCCTTGAAGATACCTTAGGTCTCAATGTCATTTTATAAACATATAGTAATAGAGAAGAAATACATATTTAAAAAAATTCCATTCACATTAGTACCACAGAAACTCAAATACCGTGAAGTCAACTTAAATAAAAAGGTGAAGAATCTATATAAATAAACTTACAAAACACTGCTTTAAGAAATAAGACACAGAAAATGGATACATATACCCTTTTATGGATTGAGAGGATTAACATAATTAAAATTGTAATACTCCCCAATGTATTGTACAAATTTAGTGCAATCCCTCTAAGGATACCTATAACATTCTTCACCTAAGTGTATCAAACACTCCTGCAATTTATTTTGAGCAAAAAATGCCTACTAATAGCTAAAGCAACCCTTAGGAAAAAGAAGATGTGAGCCATCACTTTTCCCAACTTTAAATTTACTACAAAGCAATAGTAATTAAAATAACATGGTATTGGATTAAGACAGAACCTCAGATAAATAGAGTAGACTTGAGCATTCAGATAATGATCCCCATACATACAATCAATATTTTATAAATGGTCAATAAACACAAAGTAGAGCAAAGAAAATTTCTTTGACGAGTGGTACTGAAAAACTGGTCAGCCACATGCAATAAAGGAAAACTTGGACCTCCATCTAACACCATGTACAAAGATAGAATCAATATGTATTAAAGACTTTTATATCAGACCCAAACTATAAGGTATATAACAGAAAATGTGGTAAAACTTTCTGAAGTTTTAACAGTATTTCTTTCATAGTATTGGCTTAGAAGAAACATTATAGTGAGTACACTGAGTAGAATAGCTCCTGACAAATAAAAAATAAATATCAACACATATTTTTAATAATTTTTTTATTTTGACCAAAGTGGCTTACATATCTTTCACAATAATATTTTAGGTAGATATTAACATTGAATCAGAGGAATTTTCATCCCCAAAGTTGTCCTCCCTCCACCCCCATTCCCACCCTGCATCCCATATCTCCCACCTTCTTCCCCCCAGGCTGCCAGAAAAAGTGGTCCCCTCTGTGTCTAGCTTACTACTTAGTGATCATACAACTGTTTGGGCCTGGCACCCTCCACCATCTCTCTCTCTATTTGAGAGGCGGGACTAGATAGTTCAGGCTATGTAGCTTTGTTTGAAGAAAAGGAAAGCAAAAAAAATGGGGTAAAAATCGAATAAGCAGAAAATGGGCGGAGTCCTTCTAGAAGCTCTTAACCTCAGTTTGAGAGAGGAAAGGGAAAAAGGAAGTGAGACATTACAACAATATAAAAGTAAATATCAAATAAAAATCCAGTGAGCATAACAGCAATAAAGACAAGCACCACATAATAACTACGATCCTGAAATAAATCCATAACAGAGCGCAACAAGGAAAGCAAAAAAAAAAAATTGGAGACAATTTCAATATCCCAACCAAAAGGAAGAAATCAAAAAAATAAATAGATAAATAAATACAAAAGATTATTTTGTGCTGTTTTCTTTTCCTGCATAGACACAGTAAATATTGGGGACATAAGAAAGGGAATTCCCTTGAGCAATACAGGGTTTTTCCCCCTATGAAGCATAATGTCATGGAAATAACTTCAACACAGATTTTTAAGTATACTTTGAAATCATCATGAATTTCTTGGGCAGGCATTAGGAGGTAATCACTAGAGATGATTATAGTTTCTAGCTCAGCTTATTTACTAAGTTATTAAAAATATCTATTGTGTTCTACTGAAACATATATGGGCAAAAACATTCCAGGATAGGAGAATAATGTTTGTGAATATAACAGGTTATAGTCAAGCTATTTAAAGATATGTGATTAGATTTGTTTCCTAAAATCATTTATAGAGGATCCAGAGGTGAGGATACTAGTTAAGACTTTATAATTATGATCCATGAAAAATAATAAGGGACCTTCCTATACTGGTACTAACTGCAATGCAGCACTTGCTATGTGCCAAATTCTACATGAAAAAATGTAAGTAGAATATTGTTTTATCCTCAAAGTATTCAGACATATGTAGAAATAGAGATGAAAGAGAGTAGGCATTTTTCTGGAAATACAGCCTTCACAAAGGCTGTAAAACAACCTTTTCAAGAGGGAAAATTGACCTTCACGAGTAGAAAAAAGAAAAATGCTAATTTTAACATTGATAAGTATAGAATAATTTTAAGAATAAAACATGATTTCCATGACGACACAACCTGAAATAATCAAATTTAAAAGCAGTTGCCAGAAAAATACTCCAAATTTAAATATTTCAGTAACAAATTTTTTTAGAAAAGAAGAGATGAAAATGTGTATGTGTACAACTGAAGCAGAAGCTCTAAAAGAAGCCAAATATTCTTCACAGCTGTCTGCAATGGTCAAGTGTTATGAAAACACCAGATTTAGTAGGAGTTTTAATATCAGTTTTAGCAACTTAATGAGAGTATAGAATATTATAAATGCTTTAGAATAGAGATGTTGTTTATTTGGAAGTATCTTGACCCATGAAATCATTCTCAAAGGAGTTTCCAAAATAGAATAGACATAGGTCTCTATTTTAAAACATGTGGGCTTACATTGAGGATGTTTCAACTAGTTTAAGTAGGAATTGATATGGAATACATTATTTTCATACTCTGAACTTTCCTGGAAAATTATCTACAATATGAATTCTAATGAAGTACCATAAGTACTTAAAGATAAAAGTATTAAAGATAAAAGGGCTCAAGTGTCAAGAAAATATGAATCTTCTTCAATGTCATTTTCTCAGCCCAATTGAAAATACCTAGAATTTTATATCACTATTAAAACACATTGAAACAAATCTGCCTTTACAAAAAAAATTACGACATTACATTAAGAAGTTTGACTGGATAATTTTTACGTTATATTAGCAATCAAATATATTTACAAAGTTTAATTAGTTAAAATCACTTCATGTACATGCTTGTACATATAAATTAAAGACATGAGATCGATTGCTAAACATTCTTTTATCTGGATCAATTTCCAGATTTACTTCTTTTCAAATATATAGTTTGTTTTTAAACTCTATTATTTTGGAATTCTCATTATTAATAGACAACTTATATTTAACATACTTATATTTATATATATTATTAACTTATATTTAATATGTACTTTTCAAGGTTTTTGGGCATTTGTAAAAAGAAACAGATACTATCAGTTTCCTTACGTTCTACTGGAAAAAGAAAGACAATGAAAAGTAAATATATGGGGCTGGGAAGGTGGCGCTAGAGGTAAGGTGTCTGCCTTACAAGCGCTAGCCAAGGAACAGACCGCGGTTCGATCCCCCGGCGTCCCATATGGTCCCCCCAAGCCAGGGGCGATTTCTGAGCACATAGCCAGGAGTAACCCCTGAGCGTCAAACGGGTGTGGCCCAAAAACCAAAAAAAAAAAAAAAGAAAAGTAAATATATTACACAAATAAATGACATTCTATGTTAAATTTTATGAATATTCTAGAAAAAGGAAAGCCCAAAAGAACAATGTTAGGAAAATCAGGAGTACTCGAGCGGCTATGATCACTTTTAGTGTCTTCTGTGGGAAAATGAGAATTGAGTAAATAGAGAAGAGAAAGAAAACAGTCACAAAGAAGACAGTACTTTAGTGTAAGAACTTTCTAGGTAGAGAAAGCAGTTAATTTGAAGATTCAAAGCCCAAAGGAGGACTTATGTTTGTGCTTTAGAAGATAAGAAGCCAATTTGGCTGTCCAGAGTGAACAGGCAATGAAAAACAGAGATCATTGAAATGAAAAATGGAGACTGCATAAGACCGCATAGATGGTTTTAAATTTGAAATTTACTCTGAATAAAATGTAGGGTTATTTTTAAATTTTATTTTATTAAAATCATTGTGATTTACAAAGTCCTTCATTGTCAGGCTTCAGACATACTATGGATCATGGCCAATGGGACCACCAGTTTTGACATCTCTTCACCAATGTTTTCCAGTGCATCCCATATACCCCCTCTACACCCCAGCCTACCAGTATAACAGGCACATTTTAAGTTTAGATTGTTAGAGTGTGAGTTTCATAATTCCATTGTTGTTCCCTTTGGCTTAAACCCTGGTCCCCATCTGTGGCATAAAATTGAGTTCACTGCTGATATATTCAGAGTCCCCAAATATCTCCCAAATTGAGAGACCAACTCCCATTCTCTGGGAAAACTTGGCAATATTCACCCGCAATAAATGATCCAGACAAAGAGGATTTTGGGGGAAAAAGGTTTGGCCAAAAGAGCCTAATTCTCCCCCGCTTCGATCTCTCTCCTACTCTCCTCCCTCTCTTTCTCTTTGTCTCTCTCTGTATTTCTCTCTGTCTCTCTCTGTGTTTCCCTCTCTGTGCTGTCTCTTTCTTCTGTTCTTCTCTCCCTCCTGTCTCTCCTCTCTGTCCTCTCTCTCTGTTTGTCTTTCTCTATGTCTCTCTGTGTGTGTCTCTCTGTGTGCTGTCTCTTTTTATGCCCTTCTCTTCTCTCTCTCCTGACTCTCCTCCCTGTCTATCTCCTTTCTCTCCATCTTCCCAAAACCCTCTCGGTTTAACTGCCTCTGCCCAACTGTCTCCTTTGGCCTCCCCTCCATGCTCCTTTATTTCCTAATCAAGCCCCCACCTGAAAAGTTCAGGTGGGACAACAGCCAAAGAACAAATAGAACAAATAAAATAAATACAAAAAACTCTACAATCCCCCTTTTTAGTAAATAACAATAATAAACAATGTCACTATATATATTATATTATTATATATATTATATATATTATATTATTATATATATTATATTATATATATTATATATATAACCAACAAACCCTAAGCAATTAAAAACATATAGAACCAAATATACTTCTACAATCAATACAAATTCAAAAGCTAAAATTCTCCCACTGAAAAATATTTTTTAAAGCAGAGTGGAGTAAAAAGCAAGAAACATCATTTGGGAAAGTATCAACAGTACAAAAAACCACTAACCAAAAGTTGATATAAGCAAAAACCATAATGTAACACAAAAAATTACTAAAAATAACAATTAAGATGGAGGAGAACAATAATTGCAATAGACAAAAGAAGATTAGTATCAAATTTAAATCAAAGGATTATACTCAGAATAAAAATGCAAAAGGTGATAGTCCTTGAAAGTCCAATGCGAATCTACAATGATGAAGAATTTGGAACTCTGAATAATTCACGCATGGAAACTTGAGTCTAGAAAAGTGAGTCACAGCTTGTCACAGGATGCGAAATTACAAAAGAGAAGAATCTCTTCCAAAGGCCAAAATCAGGAAGCTTGTCTTTGAAAATGGAAGAGATACTCAAATGCCAACACCACTATATGCCTATCTTCTGTGCTGTGCTCCATTTTCAGCCTGATTTCATCCTGCAGAGAGCTCGCCTTCCCTGGAGCCTTCTCTGGAGGTGAGCTTACATGCCAGAAAGGGAAAGCCGCTGAACTCTTTTGGAACTCAGAAGACAGCACCCTATCTGACTGTCTTCTGTGCTGTGCTCCATTTTCAGCCTGATTTCATCCTGTGTGTGGCTCATCTGAGTACGGCTCGCCTTTTCGGGAGCCTTCCCTGGAGTTGAGTTTACAAGCCCAGAAAGGGTGGAGACAGAGGAGAACAGCTGCTCCGCTTCACTCCCCGGCCGTGCACATCATTTAGCCAATGAATACAACCACAACACATAGAAAAAAACAATACAAGTGTAACAATTGGGAAACAATGCAGACCAGAACCAGACATAGAGAATGGCGATGGCAACTCTGATGACTTGAACATGACCAACCAACTAGTCAGACTCTCAGATAAGGAGTTTAGAGTCGCAATATGGAAGATGTTCAAAGAACTCAAAAAAAAGTATAGAAGAGAACACTAATAAGAATCAAGAGAATATGAAGATAGAAATCAGAAAACCCCAAACTGAAATTTCAGGTCAAATAACATGTCTGAAAACCTCAGTAGATGAAATGAAGAAAAACATGGTTGAGCTTTCCCATTGATTAACAGCAGTTAAGGATAAAATTAGTACACTGGAAGATGAGATGAATAAAATTTCATACAGCAGAAGACATTGGAAAAAAGCCATAAAGCAAATGATCAAACAATTGAAAAATTACTCAAAGAATGGTAACAGATGAAAATAGAATTCTGGAGACGTCAGGCTGGGAAAATACATGAAACTACGCCTGCCCAGTGGGGCCAGACTGCGAAAAATTGTGAGTGCTGCCTTTGTGTGTCTGTCTATTGTCCTGTTGCGTGAAACTCTTGGGAGTGGGCTGAAAAGAGGCTCCAGCAGAGTACGGCAGCTCCACTTCACTACACGGCCGTGCGCTCTTTCTAATAAAAGAACACCATTGCAACAAGAAGAAAAAATCACACTAAGAACTGTGCTGGATCACAGAAGCAAGCATTTCTCTCCGGACTGTCTTCTCTGCTGCATGCTTGGGCCTAAGGTTTGATCCTGTGTGAGGCTTCATCCATGGACGACTCCCCTTCCTTAGAGGCAAGTCGACCCATCCAGAAAGGGCGAAGCAAGAGGAGTTTGCTGCCTGCATTATTTAGCCAATAAATACAACCACAACACATAGAAAAACCGACAATACAAGTGTGACAATGGGGAAACAACACAGGCCAGCATCAGACATAGAGAATGAAGATGGCAACTCTGATGACCAGATAATAACCAACCAACTAATCAATCTCTCAAATAAGGACTTTAGACTAGCAATATGGAAGATGCTCAACGAACTCAAAGAAACCATGGATCGAGTTGAACAGAACACTAACAAAAATCAAGAAAATATAAAGAGAGAAATAACAAAACTCCAAACTGAAATAACATGTCAACTATCAGGCCTGAAAAACTTAGTAAACAAAGTGAATGACAAAATGGATAAGAAATGGGGCAGGGTATCAGAAGCTGATAATAGACTTGGTGCTTTGGAAGATGAGATACATAACAATTCCATACAGCAGGAGAGATTGGAAAAAAATCCTTAAACCAAATGAACAGACAATGGAAATATTAGTCAAAGAATGGAAACAGATGAAAATAGAAGTCAATGATAAGCTCAACAGAAACAACTTAAGAATCATTGGACTCCCAGAGACCCAGGAAGAAAATTTCCAGGAAGAATCAACAGTCAAGAACATCATTAAAGAGAAACTTCCAGAGCTAAAGAATATATGTGATCAAATCCTGAGTGCTCGAAAGAGTACCAAACAAAAGAGACCACAGAAAAAATACCCCAAGACACATCCTAGTAACAATGACGAATCCCATAAGTAGAGACAGAATTCTGAAAACAGCAAGATCAAAAGGGAAAGTTACGTTCAAGCAAGCATCCTTGAGATTGACAGCAGACCTGTCACCAGAAACAGTCAATGCCAGAAAGCAGTGGTGGGATATTGTGACAAGACTGAATGAAATGAATGCTTCACCTAGAATACTGTACCCAGCAAAATTCACTTTCCGGTTTGATGGAAGAATACATTGTTTCACAGACAAAAAACAGCTCAGAAACTTTACATACTCAAAACCAGTCTTAAGAGAAAAACTGAAAGACCTAATTTAAGACAAGACTAAGCAAAAGACACACCAAATTTCGATATAAAGATGGCATTAAATCCCAGGACAATTCTTTCTCTCAACGTGAATGGACTAAATGCACCAGTCAAGAGACACAGAGTGGCTAAATGGATCAAAAAACTTAATCCAACCTTCTGCTGCCAACAAGAAATGGAGCTGAATAGTCAGAACACACATAGACTCAAAATAAAAGGCTGGAGAAAAATTATCCAAGCAAACAACACCCATAAAAAAGCTGGAGTGGCCATACTAATATCAGATAATGCAAACTTTATACTCAGGAAGGTTGTAAGGAACAAAGATGCACATTTTATATTAATCAAGGGGTATGTAGAGCAGGAAGAAATAACTCTCCTAAACATATATGCACCGAATGAGGGGCCAGCAAAATATTTAATACAACTGCAGACAAATTTGAAAAATAATATTAATAACAACACGATAATTGTGGGGGAACTCAACACGGTTTTGTCAACACTGGATAGGTCAACCAGACTGAAATCGAACAAGAATATAATAGACCTGATGAGAGAAATGGAAGAAAGAGGCCTAGTGGATATTATCCTCAATGAAAAAAACTAAAAGCCTTCCCTCTAAATTCTGGCACAAGACAAGGCTATCCTCTCTCACCACTCCTATTCAAGATAGCACTGGAAGTACTTCCTATAGCGATTAGGCAAGAAAAAGATATCAAGTGCATCCAGACAGGAAAGTAAGAAGTCAAGCTCTCACTGTTTGCAGATGACATGATGCTCTACTTAGAAAACCCTAAAGACTCTATCAAAAAGCTTCTAGAAACAATAAACTCATATAGCAAGGTGGCAGGCTACAAAATTAACACACAACAATCAATGGCCTTTCTATATACCAATAGTAATAAGGATGAAATGGACATTAAGAAAACAACCCCATTCACAATAGTGCCACACAAACTCAAATATCTTGGAATCAACTTGACTAAAATTGTGAAGGAGCTATACAAAGAAAACTATAAACCTTTGCTCCAAGAAATAAGAGAGGACATGCGGAAAATGGAAACCCATACCCTGCTCATGGATTGGGAGGATTAATATCATCAAAATGGCAATACTCCCCAAGGCATTATACAGATTAAATGCTATCCCACTAAAGATACCCATGACATTCTTCAAAGAAGTGGATCAGGCATTTTTGATATTCATTTGGAACAATAAACACCCTTGAATAGCTCAAACAATCATTGGGAAAAATAATATGGGAGAAATTACTTTACCCAACTTTAAACTGTACTACAAAGCAATAGTTATCAAAACAGCATGGTATTGGAAAAAGGACAGGCCCTCATATAAGTGGAATAGGCTTGCATAGTCAGAAAATGTTCCCCAGACATACAATCACCTAATTTTTGATAAAGGAGCAGGAAATCCTAAATGGAGCAGGGAAATCCTCTTCATCAAGTTGTGTTGTCACAATTGGATAGCCACTTGCAAAAAATTGAACTTAGACTCCCAGCTAACATCATGTACGAAGGTAAAATCCAAATGAATTAAAGACCTCGATAATCAGCCCCAAAACCATAAGATATATAGAACAGCACATAGGCAAATCATTCCAGGACATTACAGGCATCTTCAAGGAGGAAACTGCACTTTCCAAGCAAGCGAAAGCAGAGATAACAGATGGTAATATATTAGGCTGAGAAGCTTCTGAACCTCAAAAGAAATAGTGCCCAGAATACAAGAGTGGGAGAAACTATTCACCCAATACCCATCAGATAAGGGGCTAATCTCCAAAATATACAAGGCACTGACAGAACTTTACAAGAAAAAAATCTAATCCCATCAAAAAATGGGGAGAAGGAATGAACAGACACTTTGACAAAGAAGAAATACAAATGGCCAAAAGATACATGAAAAAGTGCTCCACATCACTAATCATCAGGGAGATGCAAATCAAAACAACGATGAGATACCACCTCACACCACAGAGAATGAATCACATCACAAAGAATGAGAATAAACACTGTTGGTGGGGATGTGGAGAGAAAGGAACTCTTATCCACTGCTGGTGGGAATGCCGTCTAGTTCATCCTTTATGGAAAGCGATATGGAGATTCCTCCAGAAACTGGAAATCGTGCTCCCATACGATCCAGCTATACCACTCCTAGGAATATATCCTAGGAACACAAAAATACAATACAAAAACCCCTTCCTTACACCTATATTCATTGCAGCACTATTTACCATAGCAAGATTCTGGAAACAAAAAAGATGCCCTTCAACAGACAAATAGCTAAAGAAACTCTGATACATATACACAATGGAATATTATGCAGCTGTCAGGAGATATGAAGTCATGAAATTTTCCTATACATGGATGTACACGGAATCTATTATGCTGAGTGAAATAAGTCAGAGAGAGAGATAAAAACGCAGAATGATCTCACTCATCTATGGGATTTAAGAAAAATGAAAGACATTCTAGCAATAATAATTTTCAGACACAAAAGAGAAAAGAGCTGGAAGTTCCAGCTCACCTCATGAAGCTCACCACAAAGAGTGATGAGTTTAGTTAGAGAAATAACTACATTTTGAACTGTTCTAATACTGAGAATGTATGAGGGAAATGGAGAGCCTGTTTAGAGTACAGGCGGGGGTCGGGTGGGGAGGAGGGAAACTTGGGACATTGGTGATGGGAATGTTTCACTGGTGATGGGTGGTGTTCTTTACATGACTGAAACCCAAACACAATCATGTATGTAATCAAGGTGTTTAAATTAAAAAAACATACACAAATCAATCAACACCATTCATCACATCAACAAAAAGAAAGAAAAAAACCACATGATCATATCAATTGATTCAGAGAAGGTGTTTGACAAAATCCAACACCCTTTCGTGTTGAAGACACTGAGAAAAATAGGGTTAAAAGTAACCTTCCTCAAGAGTTACAGCTATCTATGAAAAGCCCACAGCGAACATTATTCTAAATGGCAAAAAACTAGAAGAATTTCCACTAAGGTCACGAAGTAGGCAAGGCTGTCCACTCTCTCCACTCTTATTCAATTTAACATTAGAAGTCCTAGCAATAGCAATCCAAAAAGAGAAGGGAATCAAAGGAATGCAAATTGGGAAAGAGGAAATCAAATTATCTCTATTTGCAGATGATATGATGGTATACATTTAGAACCCGAAATAGTTCACAGTAAAACTCCTAGACGATTAACCAGTACAGCAAAGTGGCTGGATACAAAGTCAATACAAAAAAGACAGTAGTGTTTCTCTATACAAACAACAAAGTTGAAGAGAGAGAGATTAAAAATACAATTCCATTTAAAATAGTATGAAAAAATATCAGGTACCTAGGAATCAACCTTACAAGGGAAGTGAAAGAACTATACCCGGAAAACTTCAAAACACTTCAGAAAGAAATTGAAAAGGATCTAAAGAAATGAAAGAACATCCCATGCTCGTGTGTAAGTAGAATTAATATAGTCAAAATAACTATCCTATCCAACTTACTATATAGATTTAATGCAATCCCTATCTAAATTCAGATATCATTCTTTAAAGAATTAGAACAGTCAATCTCAAAATCTATCTGGAACCAAAAAAGACCTAGGATAGCCAAAGACAAACTGAAAAACAAGAAGCTTGGTTGTATCTCTTTACCTAACCTGAAATTATACTATAAAGCCATAGTGATCAAAACAGCATGGTACTGAAACAAAAACAGGACCTCAGACCAGTGGGTCAGAACAGAATTCCCAGATATAAACCCCCAGGTATACAGACAACTAATATTTGACAAAAGAGCCAAGAACTTTAAATGGAACAAAAAAAGCACCAAGGGAAGAGTATATGAACCTGAAAGTAGTCTATAGTTGAGTTATGACAATATACTTCAAGGGGGGAAAAACCCTGTATCTCTTAGGCCAAGACAATTCCTTTTCGAATGACCCCAATATTTACTGTGCCTAAGCAGGAGGGAATAAAAGGCAAAAACACAAACCATGTTTTATTTTATTATCATTTTTATATATTTATCTAGTGTTTGTCGATTTCTCTGTTTTGCTGTGGTTAATGAAGTTGTTGTCTCCATTTTTCTTTTTATCTTTTCTTTTATTTTTCTTCTTTTCTCTTCTTTCTTTATGAGCTATGGTATGTTTTTCATCTCAAGACCATGGCTTTTATGTGGTGCTTATCTTTATTGTTGGAGTGCTTACTGGATATTTTAATTGACACTTCTTTTTCGTACTGTTGTGGTGTTTCACATTCTTTTTCCCCTCTGTCTCTCAAACCGAGGATGAGAGTGTCTAGAAAGACTGTGCCCATTTTCGGTGTATTTGATTTTTACCCCAGATTATTACTTTTCTTTTCTTCAAACAAAACCACATAACTTGAACTATCTAGTTCCGCCTCTCAATTTGAGGGGAAAATAAGAAAAATATGAAGACCAAATAGGTGTAAGATCACTAAGTAGTAAGCTAGGCACAGAGGGGACCACTCATTCTAGCAGCCCCAGGGATGAGGGGGAGGATATGGGAGGCAGGACGGGAACGGAGGTGGAAGGAGGACAATTCGGTGATGGGAATTCCCCTGATTTTATGTTAATATGTACCTAAAATATTATTGTAGCGATATGTAAGCTACAATGATTAAAATAAAAATTATATAAATAAAAAAGTAATTGCTCCTGGTATGGGAACTATATGGAAAGCAATGAGAACGAACTGAGGTTTGTCCTAGGTTAGGGTGTGCAAAGCAAATGCCCTTCCACTTGCCCATAAAATATTGTATTCAACACTGCAATTATTGTGATTTTGCAACAAAAGTTTCTTTCTCTGCCATGATTTATTGTTACCAGATACTTTCTTCTCTCCTCCTAGTTCTTAACCTTCCTTTTTCAGAAAATTCCTCTCTCTTCAAATCATCTCCTCCATTTTCTTTTTTTATTTAAACAACTTTATTACATACACGATTGTGTTTGGATTTCAGCCATGTAAAGAACATCACCCATCATCAGTGCAATATACCTATCAAAAATGTCCCAAATCCCCCTCCTTCCCACCCAACCACCGCCTGTACTCTAGACAGGCTTTCTATATCCCTCATACATTATCATTATTAGGATAGTTAAAAACGTAGTTATTTCTCTAAATAAACTCATCCCTGTTTGTGGTGAGCTTCATTAGGTGAGCTGTAACATCCAGCTCTTTTCTCTATTGTGTCTGAAATTTATTATTGCAAGAATGTCTTTCATTTTTCTTAAAACCCATAGATGATTGAGACTATTCTGCGTCTTTCTTTTTCTCTGACTTATTTCATTCAGCATAATAGATTCCGTGTACATCCATGTATAGGAAAATTTCATGATTTCATCTCTCCTGAAAGCTGCATAATATTCCATTGTGTATATGTACCACAGTTTCTTTAGCCATTCGTCTGTTGAAGGGCATCTTGGTTGTTTCCAGAGTCTTGCTATTGTAAATAGGGCTGTAATGAATATAGGTGTAAGGAAGAAGTTTTTGTATTGTATTTTTGTTTTCTTAGGGTATATTCCCAGGAGTGGTATAGCTGGATCGTATGAGAGCTCGATTTCCAGTTTTTGGAGGAATTTCCATATTGCTTTCCATAAAATTAAAATAGATGGCATTCCCACCAGCAGTGGATAAGAGATCCTTTCTCTCCACATCCCCACCAGCACTGTTTATTCTCATTATTTGTGATGTGTGCCATTCTCTGTGGTGTGAGGAGGTATCTCATTGTTGTTTTGATTTGCATCTTCCTGATGACTAGTGACGTGGAGCATTTTTTCATGTGTCTTTTGGCCATCTATATTTCTTCTTTGTCAAAGTGTCTGTTCATTTCTTCTCCCCATTTTTGATGGGATTAGATTTTTTTTTCTTGTAAAGTTCTGTCAGTGCCTTGTATATTTTGAGATTAGCCCCTTTTCTGATGGGTATTGGGTGAATAGTTTCTCCCACTAAGTGGGTGGCTCTTGTATCCTGGGCACTATTTCCTTTGAGGTGCAGAAGCTTCTCAGCTTAATATGTTCCCATCTGTTAATCTCTGCGTTCACTTGCTTGGAGAGTGCAGTTTCTTCCTTGAAGATTTCTATAGTCTCAATGTCCTGGAGTGTTTTGCCTATGTGTTGTTCTATATATCTAATGGTTTTGGGTCTGATATCGAGGTCTTTAATCCATTTGGATTTTACCTTCGTACATGATGTTAGCTGGGGGTCTAAGTTCAATTTTTGCAAGTGGCTATCCAGTTGTGCCAACACCACTTATTGAAGAGGCTTTCACTGCTCCATTTAGGATTTACTGCTCCTTTATCAAAAATTAGGTGATTGCATGTCTGGGGAACACTTTCTGAGTATTCACGCCTATTCCACAGATCTGAGGTCCTGTCTTTATTCCAATACCATGCTGTTTTGCTAACTATTGCTTTGTAGTACAGTTTACAGTTGGGTAAAGTAATTTCTCCCATATTCTTTTTTCCAATGATTGCTTTAGCTATTCTAGGGTGTTTATTGTTCCAAACAGATTTCAAAAGTGCCTGATACACTTCTTTGAAAAATGTCATGGGTATCTTTAGAGGGATCGCATTAAATCTGTATAATGCCTTGGGGAGTATTGCCATTTTGATGATATTAATCCTGCCAATCCATGAGCAGGGTATGTGCTTCCATTTTTGCATGTTCTCTCTTATTTCTTGGAGCAGAGTTTTATATTTGTCTTTGTATAGGTCTTCACATTTTCAGTCAAGTAGATTCCAAAATAATTGAATTTGTGTGGCACTATTGTGAATGGGGTTGTTTTCTTTATGTCCATTTCTTCCTTATTACTATTGGTGTACAGAAAGGCCATTGATTGTTGTGTGTTAATTTTGTACCCTGCCACCTTGCTATATGAGTTTATTGTTTCTGGAAGCTTTATCGTAGAGACATTAGGGTTTTCTTGGTAGAGTATCATGTCATCTCAAACAGTGAGAGCTTGACTTCTTCCTTTCCTATCTGGATTCCCTTGATATCTTTTTCTTGCCTAATCGCTATACAAGTACTTCCAGTGCTGTTGAATAGAAGTGGTGAGAGAGGACAGCCTTGTCTTGTGCCAGAACTTAGAGGAAAGGCTTTCAGTTTTTTACCATTGAGGATAATATTTGCCTCTGGCTTGTAATAGATGGCCTTAACTATATTGAGAAAGTTCATTTCATTCCCATCTTGCTGAGAGTTTTGATCAAGAATGGGTGTTGGACCTTATCAAATGCTTTCTTTGTGTCTGATGATATGATCATGTGGTTTTTATTTTTCTTGTTATTCATGTTGTGTATTATGTTGATAGATTTACGGATGTTAAACCATCCTTGCATTCCTGGGATGAAACCTACTTGATCATAGTGGATGATCTTCTTAATGAGGCATTGAATCCTATTTGACAGGATTTTGTTGAGGATATTTTCATCTGTATTTATCAGCGATATTGTTCTGAAATTTTCTTTTTTGATAGCATTTCTGTCTGGTTTAGTTATCAAGGTGATGTTGGCTTCATAAAAGCTATTTGGAAGTATTCCTGTTTGTTCAATTTCATGAAAGAGTCTTGCCAGAAATCGTAGAAGTTCCTCTTGAAAGGTTTGAAAGAATTGATTAGTAAGTCCATCTGGGCCTGGACTTTTGTTTTTCCGCAGACATTTGATTACCGTTTTAATTTCATCAATGGTGATGGGGGTGTTTAGATATGCTACATCCTCTTTCTTCAACCGTGGACGATTATGAGAGTCCAAGAATTTATCCATATCTTACAGGTTCTCATTTTTAGTGGCGTAGAGTTTCTCAAAGTAGTTTCTGTTTACCCTTTGAATCTCTGTCAAATCAGTAGTGATCTCTCCTTTTCCGTTCCTAATACGAGTTATCATGTTTCTCTTTCTCTTTCTTTGTTAGGTTTGCCAGTGGTCTATCAGTCTTGTTTATTTTTTCAAAGAACCAACTTCTGCTTTCGGTGATCTTTCGGATTGTTTTTTGGGTTCCACTTTTTTGATTTCTGCTCTCAGCTTTGTTATTTCCTTCTGTCTTCCTATTTTTGGGTACTTTTTTTGAGCACTTTCTATTTCTATGAGCTGTGTCATTAAGCTACTCAGGTAAGCTCCTTCTTTCTTTTTTATAGCAATCTTCTTTTATTTTATTTAAACACCTTGATTACATACATGATTGTGTTTGGGTTTCAGTCATGTAAAGAACACTACCCATCACCAGTGCAACATTCCCATCACCAATGTCCCAAGTCTCCGTCTTCCCTACCCGACCCCCGCCTGTACTCTAATCCACTTCGTTGATTTCTGCTCTCAGCTTTGTTATTTCCTTCTGTCTCCCCATTTTTGGGTCCTTTTGTTGAGCACTTTCTAGTTCTATTAGCTGTTTCATTAAGCTACTCAGGTAAGCTCCTTCTTCCTTCCTGATGTGTGCTTGCAAAGCTATAAATTTTCCTTCTCAGTACTGCTTTTGCTGTGTCTCATAAGTTCTGATAGTTTGTGTCTTTATTGTCATTTGTTTCCAGGAACCTTTTGATTTCCTTCTTAATTTCATCTCGGAACCACTGGTTATTGTGTATGAGGCTGTTTAACTTCCAGGTGTTAAAAGTTTTTCTTCTGAGTCCCTTTGGAATTCAGAAATAATTTCATAGCCTTGCGGTCAGCGCAGGTAGTCTGCAAAATTTCTATCCTCTTGATATTATGGAGGTATGTTTTATGTGCCAGCATGTAGTCTACCCTGAAGAATGTCCCATGTACATTGGAGAAGAATGTGTATCCAGGTTTGTGGGGATGGAGAGTCCTATATATATCCACTAGGCCTCTTTCTTCCATTTCTTTCCTCAGGTCTAGTATATTCTTGTTGGATTTTAGTCTGGTTGACCTATCAAGTGTTGACAAAGTCGTGTTAAGGTCCCCCACAATTATTGTGTTGTTATTGATATTATTTTTCAGGTTTTTCAGCAGTTGTATTAAATATTTTGCTGGCCCCTCATTCGTTGCATATATGTTTAGGAGAGTTATTTCTCCCTGCTCTACATAGACTTTGATTAATATAAAGTGTCCATCTTTTTACCTTACAACCTTCCTGAGTGTAAAGTTTGCATTATCTAATATTAGTATGGCCACTCTAGCTTTTTTATGGGTGTTGTTTGCTTGGATAATTTTTCTCCAGCCTTTTATTTTGAGTCTATGTTTGTTCTGACTATTCAGGTGCATTTCTCGTAGGCAGCAGAAGGTTGGATTGAGTTTTTTGATCCATTTAGCCACTCTGTGTCTCTTGACTTGTGCATTTACTCCATTGACGTTGAGAGAAAAAATTGTTCTGGGATTTAATGCCATCTTTATATCGAAATTTGGTGTGTCTTTTGGTTAGTCTTGTCTGAAATTAGGTCTTTCAGTATTTCTCTTAAGACTCGTTTTGTGTCTGTAAAGTTTCTGAGCTGCTTTTTGTCTGTGAAACCATGTATTCTTCCATCAAACCGGAAAGTGAGTTTTGCTGGGTATAGTATTCTGGGTGAAGCATTCATTTCATTCAGTCTTGTCACAATATCACACCACTGCTTTCTGGCATTGAGTGTTTCTTGTGACAGGTCTGCTGTCAATCTCAAGGATGCTTGCTTAAATTTAAATTCCCCTTTTGATCTTGCTGTTTTCAGAATTCTGTCTCTATCTGTGGGATTTGTCATTGTGACTAGGATGTGTCTGGGGTGGTTTTTCTGGGGTCTCTTTTGGTTGGTACTCTTTGAGCATGCAGGATTTGATCACATATATTCTTTACCTCTGGAAGTTTCTCTTTAACGATGTTCTTGACCATTGATTCTTCCTGGAAATTTTCTTCCTGGGTCTCTGGGACTCCAATGATTCTTAAGTTGTTTCTGTTGATCTTATCATAGACTTCTATTTTCATCTGTTCCCATTCTTTTACTAATTTTTCCATTGTCTGCTCACTTGCTTTAAGTTTTTTTTCTAATCTCTCCTGCTTTATGGATGTGTTATGTATCTCAGCTTCCACAGCACCAAGTCTATTCTCAGCTTTTGATACCCTGTACCAGAGCTTATCCATTTTGTCATTCACTTCATTCACTGACTTTTTCAGACCTGTTAGTTGACATGTTATTTCAGTGTAGAGTTTTGTGATTTCTTTTTTTTTTTTTTTTTTTGTTTTTGGGTCTCACCCGGCAGTTGCTGAGGAGTTACTCCTGGCTCCATGCTCAGAAGTTGCTCTTAGCAAGCACGGGGGACCATATGGGACGCCGGGATTCAAACCGATGACCTTCTGCATGAGAGGCAAATGCCTTACCTCCATGCTATCTCTCCGGCCCCGAGTTTTGTGATTTCTGTCTTCATATTTTCTTGTTTCTTATTAGTGTTCTGTTAAACTCTATCCATGGTTTCTTGAGTTCGTTGAGCATCTTCCATATTGCTAGTCTAAAGTCCTTCTCTGAGAGGTTGATTAGTTGGTTGGTCATTGTCTGGTCATCAGAATTGTCATCTTCATTCTCTATGTTTGATGCTGGCCTGCGTTGTTTTCCCATTGTCACACTTGTATTGTGGGTTTTTCTACGTGTTGTGGTGGTATTCATTGGCTATATGATTCAGGCGGCACACTCCTCTGGCTTCCCCCCTTCTGGATGGGCTGACTTGCCCCTAAGGGAGGGGAGTCCTCTGTGGATGAAGCCTGACACTGGATCAAATCTTAGGCCCGAGCAGGCAACAGAGAAGACAGTCCAGAGAGAAATGTTTGCTTCCGTGATATAGCACAGTTCTTATTGTAATTTTTTCTTCTTGTTGTGATGGTGTTCTTTTCTTAGAAAGAGCGCACTGCCACATAGAGTAGCAAAGCGGCCATGCTCTGCTGGAGCCTCTTTTCGGCCCACTCCCAAGAGTTTCATGCAAGAGGACAGTAGACAGACATACACAGGTAGCACTCACAGTTTTTCACAGTTGGTCCCTACTGGGCAGGTGTAGTTTCGTGAATTTTCCCTGCCTGATGTCACAAACAGGGGACCCGGCTTGTGCAAAAGCTAGCCGGTTTTTATGTTCTGGAGTCCCACCCTTAAAATGACCTCTGGGAGAGCAAGTTTTCTGGAGCCTCTTTTCGGCCCACTCCCAAGAGTTTCACGCAAGAGGACAGTAGACAGACATACACAGGTAGCACTCACAGTTTTTCTGATTTGTGTTTGTTGAACCAACCTTGCATTCCTGGGATAAAACTGACTTGGTCATGGTGTATGATCCTTTTGATCAAGTGCTGGATTCGGTTTGCTAAGATTTTCTTGAGTATCTTTTCATCTATATTCATTAGTGAGATTGGTCTGTAGTTTTCTTTCTTGGTGGTGTTTTTGCCATCTTTGGGAATGAGTGTGATATTGGCCTCATAAAAGGAGTTGGGGAGGGTTCCTGTTTTTTCGATGGTTTGGAAGAGTCTATGGAAAATGGTAGTAATCTTCCTGGAATGTTTGATAGAATTCACCTCTAAATCCATCTGGGCCTGTTCTTTTGTTCTTAGGGAGTTTCTTAGTTACATCTTCAATTTTCTCTGAAGTGATTGGTCTGTTTAGGCTTTCTAGGTCTACCATTCCAGTTTCGGAAGATGGTATATTTCCAGGAATCTGTCTATTTCTACTGGGTTCGCTAGTCTAACTGAGTATACCTGTTCATAATATGATCTCATGATATGTTGTATTTCTTGGGGTTCTGTTGTAATCTCTCCCCTATCATTTGAGATCCTGTTGATTTGCGTGTTTTCCCTCTTTTTTTGATGAGTTTTGCCAGTGGATTGTCTATCTTGTTTATTTTTTCAAAAAACGAACTCCTGGTCTCATTGATTTTTGTATTGTTTTCTTAGTTTCTATATTGTTTATTTCAGCTCTGGTTTTTATTATTTCTTGCCTCTGGTTGTGGTTGGGTTTCTTTGCTGACGTTGTTCCAAGTCCTTGAGATGATCCTTTAAGCTGTTGATTTTGTCATTTTTCTCTTTCTTGACATAGGACTGTATTGCTATGAGTTCCCCCCTAATTACTGCTTTTGCTGTGTTCCACAAATTTTGATAAATTGTCTCTTTATTATCGTTGGTCTCAAGAAATCTTTTTTATTTCTTCCTTGAGTTGCTCTTTGATCCAGCTATTGTTGAGAAGCATGTTCTTTAATCTCCAGATATTTTTTCTCCATTGCTTCTTCTTGCAGTCAATTTTGACCTCTGTTGCGTAGTGATCTGATAGGGTGCTTCTAATGATCCTTACATTTGTGGTCTTTTATAGGTTAGACTTTTATCCTAGGACATTGTCTACTCTGGAGAAGGTTCCATGTTGGCTTGAGAAGAATGTGTATTCTGCTTTCTGAGGATGGAGGGTCCTATATAAGTCAATTAGCCTTAGATCTTCTAATTTTTCATTTAGGGCTCTAATTTTTTTTTGCTGTTTTTCTGTTTTGTGGATCTTTCCAGTGGTGATAATGGGGTATTGAGATCTCCTACTATTATCACATTTTCTTTCATGTGTTTCTCCAGGTTTGCACATAGTTGTCTGACATATTTTGCTGGCTCTACATTAGGTGCATACATATTTACCAGGGTTAGTACTTCTTGATTTAGTGTTTCCCTGATCAGTAAGTAGTGACCCTCTTTGTCCCTGATCACTTTCTTGAGGTTGAATGCTCTTTGGTTTGATATAAGAATGGCTGTCCCTGCTCTTTTTTTTCCATTAGCCTGAATAATTAGTTTCCATCCTTCTATTCTAAGCCTGTGCTTGTCCTGTAGTTGTAGGTGTGTTTCTTGCAGGCAGCAGAAGTCCGGTTTATGTTTTCTAATCCAGTTCTCTACAATGTGTCTCTTAATGGGAGAGTTTAGTACGTTAACATTTAGGGGGATTATTGACAGAGAGGGCTGTTGTGCAGTTGTGTAGCATGGTTGTTACAATCGGGGGCGTGGTTAGTGTAATTTGTCTCTGAGTATGTCTTTTAGGATTGATTTTGTTTGCTCAAATAATGTAAGTTCATTTTTGTTTGAAAATGTTTTTAGTCTACCCTCCCATATGAATAAGAGTTTTGCTGGGTATTGGACGGGAGGTTTGAAGTTCTTTTAATTCAGGCTTTTAAATATGTTTTTCCATTGTCTTCTTGCTTGAATTATTTCAAATGTGAGATCTGGTTTGATTCTTATGCCCCTTCCTTTGTAATTGAGTTTTTTTCCCTTATTGCTTTGAGGAGTTCATCTTTCTCTTTTTTTTTTTTTTTTGCCATTTGGATTAATATATGTCTTAGTGTTGGTTTATTAGGGCCTATTTTATTGGGGACTCTCTTCACTTCCTGGATTTGCACTGAAGCTTCTTTCCAGAGGGTGGGAAAGTTTTCTGCTATTATTTCCTTGACTACTTGTTCTTCCCCTTTCCTTATTTCCTCACCTTCTCGTATATCTACAATTCTTAGATTATTTCTTTTGTCTTTGTTCACTAAATATAGGACTTTGTCTTCCAGTACCTTGCCTTTTACTTCCTTGTTGGCTTCTTGTTTGTTTTCTGCTTGCAGTTTTTCTTCGAGTTTTTCTATGTGTTTCTCCAACTGTGTAATTCACTCGTGTGGCTTTTTACTTTGTCTTTTATATCCTTTAATTCCCTTTGTATGGTATCTCTCATGTCTTGTAGCATGTTGTCTTTAAGTTGGTTTATTTGTTCCTTCATGTTTTTGTTGTACTCTCTAACTAGTGACTCTCTTATTTCTTTCACCATGGTTTGCATTTCCTTTCTCATGGCTTCTTTTACCCCTACCTCTGTTGGGTCTATGCATTTTGGTGGGCTTGGGAATTGGTTAGGATTTCTCTCCAGGTTCACTGGTGTTGAAGTCTTCCTCAGTTTATCCATATTTCTTTTCATTTATTGGTTTGGCTTGGAGTGCAATTTCTTCAGATTTCAGCTCGCTTTTGAGTTGGGTGTGGTCACTGAGGTTTGTCCCCTCTCACGTCTTCCAGTGCAAGTGCAGCCTCAATGACCCTCTCCCTCTACCTACCAGTCAGTGGTATTTCCACTCCTGGCCACAATGGATGAGGGCGCTGTTGAGCCTAGCTCCCTCGGCTCCTCCCCTACCTAGGAGTTAATGGAGCTCCTGTCCCCTCTGGAAAATCTGACAACTACCCCCCGCCCCTTGGAGTCCAAGCTCCAATTCAGGGTTCAGGGGGGTCAAGCTAACTTTAGTGTGCCCACAGTTTCCAAGAGGTGAGTCATGTGCACGGGGTTGTGGGATGAGAGCAGACCCTTGCTCAGCTGTATTGCCCTTCCGCAGGTCTGGGGGGGTGCTTGCGCTCCCTGGTTTTGGGAGGGAGTGAGGAGGGGGGCTGCACTCACCTGCTGGTCCTCGAGGTCCTAGGCGGCCACACCGCAGCACCAGGAGCAATTTCTGAGCACATAGCCAGGAATGACCCCTGAGTGTCACCAGGTGTGGCCCAAAAACCAAAAAAAGATATTTTTACAGAAAAATATCAACACAAAATATTAGATTATTACAATAATCTAAGCTAAACATGAGGATTTGAAAGTAATAAAACTGTATTGAGAGTGATTGCCTGAGTGGATGCAAAGGGGAAATAAACTCTTTTTCATTTAATTCTGTGTGCTTTTGTGTTTCATACTTAGATCTTACTGGTATGTCTGAAATTTTCATAAATGCTTTCAGAAAATATTTATACATAGCTTCATAGCAGATATTAAAGGACATAAAGCACATGACAAGTGCCCATCCTATCCTTCGAATCATCTGCACTCGAATTTCTACTAGTTGAATATATGGAAAATATATTTGTGACATCTGTCAAGATTATTTAGCTATTCTTATTGATAGTAATGTATACCTTTTTTTTTCATTTTTACCTCAATGCTCCAAAACCACCCTTATTTTTGGAACAAAAGCAACTCTTAAATATCTCCTCTCTAAAAATGATGTTGTGTCTGTGTTACATAAAGATAGAGAAATTATCTAATTTTCTTCTGAAGACATAAGATCTAATATTCAAGTAATATTATATTTCATTAAATTTTATGACCTAGAATTAGTTTATAATCGAGCAATTATTATTTTTTGTGGATCTCGCAAGTGGTTCTCAGGAGGCTTTCCTTACTCAACCAAAATTTTTTGGTTAATCAGTCTGGGGGCTCCATATATGGGCCTGATGATACAAAGCTTCTCAGGTACTTCAGTGTTGGATCACCCTGACAGTGCTGAGGACCTCCAGAAATAGACTCAGTGATGTCAGAGGACTATGCAGTACCAGAAATGAACCTGGATACAATGATAACAAGAAATCAGAAAGTCTATGTGCCCTAACCACTGTACTATCACTTGATTTAAGTAATAATTTATTTTTTGGTCTTTTGATCACACCCTGTGAAGTTCAGGTGTTATTCCTGGCTAGGCCCTGAAAAATCACTCCTGGATTGGGGTACTATATGGGACACTTGAGGATCAAATCGTGGTCTGTCCTAGGTTAGTACATGCAAGGCAGATGCCCTACTGCTGGCACCACCACTCTGGCACCATTAGATAATAAATTTTTTTTGTTGTTTTGGGGGTAGGGAATTGACCCACACCGAATAGCATTCAGGACTTACTCCTGGATCTGTGCTCAGGGAACTAGATATAATGCTGGGTATTGAATTAGAGTTGTCTGTGTGTAGGGTAGGGTTAGCACCACAACTCCTAGATTATATCTCCAGACATAGCATAATTTTAAGTGTATATGATTTTTTAAAAGCTAGTGTTCTGGGGCCAGAGAAAGAGAGATGGAGAGAAATTAAAAGATGTTTTTTCTTTGCATGTGACTTACCCAGCTTTGACCTCAAACACCAACAGGAGTGTTCCCTGAGTTCAGACCCAGGAGTAAAATCTGAGCATTACTACATGTGACCCCCCCCCCAAATAAAAGAAAAACATGTTCTTTGGAGTCTGATAAATAGCCTAAAATGTAAGACACTTGCCTTGCATTTGATTGACCTTGATTCAAACCCTGGTAAAATGTATGACCCCTTAAACATTCAGGAGTATCCCAACCTACCACATGTGACATAAAAACAAAATTTTAACCAAAAAAAAGTATATGTATGATCTTACTAAAGAAGGAAAAGTGTTGCTCAATTTTAACTTTTACTCATAATTTTTACCTCTTTTACCCACTTTTTCTAACCCTCACCACTCATCACTGGCAACATTCAATATTTCTCATTATCAATGAGTTCCATTTATTATTTTATAGATTAAGAAACAAACAGTATTTACATTTCTCATATTTCATTAAGCACAATGCCTTTATATTCCATTCATATTGCCACAAATGCCGAATTCTCATTTTTAAAGCTGAAAAACATTCCATTATCAATAGATTCCACAATTTCTTTATCTATCCACCCATAAATGGTTGTGAAAGTTGTTTTCGTATATCTTTACTGCTATGAATAAGCCTTCAGTGAATATATATATATATATATATATATATATATATATATATATATATATAGTTAAAATTTTCATTTCCTTCGGATAACTATCCATAGGTGGAATTTCTAGCTCCTATGCTACTTTTTCATGTTTCAGAATTCTCAGACCTCTTCACTTTCCCAAATAATATATGAGTACTCATTTTCTACACATCTGCACCATACTTATTATTTCTTGTGTTTCTTATATTAGATCCTTTAACAGATGTGAGATTATATTTAATTATAATTTTTATTTGCATTTTATGTATAATTAATGATGTGAAACATCTTTTTATTACCTGTTGGCCATTGTATGTTCAAAAAATATAGGACAACAAAACTGTACTCACTGGTTAGATTAACTATTAAATTTAAGCAGAAATTAATAAAATGAAATCAAAGCTGAAATGTAACTCCTCAGCTTCAATAGCTAATTTTTGTATGTTTAATAGTCACAGGTGACCTTTGGCTACTGTGCTGGGCAGAACTGATATAGAACTATTTCATCATCTCATAAATTTCTATTGACTAACAACAACTAGTTATTTTTAAAGAAAATAATATATTCAATGTTTTTGATATTGTTCTTTCTAGATTAAATTGGAATAATTACCCAAAAAAGACAAACTTTGTATTACTTACATATACTAATGAAAATAAGCATTTAATTTTCCCATTTATTTTGCATTTATCTTTCATGCATTTTTACAAAACATTTTGTCTTGGTTTTCTGGTGCTATCTATTTTTTCCACCACCTCAAATTAGAAATCATTCTTTTGTTTCAAATTTGAGTCCCCCTCTTAAGTATAAGCTGCTACTTTATATAACAAAGGAATTGATTTCTGAAAGCACTATTCAGACATTAGCAAAACCAGCAATTGGAATTATCATTCTAATCAATGTCCCTTATGAGCTTTAATAGGCAATGCTAAGACATAGCTTTATTTTTAGATTCTTTCTCCATATTTATCTACATTATACCTTTTAGTAAATCCTATATGAGATCAAACATCTTTTTTGCTTCTGGCATTTTAGTTTATTTTTTATCCTTTGTGTGTGTACTATTTATTTAGATTCCTTACTTTTCAAGTTTTAGCAAAATAAATATTACATATTAAATTAATTATTCTAACATGAGCCTGCTTACATTAGGAATTTCTACTCACCTTGGGATCTGGTTATTTTGACGTAAGTTAGAAAGTTAGCCTTGTAATCATTTTATTTTTAATTGATCTACCCCTCCCACACTTTACTTTGTATCACAGACCATACATAAAAGGATGACCTGGGCTAACTTTATTTGCCAGATTTATGCCAAATGGCCTGCTTTGGGGATGTGCCAATTAGAAGTGCTGGATGGAGAATGAAAGTGAGAAACCAAGTTTTATCTTCCTCTCTTTGCTTCTGTGATATCTTCTATAGTTCCCAACCTGGCTTTATACTCTGCACCTCATTCACTAACTTCAGCTCCTACCAACTGAGAAATCCTCCAGTTTCTGATTTCCTTGTTTGTCCGTGCTGCCCCACTTCTAAGTGTTCAGCTTCTTTACAAAGAAACTCCAACCTACACTCTGGCACTATCACTCCTCCATATTGTCTCTGCACATTAGTAATGGCTGCATTTTCTTGTACTTGATAACCTCGGGGCTATCTCCCTGTTTTGTCAGTTCTTCTCAACTAAAAGACTAGCTTCTCTTATAAAACTCCCTTTACCAAAATACTTGACAGGATTTCTGCTTTTCTAAGCGAACTATAACTGACAACCCTGATAGCATGGTATCTGAGAGTAGCAGACTGGCACTAAAACAAATGTTCTTAGGGGCATAGGGAGTATGTTTAAATTTTGAATTTTCTATTCCTTAGTGCATAAGTAGAGAAGTATTTAACCTATGCTTTTCAAATTCTTCATCTGTAAACGTTAGCAAATAATTACAGCCCCCTTGGTTGATCATAAATATTAAATTAGATAACTTAATAAAATGCACATGGAATATATCTAGCAGGAGACACTTGATGAATATTCGAATAACTGTTCAAGTATTTGCTTCCTTTGATTTAGGAAACAATTTCATTGTTGTAATATTAGTTCTCAGTTCTGATTGGTTGACCTCAAACAAGATAGGTCTAAAAGGAAATATAATCCTTTCTGGTTCATACATGTTTAAATCTGCACTTCTCTTTTCTCAGAAGTGTGATAAATTCTTACTATTAAAAGAAACTGTGGCAAATTCTTCATAAAAATATTCTCAGGTTGTTGTTCAATATTGTACACTAAAATGGGAGTCTGTTCTTTTTACCTGTAAAGGATGATAGAAATATGTCCACAGATTGATTAAAACCACCCTTCCTGCTGTCACCAAAGTACTCATTTCTGATATCTTTTCTAGTACCCCAAAACTAAGTGGTGTCAATTGTAGAGTATATTATGAGAAAAATCTTCTGCAGTGATCTCAATTTTCAGCCACCAGCTGTGGATGTCCCTTTCTTATCATTCATTGCTAAATACAATATATTTGTTTTAAAGCAACAGTATTTCCTATATTTGGAGAAATTTTGAAAAATAGAGATTCATGTTTTAACCAACTGTTTTGTATTTGAATCACTTTTTTACTATGAATTATAATATGCATTGAGGAAAAGTTATAAAGTCAAAATTTACAACTCAGGCTTTTCTCATATAGTTAAATTTTCTCATATAGTCAAATTCAAGGACTAAAATAAAACCATTAACCTACTCATGTAATTTAGACTCTGTCATAATCACTACTGCTTTCCGGCAAAGAGAATGTTCCTTTTATAGTGATAATTTCCTTAATTTATTTATGATTTGCTTCCTAATCATTTTTCTTAAAGATGAAAATTTATGTATGCCTAATTATTTTATATTACTTGAATAGAATAATGTAGAATCTACGAGGCTTATTTTCTCAGCATTATGCTTATGGAAACTGTACATGTAGCTGTAATTTATTGATGTTGATGCTTCATAGTATGTCATTATTTGGTTTACCATAATTTATCCATTTTAATGTTTAACTATTTTTATACCTTAACATACTTCTACTAAGTGATTCTAACCATACCTTTTTTGGGCAATCTTCTGAGATTGCCATTTTTCAGCTGCATGGCCCATATACGCATAATTTTTCATGGCTTGGTTTACATTTCTTTCAAAATAAAGGGTGATTCTATGGTGCTGGTAGAATGCAACTTATTTGTAGGGAAAGTTTCTTAATTTAATTTTTGTGTACATTATAATTGAAGTAGCATTGCAATATTATATCATAGAGGTTGCTGACATGTTTCACTAAGTTCATCACTAAAAGTTCACTATATTCCACATATAAGTGAAAGGTTATGGTATACATCTTTTTCCATTTGATTTACTTTACTTAATCACTTCTGTGTCCACCCATGTTGCCATAAAGGATAAAAATTTTTTTATAGCTGAGGATTTTTCTACTATGAATATGTATGGATAAATACACACATATCTCATCTTTTTTTATTCATTCATCTATTGATAGTCACTTAGGTTTTCATGTCTTGTCTTTTGGGTCTATTGCTTTAATAAAAATTATTTCCTTTTTTTTCAAATTAATTTTTTGTATTATAATAAATTCCCTGAACGTTATATTACAAGATATTTCCTTTTAGAAGTGCCATAAATTTGAGACCAGAAAAAATAGTATAGCTTATGAGATGATTGTATTGTACTCAACTGACTGTTTCTATTGCTGGTCCCCAAGATTACAGGAGTGATATGATATCTAAGTGAAAAGCCAGGAGTAATCCCTAAGCACCACTGGATGTACCCTAAAACCAAACAATTAAATTGCAATAGAGTAAGGAAAATATTTGGCAAGAACAATTAAGTAAATATATGTATGTCACTAGATGACAGACTACTGGATATCTGGGGAATATAGGAACATAAGTAAATGGTTTGAAATATAAAAATTTGTAATAAGAAATATATAAAACCACATAAAGGCTTATTACTAATCAAAGGCTCTTCTATAAATTATTTTATGAATATATAATAATTCAGTACAGAAATTATGAAATTGTGTTGATTACTATGTGAAATGTATATATTTCAGTTTATGGCTCTTAGAACCTTGAAATCATACCATATTAGACAAAAACCATGTGGTATAGGCTTTAAAGGGAGAAAATTTTAAAAAATTGTATCACACATATTTTTTTCTTTTTTTCTTCTCTTCGACACATGCACATATTTTACTGAACAGTCATTATTCTTCAGTGAAGAATGGGTATAGGTCTGTGTAAACATACCACATTGTAAAAGGCATCAGATACTTTCCATCTACAGCTCTAAATACCTACAATATTTTTCATACCATACGACACACTCCTCCCCCCCCCAAAGAAATAGTGTATCTTATGGAGCTAATGCTACCTGGAGCTAAAGCCTGAATGCAGGGGAGGCGAGCATCTAAAAACTATGTACATCTTATGTTCAGGTTCATCATATAGAGCAAAAAAATGTTATATACTTATTTTGGAGAGCAGAGAAGGTTTGAGTAACTAAGAAATTTAATTTTCTAGTCAAGGTTGTGAGCTTCTTAGAATAGTGGAGTTCCCCAGATCTCCAGGGCTTCCCTGGGCCACATGCCTGGGCAAGCTGGTGAGTTGGGCCCCTTGGTGGAGCTTGAAGGTACCCTAGGCTTTCCCCCATTATTCATTCAGCTCCTTAGGGAGGGTCTGGGTGGGGCTCTAAACTTCTGGCCTCCCAGCTTCTTGAAGTCACTGGTAATCTCTTTCCAATCTATGTTTTCAAAACATAGAAACATTAGTAGTACTCAATATCATTGAATTATGTTTTTATGTATGCAGAATGTCCATCTTGTACTCTGCCCTTTTGCATACCCCTTCAAAAGATTATATTTTATTCCTCCCTAGGCATCCAAAAACTACAGAGGCTCGGCTGGGCTCAGAACACTCCGCATGCCAGGATTTCTGGTGCCTTTGACTGGTATGATGGGGGCTCTGGGCAGGACAGCTAGCCATAGCCCCCCTGGGCTGACCACTTAGTCCAGGGGAACAAGATTCCCCCCACACCAGGTGGGTCCTCAGGGCCACGCCTGGTTAATCGGGCCCTGGGGGGAGGGGTGAGAAATTCCTCCCTCGGCATCCAATAAATACAGAACCGCGCGGGGGCTCACGCTCCCGTGTGTACTTCATGTATTAAGAGTATTCCTTATTCTTATATTATGTTTTGCATATACAGAATGTTAATTTTGTATTCTGCCCTTTCCCACACCCCTACAAAGCTCTTTTTTACTCCTTAACTCCCTAACCCCCTCTCAAACATCACTAACCTACATTACTCTTTTTAACTTCAGTAGTGTACAATCCTAATCACAATCCAAAGCTGTGCATTGTGTGTGACAACCCCAAACTGTTTCAAGATACATAAAATGGACACGTATTTCTTTAGAATATTATGTGTTTTTTCTCTGACAGCTATAATTCTTACCAAATATTGTCTTATACAGTGATGATTCTAACCACTTTTTATCTTTTCTTTTTGAGCTGTTTAACAAGGAATTTTGGTGGAAGAGTCCCCCAGTTTAATGCTTATGATTGAACCATATCATGGGAATCATTGGAATTGTTCTTATGGCCCCCATATGCACCAATAACACCACGTGGCATTGCTTCTTATTTGCATAGGCACATTAAAATGAGAAAATACTATACATACAAATAAGATCCTATCTAATAGAGATTGGAACACACAAATCTTGTAGTGCAAAGGGACCTTACACCCTGAACATTGACATAACGACCTGGCACAGACCTCAGAAGAAAGGGCATAATCCATTCTCCCCTGAACCAGGGAAGCCATCCACGAAACATCCAGGCTGGTCTATAACATCACTTGGAAGCAATCCTCTACCACGAAAGACCTAAACTGCTCAGACTTCAACTTGCTCAAAAGAGACTTCCCTTAACACTGAGAAGACTTAACAACAACAACGACTTGCTTACAGGACAGGGCTCCCTGCATTGCCTTTGATTGTGAGGTGAAAGGAGAGGATGCTCCACATCCTGACTTCTATGTAAGATATGCAGATTCCAGGATCTTTAATACAGAAACATGATACCAACAACAGAGACTGTGTGAAAAATAAAAGTGTGTTGGCACTACAGACAATGTATTGGATTGGACGATCTAGCTTGCCTGGAGCCTAGAGTTGGTCTTCTGCCAGGAAACTTCAGGGGTCTGGTCTCTTTGTACTTAGGCCAAGGTTATTTCTTTCCATGTCCCTCATATTTTGGTGGGCCTATGCAAACAACAATTGCCACTCTAACACCATTTTTACTGTGCTCCTTTGACTCTAATCCTTAAAAAGAACTCACTTAAAATTTGAGGTTAACTTAAGCTAATATGCATGTATATGGAAATGTAAGAAAATACTATGCCTGTAATGTTTAAGGAGTTACGTAAGTTTTATGGCTTTAGATTGCCTTGTGTACTGTTAAGAAATATTATAATGTGTTACAATCTGGGGACTTGAGGGACAAAGTAATTGTACATGGATTCTGTCTTATTTATCTTAATGTTCTTTGGCTGAAATTTCAAAGTTAAGTTATCAGCAAGGGGACTTCTGAGAATTATGTTATGGGTGATTGTCCTTCCACTGTAACTTTACCTTGTCCTCTTTCTTTGTACCCTTGTTCTCATAATTAAAAATAAAAATTAAAAAAAAGATCATATTTCTCTTTAACTTCCTTAACCCCTATCATCACTACTCCTCATTTACCCTTTCTAACTTATGTACTGTAGAGTCCTAAGTCACAGACCAAAGTGGTTCCCTGGAGTTACCACCCACCCAACTATTTTAAAAGGCATAAAAAGGACACATGTCTTTTCAACATTTTATAGTTGTTTTCTTTGACGGCTATAACTTTTGCTGAATATTTTCTTATACAGTGATGATCCCCCCATTTTTTTATCTTCTCTTTGTGAACTGCTCAATATGGAATTTGGTGTGAAAGAATCCCTCAGTTTATTGCTTATGTTTGAACCAAGTCATAGGTATTGTTGGAAATGTTCTTACGACCCCATATACTCTGATAGCGCCATGTGGCTTTATTTCTTGTTTGCTTAGGCACACTAAAATTGGAAAATACTATACATACCAATAAGTTCTTATCTAATAGAGATGGGAACACACAAATATTTTAATGCAATGGGACCTTACACCCTGAACATTGACATAAAGACCTGGCACAGGCCTCAGAAGAATGGGGATTCTCCATTCACCCCTGATCTAGAGAAGACATCTACAAAATATCCAAGGTTGTATATAACATCACCTGGAGGCATTCCTCTACCAGGGAAGACCCTATAGCTGCTCTGACATCGATCTACTCAAAAGAGACTTCCTTAACACTGAAAAGACTTAACAAGAACAATGACCTGCTTACTGGACAGGGCTTGCTGTATTGCCCCTTAATGGTGAGGTTTGTCTATAACATCACCTGGAAGCAATCCTCTACCACGGAAGACCCTACACTGCTCAGACATCGACCTGCTCAAAAGAGACTTTCTTTAACACTGAGAAGACAACAACGAACTGCTTACAGGACAGGGCTTTCTGCATTGCCCTTTAATGGTGAGGTGAAACGAGAAGACGCTCCACATCATGACTTCAATGTAGGATATGCAGATTCCAGGATCTTGACTACAGAAACATGATACCAGCAACAGAGACTGTGTGAAAAGTGTGTTGGTACTATGGAAAATGTCTTGGATTGAACAATCTAACTTGCCTGGAGCCTAGAGTTGGTCTTATGCCAGGAAACTTCAGGGGTAGGATCTCTTTGTATTTAGGCCAAGGTTATTCCTTTCCATGCCTCTCATATTTTGGTGCGCTTATGCAAACAACAATTGACACTCTAACACCGTTTTTACTGTGCTCCTTTGGCTCTAATTCTTAAAAAAAAACCACTTAAAATTTGAGGTTAACTTAAGCTAATATACATGTACATGAAAATGTAAAAAAATACTATGCCTCTAATGTTTAAGAAGTTATGTAAGTTTTATGGCTTTAGATTGCCTGTGTGCTGTTAAGAAATATTATAATGTGTTACAATCTGGGGACTTGAGGGACAAAGTAATTGTACATGGATTCTGTTTTATTTATCTTAACGTTCTTTGGCTGAACGTTCAAAGTTATGATATTAGCAAGGGGACTTCTTCTGAGAATTATGTTATGGGTGATTGTCCTTCCACTGTAACTTTACCTTGTCCTCTTTCTTTGCATCTTTTGTTCTCATAATTCAAAATAAAAAAATTTAAAAAAAAAGAATAGTGGCGTTCCAAAGACCTCGTAACTGGTATCAAAATGGTGTGTTTGTGACTATAGCAAATAATTACCTCCTACTACTATTCCTCATCTTCCCAGACTCTTTTATTCTTAGTTTTGAAGATTGTTATGCCACCATTTCTTTCTCCAGCTTCTGGCCAACAAAGTTGCTATGAGACAAGCCATGTTCAACCAGCCTTTAGTAAGATAATTTCCTTGTAGTGAACAGTAATATTAAGCTATTGATTATGTTTTTAGAAATTCCAGCAGCAATTTCTTCCTGCTAATAGAACCAATAATGTAAAATACTTGTTAGGTAGATTAGAGTAGAAAGAGGAGGATTGATACCATAATTGATACCAAATCAATTTTCCTTTTTTATAGGTAAACAAATTTCCATACTACTTTAATTAAATAACTTAGAGTAGACTTATTCTTTCTTGTACACCAATGTGTAATAACTAGAAAAATAATGAAAAAATATGCTGTTTCAATTTTTTGCATTCAGAATTAATTATTTTTATTTTCATAGAGACCTATATATCCAATATTTAAGTAATTGTACTTTTAGTTATACTGGTATTATGACTAATAGTTGATATTCTGGAAGACAAAAATGTAATGTACTTATAAGAAAGAATAATTCACTATTTGGAAGGTCAAAAATAAGTATTGCAACACTTGGTGAGAAACAATGTTAAAGTTAAAATTCTTATAATGCTGTAATATCAGAAATTTCAGCAAAAGTACCATCAAACACAAAAAATTCTGCATAAATTTTGCACGTAATTTTGCATTTAAAATATTCTGTACATGCAACAGAAAACATTTTCTAATATAACTATGATGCTGCTCCTTTAATTTCATAAACCTAAAATATGTATTGCTTATTTTTATTATTCATCTATATAAAGTATTTCTATTTGTTTGGGACCACATCCAGTGTTTTGTTGGTTTAATGCTGGGGTTCACACCTGGTGGTAATAGGGGAACCATGTGCTTCTGGGGATAAAACTTCAGGTTCACTCAACAAAACATATACTCTTCTAGCTATTTAGCTAGCTAGTACATTCCTTGCCCTATTTATTTATTTATTTATTCATATGTAAACATATAATGAATCAGTGTAATATGTGTTCAATGTGATCAACGTAAAAAATGAAGGAAAATAATATTTCTTCTGTCATTTATTTCTGAAGTTTAGAAAATGTTAGTTATTTTAAAATAATTTTATTGTGATCAAAGTGAATTATAAATCTTTCACAGTAATATTTAAGATACATGGTGACAATGAATAAGGGCCATTCCCACCACCAGCATTGTCCTCCCTCCACCACTGTTCCCAGCATCCCATATATTGCCCCCAGGACTGCTATTTTAACTGCTCTCCTTTGTGTATAGCTTGTAGACTGGGTATCAATTTTGTTGTCATTGATTTTGGGTTTGGCGTTTGAGTCTGATTAATTTTTTATTATCACTCAATATTTATATGATTTTTTGGTCCTGGTACCCTCCAAGTTTCCCCCTTCAATTCATGAGGCAGATCAAGATGATTCAAATTATGTGGTTCTGTTGGGAAAAAAGAAAATAATAAAAATATAATAAAACAAAAATACCCAAATCTGGGAGGATTCCATCTAGAGTTTATAAATATTAATTTTAAAAATAAAAGGAAGAAAAAAGAAAAACAAAATTTTGTAATGCAGTGGGGATCTTACACCATGAACATGGTCATAATGACTTGGCTCATGCTTCATAGGAACAGAAATTGCCCATACTCCCCTGAACCATGGATATCATTTACAGAAACATCCACTATTGTCTATAACATCACCAGGAAGCAAATCTCTACGAAGGAAGACCATACAGCTGCCCTGGCATGGACTTAATCCAAAGAGGATTCTCTTAACAACCAGATAATTTTAGTAACAGCAACAACCTGCTTGCAGGGCAGGGCTCTCCTCATTGGCCATAAATGGTGAGGTGAAGCTAGAGGATGCTCAACATCATCGTGACTTCGATGAAGAAGATGCACAGAAATCAGAATTTTTAACTATAGAAACCTGACAGCAACAACAGCAAATCTGCAACAAATTTTTACAAGGACCACAGAGAATGAATCAGGGTTGAACAGCCTAGTATGCCTGAAGCCTTGAATTGGTCTTATGCCAGAAGATTTCAGAGGTAAGGTCTTCTTGTATTTAGGTCAAGGCTTTTCCCTTCCATTCCCCCCATATTTTTGTGGGCATATGCATACAACAGTTGCTACGCACACTGTTTTTACTGTATTTTTAACTCTCATCCTTTAAAATATAAGAGCTTACTAAACTTTCTGCTGTGCTTTAATGAATTCACTGGTGATTCAAAACTTTTCAAGAATATACTTTCACTGAACATTTTCTTTCCTTTCTCTCCCATCTCTTCAGTTTTTCTTTCAATTTTAAATTTTTTTAACTCATGTTGCTTTTGGTCTTCCTGAAACAATTGTATTATGATCAGTTATGTCAACTATGTGATGCATTTTTATCAATAAATAAAACTATTATTTAAAGAAAGAAAAGCAAAACAAAAAACAAAACAACAACAACAAAAAAAAAACCTCAGCAATTACTAAAAAAGCACCCAGGTACTAAAAACAACCACCATCATATAATAACCACGAAAGTAAAAGAAAATAAAAAGAAAAAATATAAAAATAATAAAAAAGAATGAAAAATAAAAAAGAGAAGGAAAAGAAAAAATAAATAAGAAAAAGAAAAGAGAAAAAAAGGAAAGAAAAGGGCTAGTGTGGCAAAATTCTGTGCCTTTTTCTCTTTTGCAAAAGCACAGTAAGTTGGGGAAATTAGAAAGTGAATTCCCTTGGCCTAAGAGATACAGGATTTCTCAGCTCTTAAAGCATACTGCCATGGAAACAACTACAGGCTCATACACGCTTATTTTTCACACCACAAGGTCTTTTTTATTGGGCCAGGAAACATTCTGCTCAGTCGTGGATGATAACCACACCTCTGCAGCTAGAGATCTTGGTATTTGAGCCTGTCATAGTATGAAGGCTAGAATAGAGTTTTTTTTTACAGTTCTAGAAGTTCTATTTCATCACTGTTGTTGTAATCAGTCTTCTGTAATTAGTGGTCTTCGTTTTTGCTCAGATCCTAAGACAATGCTTAGGATAAAGTCTTTCAGTATGGTTTCAGAAGTTCTGCTCAAAGTCAAAGTCAGACCTCTGAAATTAGAGATCTTGGGGTTTTGCTGTTGTTGTTGTTGTTGTTGTTGTTGATTTTTACAAATCCTAGGCTGATGCCTAGTCTAGGATCTTTCTTATTGGTTCCATGATAGGTTCTGCTCAGTCCTGTTTGTCAAAGTCAGTCTTCTGTAGTTAACGATCTTGTTTTTTGCACAGAGACAAGGACGACTTGTCTTCTTACTTCATCTTACCTTAGGTCATTGGTCGGAAAGCCAGGGCTCACGAGCCCTGCGGAGCTTTACATTTTTAATGTGGCTCTTCTGTGTGCCCGGTGGCCGCGCAAGGAGTCAGGACTCTGTTCCTAGCCTGTCAATGAGCACCCTGTGTGCAGCCCCGGTGGCCAGCTCCAAGAGTGTAAGATGATACCCAGGATTAACTCTAAACAAAGGTGTTCCCCCAACATCCTTTCTTAAACCTCTTCCTTTGATATGTAAAAGCCCACTGAATATGTACTTTTGTCTCTCTCTTGACCTGAAGCTCTTGGTATTGGGAATTGGTTTTAATAAAAATAAAAGAGGTGTTCTAGCTTTTTGGTCTCCAGGCAGAGAGTACAAGGTAAAAGGCCATGGACTCCATGATCGTCCTTTCCTGGCTATCTTGGTTTATTATTTCTTTCCTTCTTCCCTGCTTCTTGTGGTATTTAGAAATACGGTTCCTGCAGTGATCTTAAAACACATAATTTATTTTTCACAAGTGTGGGCATCTTCCATGAAGGGATTCTCAACCCAGAGTTTTCTTTCCCATGGATTCTCATGTTCAGAGTACTCATGATTAAAGTTGTGAGCTAATGCCCTTAAATGCTGTTTTTCATATTGATTATGACTTTCTGCATAATATAAGTGCCAATCAGAAAAGTTTTGCAAGAGTGGAAACATTTCAATATCTCCTCAGACACAGCATCCCAGAATCAGATTCTTTTTTGAATACATCCATCTTATGTCTCACTGTAAAAACTACTTGTGAAACTCCCCTGCAGATAAATATTAAGTTCATAGAGAAAATGAACAATGTCTGCCAAATACACAAGCTTAGCCACCCATTCCTTGTCCAACTGGGCTGTACAATGTCAGAGTTCTACTCTCACAGGAACTGCACTACTTCTTCCCTCTTGCCAGCAAGACGAGAGAGCACGCTACCCCTGAACAGCCACTTCACTTCTTCATGGAGAAGATGCTAGTAGTGGGCATCCATACTCTCACCTAGGGTGGTGAATAGCCTGGATTTGATCACAATTGTGAATTTCACAAATTATCTTTACTGTGTCATCTGTCACAGAGTTTAGTTCAGCAGGGAGTTTTTTTGAATCCAGTCTCTCATACAAGAGTGGATACAATATATGGGTGAGCACCTTCTGTTTCTTGTGACCACACAAAAACACTGAGCCATGCACAGTGCACCATCTGTACATACATCAGCACATCAGATTATTATTCTGAGTGAAATGAGTCAGAAGAAGAGGTGTAGAAACAGAATAATCATTTCTGGCATGTAAGAATAATAAATGGCAATATGGTAATAATATCTAGAGAAAATAGGGATAAGGGAAAGGAAAACTAGTCCATGTGAGGAAGCTTGCCATAAAAAGTGGAGTTCCGTTAGGATAGAGAAAGGTACATTATGAAATTGATCGTTGGAACTTATCACTCTGGACAAGAACTGGGTGCTGAAAATGGATGTGACAAGCATGGTACCCTTTAACAATATTGCAAACCACGGTATCATAAAGGAAAATTTGCAAACCTCAGTGTCATAAAGGAAATGAGAAATAGAGAGAAAAATGCAAAATACCTGCCCCTGACATAGGCAGAGGAGGGTGAAGGGGAAGGAAGCAAGGGACATTGGTGATGTGGAAAGTGCACTGGTGAAGGGTGATGTATATTCTATGATTGAAACGCAAGTATGAGTATTTTTGTAAAAATATGCTTAAATAAAAATTATTTTAAAAATGTTTCAGGCACTCTATCAAGATTCCTTTATGATATGATATATGCCTTTAACAAAGTGCCATTTTTGTTTTTGTGTATTTTAGTTTGGTTTCTTGCAGCACAAAGTGTCAATGGCTTTTTTTCCCTTTCAATGAAATCACTACTTTTCTCTGGAACACTGTTCTTGCTTTTAAAGATGGTTAGAAGGTTTCTCTCTTTTACTTTTTCATCTCCATGTTGTAGGGTTTCAAATTTTCAGCACATTTTGGTTATCAAGAGGAAACGTTTTGAAACGTTTTGCTTCCTTATTATCAGAAATCAAAGCATTTTTCCTCGAGAATTAACAAACGATTAGTGGATTCAAAAACTGTATTTCTTGTTGGATGTTATTTTACATCTAAATCAGCTTACTCATAAACTACAGGGGAAAGGAAACACATTTTTTCTATGTTAGAAGAAGTTATTTCATTTGAAAACAAATTATCTGTTTTTGCTCAAGATTTTGACAGAGAAACTGTTAAAATATCGCCAAGAAAATAATTTTGATATTAACGTTATCTATTTTAAAACAGCACTTTTAAATATGAGGGAAGCTTTTCTCAAGAGATTTCAGGATTTCAGATACAGCATATCAACGTTGACCTTTGTTTAAAAAGAAACTCTGGATGCCACTGTAACGAAATTAAATTTTTCTCCCTTTAAAATCGACATTGGCAACTTTGAAGTGCAATTGCTTGGTTTAAAGAACAAAGAATTGTGGAGCTCGAAATTTGAATGTCTTTTTGCTAATTTAGAAAGATTGGAGAAACACAAATGTGAACTTAGTTCACAGCACAAGTGGTCTGCTTTAAAAGACCTGGAAAAGGAAGACATGTTGTTTTTTAACACCTGGAATAGTATTCCTGACTCATATAATCAACTAAAAAGCTAGTTTTGCTCTTTTTTCCTTGTTCAGGTCTACATATTTATGTGAACAATCATTTTCAAGCATGAAGGCGGGGAAGGTGTCTTGTCCTGGCTAAAGTTATAACAACTGGGAGAGAACTGAAGTAATCTGTCACCTTCGCCTACAATTTTTCTTTTTTTTTTTTTTTTTTTTTTTGGTTTTTGGGCCACACCCGTTTGACGCTCAGGGGTTACTCCTGGCTATGTGCTCAGAAATCGCCCCTGGCTTGGGGGGACCATATGGGACGCCGGGGGATCGAACCGCGGTCCTTCCTTGGCTAGCGCTTGCAAGGCAGACACCTTACCTCCAGCGCCACCTACCCGGCCCCTCGCCTACAATTTTTCTATCCTGTCTCCTGAACTCTGCTAACAAGTCCAAGAAGGAACTAGCAAAAACTGTCTTCAAGAGACTCCTGCAAAAATGTACATTCTTTGTCTGAAGGCCGGGTAGGTCTCTTGTCCTGCTGTGGACATAACAACTGCCATCAGTGGGATTTCAATGAATCTACTTTAGTAAGAGTGGGTTGCATGGGCAGCAAAATATGAAATATGAAATATTGAAACCATGCCCAGAATATGGTCAGTCAACACATATTCTGGCAGGAAAATGACAAGTTTAAACTTTAAGCAGGGGCTTTATAAGGAGAAAACCCAGTTGAGGAGAATATGTACAATCACAAAGCAAAGTATTATAGTAAACAATACTTGAGTTATTGGTGTAAGCCATTAGGATTCTGAGTTTCAGAAGAAAAGGTTATAACTTAAGGCAGCTCTTTTTAAGCTTACTTCAAATGTAAAATTGGGGATTATTAGGAAGTAGAAAATATCTAGGAACATGTTTTTTGCTGAGCTGGGCTCTATTGTTTTAGAGGTCAAGGAAAGGAAAGAGCAAAATTCCCTAAGTTGTGGTTCTCTTTTTCTAAGAAGAGTCAATAGCTCAGAATCTGTATTCTGGCTATGCCCTTGATTACCAGAAACTGAAGCTGCAGGGACATATTTGAAAAAGAGAAAAAATATTGTCTTTGCTATTCAGTGCTATATATTATCCAGAAAAGGGGTTTTCATAGTAATATTTGGTGCTGGAATTCCTGAGCCAAATTATTTAATAGAAGTCACAATTTTGCCTGAAATTTTACAAAGGAGAGACAGCCAAGTAATGACAAAAATGTAATACCAAGCATAGATTTATCTCTTCGAGAATTCCTCAAATATCCATGAAGGGGGAAAGGCATCCCCAATGAGCCTTTTGAGGAACACGTGGAGGATATTTCAGTACTCCACACCAGGAAAATCTAAGGATATAGCTAGTTTGTCTCCTGAGTTCCCATAATTTATGTATGTCATGGCAGTCTTGTCCCTGCTGTGGGCATAAGAAGTGGGAGAGAGTATGAAGTAATCTGTCACTTTCGCATACCCTTCCGTTATCTCATCTCCTGAACTCTATTCAGAAGGCAGAGAAATGACCAGCAAATACTTTCTCAAGAGGCTCCTGCAGAAAAGGTACATTCTTTGTCTCAAGCCCGGGATGTGTCTTGTCCCTGCTGTAGTCTTTCAGATATGGAGTTTAGAAAAGAAATATGGAGGATTTTAACAGAATTCAAAGAAAATATTGAACATAACACTAATAAGAAACAAGAGAATATGAAGTTAGAAATCAGAAAACTCCAAACTGCAATATCAGGTCAAATAGCAGGTCTGAAAAACTTAGTAGATAAATTGAAGGATTCAATGGATAAGCTCTCCAACAGGGTAACAGTAGCTGAGGATAGAATTAGTGTGCTGGAAGATGAGATGCATAACAATTCATACAGCAGAAGAGATTAAAAAAATTGCCTTAAAGCAAATGATCAGACAATGGAAAAATTACTCAAAGAATATGAACAGATGAAAATAGAAGTTTTTGATAAGCTAAACAGAAAAATTTAAGAATCATTGGAGCCCCAGAGACCCAAGAAGAAAATCTCCAGGAAGAATCAACAGTCAAGAACATCATCCCACAGAAAATACCTGAGCAAAAGAATACATGTGATCAAATCCTGCATGCCCAAAGAGTACCAGCTAAAAGAGACCCCAAGAAAAACAGCCCAAGACACATCCTAGTTATCCCACAGATAAAGACAGAATACTGAAAGCAGCATGATCAAAAAGAGAAATTATATTCAAGGAAGGATCCTTGAAATTTACAGAAGACCTGTCACCAGATATGCTTAAGGCCACAAGACTGTGTTGGGATATAGTGACAAAACTCAATTAAATAAATGCTTTACCTAGAATATTGCATCCAGGAAAACACACTTTTGGGTTTGAAAGAAGTATACAGAGATTCACAGATAAAAAACAGCTAAGAAACTTTACAGACAAAAAACCAACCTAAAAAGAAAAACTGAAAGGTCTAATTTAAAGAAAGACATACCAACAAACACACCAAACTTCCACACAAAAATGGCACTAAATCCCATGATAATTATATCTCTTAATGTTAATGAACTAAATGCACACGTTAAGAGACACAGAGTGGCAAAATGGATCAAAAACTGAAACAACCTTCTGCTGCCTACAAAACACACACCTTAATAGTCAGAACAAACATAGACTCAAAATCAAAGACTGGAGGAAAATCATTCAAGCAAACAACACCCTTAAAATAAGCTGGAGTGGCCATACTAATATCAGATGACACAAACTTTATACTCAGAAAAGTTATAAGGGACAAAGATGGACATTTTGTTTAATCAAGAGATAAGTACAGCAGGAAGAAGTCACTCTCCTAAACATATTCACCCAATGAGGGACCAGCAAAGTATTTAATACAATTGCTGACAAAAATAAAAAAAGGATATCAATAATAACACAATAATTGTGGGATACCTCAACATGGGCCTGTCAACACTTAATAGGTCAACCAGAATGAAACCCAACAAAACTATACTAGACCTTAAAACAGAAATAGAAGAAAGAGGCCTAGTAGATATATACAGGACAATCCATCCTCAGAAACCTGGGTACACATTCTTTCCCAAGGTACATGGGTCATTTTCCAGGATAGACCACATGCTGGCACATAAAACAAACCTACATAAAATCAAGAGGATATAAATTTTGCAGGCTACATTTACTGACCAGAAGGCTCTGAAATAAGATATGAACTACAAAGGGACACACAAGAAAAACTTTAACAGCTGGAAATTAAACAGTCTACTACTGAACAACCAGCGGGTCTGAGATGAAATCAAAGAGGAAATCAAAACATTCCTGGAAACAAATGGCAATAAAAACACAAATGATCAAAACCTGTGAGATACAGCGAAAGCAGTACTGAGAGGAAAATTTATAGCTTTGCAGGCACATATCAAGAAAGAAGAAGGAGCATAAATGAATAGCTTAATGACACAGCTTATATAATTAGAAAATGATCAACATAAAAGAAAAACAAAAAATAGGGAGACAGAAGGAAATAAAAAATCAGAGAGCAGAAATCAATGAAATGGAAACCCAAAAAACAATCTGAGAGATCAACAAAAGCAGAAATTGGTTCTTTAAAAAAATAAACACGATTGATAGACCATTGGCAAAACTCACAAAGAAAGAGAGGGAAAGAAATTTGTTAAACCGTATTAGAATTGAAAAGAGGGATATCACTACAGATACTGTAGAGAATCAAAGGCATTCAGAGAATAATTTGAGAAACTCTATGACACTAAATATGAGAACCTGAAAGAAATGGATAAATTATTGAACTCATGTAACCTTCCAGGGTTGAATAAAGATGTGGCATATCTAAAAACCCACATCGCTATTGAGGAAATTAAAACCACAATCAAAAATTTGCCTAAAAACAAAAGCCTAGTCCCAGATATATTCTTAGAAACCTTTCAAGAGGAACTACTAACAATCCTGGCCAGGTTCTTTCATGAAATTGAAAAAACCGGAACACTTCCAAATAGCTTTTATGAAGCCAACATCACGTTAATAGCAAAACCAAATAAAGATGCTGTCAATAAAGAAAATTTCAGACCAATATCCCTGATGAACACAGATACAACGATCCTCAACAAAATTCTGGCAAACAGGATCCAATGCCTCATCAAGAAGATCATTCACTATGATCAAGTAGGTTTCAAACCAGGAATGCAACGATGGTTTAACATTGGTAAATCTATCAACATAATATACAACATCAACAACATGAAAAATAAAAATCTCATGATAATATCAATAGATGCAAAGAAAGCATTTGATAAGGTCCAACACCCATTCTTGATCAAAACTCTCAGCAAGTTGGGAATGGAAGGAACCTTTCTCAATATTGTTAAGGCCATCTACCACAAGCCAGAGGCAAATATTATCCTCAATGGAGAAAAATTAAAAGCTTTTCCTATAAATTCTGGAACAAGAAAAGGCTGTCCTCTCTCACTACTTCTACTCAACATAGTACTGGAAGTCCTTGCTATAGCGATCAGGCAAGAAAAAGATATCAAGGAAATCCAGATAGGAAAGGTAGAAGTCAAGCTCTCACTGTTGACATGATACTCTACTTAGAAAATCCTAAAGACTCTACCAAAATCCTTCTAGACATAATAGATTCATATATCAATGTGCCAGGCTACAAAATTGATACACAAAAATTAATGAACTTTTTATATACCAATAATGATAGGGAAGAAAAGAACATTAAGAAAACAACCCCATTCACATTAGTGCCACACAAACTCAAATATCTTGGAGTCAACCTTACTCAAGATGTTCTATACAAAGAAAACTATAAAACACTGCTCCAAGAAATAAGAGAGGACACACAGAAATGGAAACACATACCCTGTTTGTGGATTGGTACGGTTAACATCATTAAAATGGCAATGCTCCCCAAAGAATTGTACAGATCTAACACGATTCCTCTAAATAATAATATGACATTCTTCAAAGAAATGGATCAAACACATGTGAAATTCTTTTGTAACAATAAACATCCTCGAATAGCTAAAGCACTCCTTGGGAAAAGGAATATGGGAGGCATTATTTTCCCCAATTTTAAGCTGCATTACAAAGCAATAGTTATCAAAACAGAATGATATTGGAATAAGGACAGACCCTCAGTGTAGGTGTACCTATCTGAAACACTGGATTTAGGTGTAGATACCTGAGACCCACCCATTTCTGGGAGGGGTCTTGGGAACTGAATATTAGGTGTGACCTTACCTGCTAGACCCCGCCCATTCCTGGGAGGGGTCTTGGAATAGGTAGATAAACCCTGGAGCCAGGGGATTAGGGCTCTCTCTGCCCTGCTGGGCTAACTGGCTTTAGATTCTCTGCCTCTTTTGGTCTTTGACCAGGATGGAGGCCAAAGGAAGATGGCTGAATTATAAGATGCAGGGCTAAGAATGGCCGAATGCTTGAAAGGTTATGAGATAGGCCACACACCTGTGGTGGTTAGAGCATGAATAAAGCTGATGGTTCCTGATGCCTGCCTGTGAGTAAGTGATTTCGCCTTTCACCTGGGCCTGGGATCCACTGGATGGATGGGGTTGCAGAGCCACGTGGCCTGGGGTGGCAGAGAGAAATCCTTCACCATCCACCGCCATCCAGCCCCATCCTTAATTATTTGATTCTACAACTGCCTGTGAGTGAGTCTTGATTACGCCGATCACCTGGGTCTGGGACCCGCCGGCTGAATGGGGTTGCGGAGCCACGTGGCCTGGGATGGCATGGAGAAATCCATCACCATCCACCACCATCCAGCCCCATCGTTATTTATTTAATTCAACACCTCAGGTCAGTGGAATAGGCTTGAGTACTCAGAGAATGTTTCCCACGCATACAACCACCTAGTTTTGAAAAAGGAGCAGGAAATCCTAAATGGAGCATTGAAAGTCTCTTCAACAAGTGGTGTTGGCACAACTGGTTAGCCACTTGCACAAAAGCAAACTCAGACCCCAGCAAACACCATGTATGAAGGTAAAATGCAAATGGATTAAAGACCTTTATATCAGATGTGAAAGTATAAGCTATATAGAACAACATGTAGATTAAAGACTCCATTACATTGAGACTAAAGGCATCTTTAAGGAGAAAACAACACTCTCCAAACAAGTGAAAGCAGAGATAAACAAATGGGAATATATTAAGCTGCTCTTCAAAGGAGAATACAAAAGCCACCCACTGAGTGGGAGAAACTATTCACCCAATACCCATCAGATAAAGGAATAATATCCAAAATATACAAGGTACTAACAGAACTTTACAAGATAATAAACATCTAACCCCATCAAAAAATGGGGAGAAGAAATGAACAGACACCTTGTACAAGAAGAAATGCAAATAGCCAAAAGGCACATGAAAAGATGATCCACATCACTAATTGTCAGGGAGATGCAAATCAAAACAACTATGAAATACCACCTCACACCACTGAGATTGGCACACATCACAAAAATGGAAAACAAGCAGTGCTGGCGGGATGTGGTGGGAATTCCGTCTAGTCCAACCTTTATGGAAAGTGATGTGGAGATTCCTCCAAAAACTGGAAATTGAGCTCCCATATGGTCTATCACTACCCCTCCTAGGGGTATACCCGAGGAACACAAAAATACAATACAAAAACCCCTTCCTCACACCTATAATCATTGAGCACTATTTACAATTGCCAGACTCTGAAAAAAAAAACAAGATGCCTTTCAACATATGAATGGCTAAGAAATCTGTGATACATATACACAATGGAATACTATGCAGCAGTCAGGAGAGAAGAAGTCATGAAATTTTCCTATACATGGATACACATGGAATCTATTATGCTGAGTGAAATAAGCCAGAAGAAGAGATAGACGCAGAATAGTCTCACTCATCTATGGGTTTTAAGAAAAATGAAAGATATTTTTGCAATAATTCTCAAAGACAAAAAAGAAGAGGCTGGAAGGTACAGCTCATGACAAGAAGCTCACCACAAAGAGTGATGAGTGCAGTTAGAGAAATAACTATTTTGAGAACTATCCTAAAAATGTGATTGAATTAGGGAAGTAGAAAGTCTGTCTCAAGTACAGGTGTGTGGGGTGGTTAGAAGGCATATCTGGGATATTGGTGGTGGGAATGTTGCACTGGTGAAGGGGGTGTTCTTTACATGACTGAAATCATACAACTACAGTCATATTTGTAATCACAGTGTTTAAATAAAGATAATTTAAAATAAATAAAAAGGAAGGCCAAGATATAACAAGTGAAAGCTGTCTTCAAGTGACTCCTGCAGAAAGGTACATTTTCTTTCTGATGGTGTGGGCATTGTCTTGTTCCAGTTGTGTGCATAACACTTGGTAGAAGGACTGAAGGAATCTGTCCCCTTCTCCTACCATTCCTCTATCTTTCTTCTGAGCTCTGCTAAGAATAATGAGGAAGAATCAGCAAAACTGGTTTTCAAAAGGCTCTTGCAGAAAGGTACATCTCTTTCTGAAGGCAGTGGAGGTGTCTTGTCCCTGCTGTGAGCATAACAACTGGGACAGTGACTGAAGCAATTTGTCACCTTCTCCTAAAATTGCGCTATCCTGTCTCCTGAATTCTGCTAAGAAGTCCTAATGAAAATTTGCAAAAGCTGTCTTTAAGAGTCAGGGGCCAGAGAGATAGCATGGAGGTAAGGCATTTGCCTTGCCTGCAGAATGTCAGTGGTTCGAATCCCGGCACCCCATGTGGTCCCCGAGACTGCCAGGGGCGATTCCTGAGCATAGAGCCAGGAGTAACCCCTGAACGCTGCCGGGTGTGACCCAAAAACCATACCAAAACAAATAAAACAGAGTCACCTGCAGAAAGGTACTTTCTCAATCAGATGATGGGGGAAGTGTCTTGTCTCTGCTGTGGGCATAACAACTGGGAGAGAGACTGAAGGTATCTGTCAACTTCGCCTATCATTCCTCTATACTGTCTCATGAATTCTGCTAAGAATACCAAGATATAACAAGTTAAAGCTGTCTTCAAGTGATTCCTGCAGTAAGGTATATTTTCTTTCTGATGGTGTGGGATTTTTCTTGTCCCGGTGGTGTATATAACACCTAGTAAAAGGACTGAAGGAATCTGTCCTTCTACCATTCCTCTATCGTTCTCCTGAACTCTTCTAAGACCACCGAGAAAGAACCAGCAAAAGTGGCATTCAAAAGGCTCTGGAAGAAAGGTACCTTCTCTGACTGAAGGCAACAAAGGTGTATTTTCCCTGCTGTGGGCATAACAACTGGAAGAGCATCAGAGGGAATCTGTCACTTTTGCCTGTCATTCCTCTAGCTTATTTCCTGATCTCTACCAAGAAGGCCGAAAAAACAACAGCAAAACTCCTCTTCAATAGGCTCCTGCAGAAAGGTACCTTCTCTCTCTGAAGTCTGGGGTGGTGTCTATATCCTGGTGTAGGCCTAACATCTGGAAGAGTGTCTGAAGTAATCTGTCCCCTTCACCTTTGTTGACTCTAAACTCTATTTTGAAGAAGGTCTTCAAAGGCTCTTGGGAAAGGGATCTTCTATGCTGAGGGAAGGGGAGGTGTCTTTTCCCTGATGTGGCCATAACAAAAGGAGACAGATACTGAAAAAAAATGGTCATCTTCACCTATAATTCCTCTATCTATTCTCCAGAACTCTGCTGAGAATGCCTAGAAAGAATCAATGAAAGCTGCTTTCAAGAGACTCCTGCGGAAAATTACCTTCTCTGACTAAAGTTGGCAGAGCTGTATTGTCACTGCTGTGTGCATAAAAGCTAGGACAGTGACTGAAGCAATTTCTTAAGTTCTCCTACTACTCTGCTATCCTGTATCTGAACTCTGCTAAGAAGGCAGAGTGAGAAACAGTGAAAGCTGTCTTCCAGTGTCTCCTGCAAAAAGGTACCTTCTCAATCATAAGGCGGGGGAAATATCTTGACCTGCTGTGGGCATAAAAACGGAGAGAGACTGAAGGAATCTTCCACCTCTGCCTACCATTACTCTTTACTAGTGGTGGCAAACTTTTTGAGTCTGAATGCCCAAACTGCTGCACAAAACCAAAAGAATGTCCTCAAAGTGCCAGCACATCAAATAAACTTTAATAACAAGATGTTAGTATCACACTCGCCTCTCGTGGTGCCCCATAGCTTAATTGCGGACCTTTGCACATGCCAGCTGCACATATGCCATAGGTTCGCCATCACGGCTCTATACTGTCTCCTGAACTCTGGTAAAAAGGTCAAGAAAGAACCAGTGAAAGCTGTTTTAAGTGACTCCTGCAGAAAAGTAAATTTTCTTTTTTGATGGAGTGGTCATTGTCTTGTAACAGAGGTGTGTATAATACCTGGTAGAAGGACTGAAGGAATCTGACTCCTCTTCCTATCGTTCCTCTATCATTCTCCTGAACTCTGTTAAGAACAAAAAGAAAGAACCAGCAAAATCTATTTTTAAAAGGCTATTCAGAAAGGTACGTTTTTTTTTTTGTCTAAAGACAGGGGAGGTGTCTTGTCCCTGCTGTGGGTATAACAACTGGGAGAATGTCTAAAGTAATTTGTTGCCTTTGCCTGTCATTCCTCTATCGTATTTCCTGACCTCTGCCAAGAAGGCCGAGAAAGAACCAGCGAAAGTCCTCTTCAAGAGGCTCCTGAAGATAGTACCTTATCTGTCGGAAGGCAAGGGAGGTGTCTTGTCCCTGCTATGGGCATAAAAACTGGGAGAGTTATGAAATAATCTGTTCTTTTTAGATACCATTCTTCTATCTTGTCTCCTGAACTCTGCCATAAAGTCCGAGAATGAACCAGCAAAAGTCATCTCCAAGAAGCTCCCACAGAAAGGTACCTTCACTCTCAGAAGGAGAGAGGTGTATTATCCCAGTTGTGGGCATAACAACTGGAAAAAAGACTGAATAAATCTGTCAACTTTGCTTAACTTTCCTCTGATATCTCCTGAATTCTAAGAAGGCCTAGAAAGAAGCAGCGAAATATGTCTTCCAGAGGCTCCTGCAGAAAGCTACCTTCTCTGTGTGAAGGTGGAGGAGGTGTCCTAAATTTGCTGTGGGCATAACAACCAGGAGAGACTAAAGAAATCTGTCAACTTTGCCAAAATTCCTCAGTCCTGTCTCGTGAATTCTGCTAAGAGGGCCGAGAAAGAACCAGCAAAAGCTGTCATCAAGTGGCTCCTGCAGAAAGGTACCTTCGCCTTATGAATGTGATGCATTGTCTAGTCATAGCTGTGTGCATAACACTCGGGAGAAGCACTGAAGTAATCTGTCACCTTCGTCTACCATTCCTCTATCCATCTCCTAAACTCTGCTAAGAAGGCTGAGAAAGAACCAGCGAAAACTATCCTCAAGAGGCTCCTACAGAAAGGTACCTTATCTTTCTGAAGGCAGGGGTATTGTCTAGTCCTAGCTGTGTGCATAACACGTGGGAAAAAGACTAAAAAATCTGTCACCTTTGCAAACCATTCCTCTATACTTTCCTAAAACTCTGCAAAGAAGGCAGAAGAACAACCAGAAAAAGCACTCTTCAGGGGCTCCAGCAGAAGATAAACTCTGGCTGATGTCTCTGCTGTGGGCATAACAACTGGGAGAGAGACTAAAGTAATTTTTCACTTTACTTTCCTTTATCCTGTTTCCTCAACTCTAAAAAGATTTCTTAGAGGCGCAGGTCCCTGCCTTTCACACAGGCGCCTGGCCGGGCACATCTCCCGGAGACCCCAGACGCCGGCCCGGGAGGCCTGCGCGGGTCCCTGCCCTTTCACACAGGCGCCTAGCTGGGCACATCCCCCGGAGACCCCAGACGCCGGCCCGGGAGGCCTGCGCGGGTCCCTGCCCTTTCACACGGGCACCTAACCCGCCACATCCCCCGGAGACCCCAGACGCCGGCCGGGGAGGCCTGGGTGAGTCCCTCCTGCCTCACGCGGGAGCCTAGCCGGGCACATCCCCCGGAGATCCCAGACGCCGGCCCGAAAGGCCTGCGCGGGTCCCTGCTCCTCCACACGGGCGCCTAGCCCGCCACATCCCGCGGAGACTCCAGACGCCGGCCCGGGAGGCCTGCGCGGGTCCTTGCCCTTTCACACGGGCGCCTAGCCCGCCACATCCCCCGGAGACCCCAGACGCCGGCCCGGGAGGCCTGTGCGGGTCCCTGCTCCTTCACGCGGGCGCCTAGCCCACCACATCCCCCGGAGACCCCAGACGCCAGACTGGGAGGCCTGGGTGAGTCCCTGCTGCCTCACGCGGGAGCCTAGCCCAGCACATCCCAGGGACCACGAGCGCCTGCGAGAGTGATTTGGGCAAGTCCCTTCCCCCAGGTGGGCACCTGGAACGGCAACTTGAGCAACCCGAATAGACGGGGGGAGATAGGGCCAGCCTTCTGGACTCGCAGGTGACCTAGAGCAGTCCACCCCCCTGGACCCTGGAGTGGACCAGGGACTCCCCAAGGGCGAGGGCAGAGCCTGAAGGGTCGGACTGAGGGAACTCCTTTAAGGGAAACTTGGAGGGGGCAGAGCTCCATTGACTCCCAGAGAAAGGAGGGGGGATTGGGAGCTAGGCTCAATAGCGCCAGCAACCAGTGTGGCCAGGAGTGGAACTGCACCGCCGACAGAAATAAGGAGTAGAAAAGCAATAATACCCACTGCAGGAGGGCCGAACTCTAGGTAGCAAAGGGGAGGAGAAAGAGCCAGGTTCAACAAGCCCACCCAACAGCATCCTCTAGAATCACCTTCAGGAAGGGGACCAAAGCAGGCCGAAATTAGAAGCCACAGCACTCCAAAACACACCATTAAATACAAAGAATTATGCGTAAATCAAGGAAATCCCTAATATCTGGAGACAACATGACAAACCCTATTAAATTTCCAAGTCCACCAAAACGCACAGATCCATGGGAAGAAGACCTAAAAGCGGTCATGAGGAAGGAAATGCAAGAATTACTAAAACAGATGAAAGAAACCCTAGCAACCGAGTATAAGAAAGCCATGGATGAAAGAATCAGCCAAATTAAAGAAGAAATGTCAAAGAACATGAGAGATTCCATACAAAAAGAAGTGAAGGATTTAAAAGACAAAGTAACAAGCCTTACAAGCAGAAACACAGAGTTGGAGAAGCACATCGAAGAACTCGAAGGAAAACTGCAATCAAAAAATGATCAAGAAACCAACAAAGAAATAAAAGGCAAAGCACTGGAAGGAAAAATCCAATATCTAATGAATAAAGACAAAAGAAACAATCTAAGAATTGTAGGTATACCAGAAGGGGAGGAAATAGGGAAGGGGGAAGAACAGGTAGTCAGGGAGATAATAACAGAGAACTTTCCCACCCTCTGGAAAGACAATTCAGGACAAATCCAGGAAGTCAAGAGAGTCCCTAATAAAATAGACCCTAATAAACCCACACCAAGACACATAATAATCCAAATGGCAAAAAACAAAGAGAAAGAGGAACTCCTGAAAGCAATAAGGGAGAAAAAAAAAACCTCAAGTACAAAGGAAAAGACATAAGAATCAAACCAGATCTCCCATTTGAAATAATTCAAGCAAGAAGACAGTGGAATGACATAGTTAAACGACTGAATGAAAGAAATTTCCAACCCAGGGTCCAATACCCAGCAAAACTATCATTCATATGGGAGGGCAGACTAAAAACATTCTCAAATATGAACGAACTTGAACTATTTGTGCAAACTAAGCCGATACTAAGCGATTTACTCAGAGACGAATTACACAATCCAAACCCCCGATTGTAACAACAACCACCCCACACAATACAACTGCACAACAGTCCTCTCTATCAATAATTTCCCTAAATGTAAACGGACTAAACTCTCCAATTAAAAGACACATAGTAGAGAACTGGGTTAGGAAAAATAAACCGGACTTCTGCTGTCTACAAGAAACACACCTACAGTTACAGGATAAGCACAGGCTTAGAATAAAAGGATGGAAAGTAATCATCCAGGCCAATGGAAAACAAAAAAGAGCAGGGACAGCAATTCTTATATCAGATCAAATTGTATTCAACCTCAAGAAAGTGATCAGAGACAAAGAGGGTCACTACTTACTGATCAGGGGAACATTAGATCAAGAAACACTAACCCTGGTCAATATATATGCACCTAATCTAGAGTCAGCAAAATATGTGAGGCAACTACTGGCAAACCTGGAGAAACACATGAAGGGAAATGTGATAATAGTAGGGGACCTGAATACTCCACTATCAACACTGGACAGATCCACCAAACAGAAAAATAGCAAAGAAATAAGAGCTCTAAATGAAAAATTAGAAGATTTAGGGCTGATAGACTTATATAGAGCCCTCCATCCCCAGAAAGCAGAATACACATTCTTCTCAAGCCCACATGGAACCTTCTCCAGAATAGACCATGTCTTAGGATACAAAGCCAACCTATATAAGACCACAAAGGTAAGGATCATTAGAAGTACCCTTTCAGATCACTATGCAACAGAGGTTAAAATTGATATCAAGAAGAAGAAATGGAGAAAAACTAATACCTGGAGATTAAATAACATGCTGCTCAACAACACCTGGATCAAAGAACAACTCAAGGAAGAAATAAAAAGATTCCTTGAGACAAATGACAATGAAGAGACAACATGTCAAAATTTATGGGACACAGCAAAAGCAGTAATTAGGGGGAAACTCATAGCAATACAGGCCTATGTCAAGAAACAGGAAAATAACAAAACCAACAGTTTAAAAGATCACCTCAAAGAATTGGAGCAACAGCAACAGAGAAATCCAACCACAACCAGAAGGCAAGAAATAATAAAAACCAGAGCAGAAATAAACAACATCGAAACTAAGAAAACAATACAAAAAATCAATGAGACCAGGAGTTGGTTTTTCGAAAAAATAAACAAGATAGACAAACCATTGGCAAAACTCACCAAAAAAAAGAGGGAAAACACCCAAATCAATAGGATCACAAATGAAAGGGGAGAGATTACAACAGAACCCCATGAAATACAACATATCATGAGATCATATTATGAACAACTATACTCAACTAGGCTAGAGAACCCAGTAGAAATCGACAGATTCTTGGACAAACACCCTCTTCCAAAGCTGGAAAAGGAAGATCTAGAAAGTCTAAACAGTCCAATCACCTCAGAGGAAATTGAAGATGTAATTAAAAAACTCCCTAAGAACAAAAGCCCAGGCCCAGATGGATTTACAGGTGAATTCTATCAAACATTTCAAGAAGACTTACTACCACTTTTCCATAGGCTTTTCCAAACCATAGAAAAAACAGGAATCCTCCCCAACTCCTTTTATGAGGCTAATATCACACTCATTCCCAAAGAAGGCAAAGACACCACTAAGAAAGAAAACTACAGACCAATCTCACTAATGAACATAGATGCAAAAATTCTCAACAAAATCTTAGCAAACCGAATCCAACACTTCATCAAAAAGATCATTCATCACGACCAAGTGGGATTCATACCAGGAATGCAAGGTTGGTTCAACATACGCAAATCAATCAATATGATACATCACATCAACAACATGAAAGACCAAAACCACATGATCATATCAATTGACGCAGAGAAGGCGTTTGACAAAATCCAACATCCTTTCATGCTAAAGACACTCAGCAAAATAGGATTAGAAGGAACCTTCCTCAAGATAGTTACAGCTATATATGAAAAGCCTATAGCCAACATTATACTTAACGGCAAGAAACTAGAAGCATTCCCACTAAGGTCAGGAACTAGACAAGGCTGTCCACTCTCTCCACTCTTATTCAATATAACTTTAGAAGTCCTAGCAATAGCAATCCGACAAGAGAAGGGAATCAAAGGAATTCAAGTAGGGAAAGAGGAACACAAGCTATCTCTATTTGCCAACGATATGATGATCTACATCAAAAACCCTAAAGAGTCCACAGTAAAACTCCTAGAAACAATCAACCAATACAGCAAAGTGGCTGGATACAAAGTAAATACACAAAAGACAGTAGCGTTTCTATATACAAACAATGAAGTTGAGGAGAGAGAGATTAAAAATACAATTCCATTCAAGATAGTATCAAAAAATATCAAGTATCTAGGAATCAACCTTACAAGAGAAGTGAAAGACCTATACCAGGAAAACTTCAAAACACTTCAGAAAGAAATTGAAGACGATCTAAAGAAATGGAAGAACATCCCATGCTCATGGATAGGTAGAATTAACATAGTCAAAATGACTATCTTACCCAAACTTCTATATAGATTTAATGCAATCCCTATCCAAATCCAGACACAATTCTTTAAAGAAATAGAACAATCAATCACAAAATTCATCTGGAACCACAAAAGACCCAGGATAGCCAAACACATATTGAAAAACAAGAAGCTGGGAGGCATCTCCTTACCTAACTTGAAACTATACTATAAAGCCATAGTAATTAAAACAGCATGTTACTGGAACAGAGACAGGACCTCAGACCAGTGGGTCAGAACAGAATTCCCTGACATAAACCCCCAGATATACAGCCAACTAATATTTGATAAAAGAGGCAAGAATCTGAAATGGAACAAAGAAAGCCTATTCAACAAATGGTGTTGGTACAACTGGAAAACCACATGTAAGAAAGTGAAAATCGACCCATATCTCACCCCTTATACAAAAGTCAACTCAAAATGGATCAAAGACCTTGAAATCAGACCCGAATCTATAAAGTTTATCGAGAATAAAATAGGCAGAACACTCGAAGACCTATATATCAAAAAGGTCTTTGAGAATGGAGCATCAATGGCAAGAACTTTAGCATGTAATATAAACAAATGGGACTACATCAAACTAAAAAGCTTCTGCATGGCAAAACAAACCCTACTTAACGCAAGAAGACAGCTAACAGAATGGGAAAAAATCTTTTCACTCGACATATCAGATAAAGGCCTGATATCTAGAACATACAAAGCACTCAGAAAGCTGAGACCCTCAAAACCAAATAAAGCCATAAAAAATGGGGAGATGAAATGAATAGACACTTCTCTGAGGAAGACAGAAGGATGGCCAACAAACACATGAAAACATGCTCACCTTCACTCATCATCAGGGAGATCCAAATCAAGACAACAATGAGATACCACCTTACACCAGTGAGGATGGCTCACATCAAAAATAATGGAAACAACCTTTGTAGGCGGGGATGCGGTATGAAAGGAACTCTCATTCACTGCTGGTGGGAATGCCCCCTAGTCCAACATCTATGGAGAAAAGTCTGGAGAGTGCTCAAAGAACTCAGAATTGAGCTGCCATTTGACCCAGCAATTGCTCTCCTAGGCATATACCCCCAAGATGGAAGGGCATTCATTCCAAAATACGTATGCACCCCACTATTTATTGCAGCACTCAGTATAATAGCCAAATCGTGGATCCAACCTCGATGTCCAACAACAGATGAATGGATCATTAAGATGTGGTACATATACACAATGGAATATTACATGGCAGTCAGAAACGATACAATCACAGACTTTGCAGCAACATGGATGGACTTAGATCATGTTATGTTAAACGAAGTAAGTCAGAAGACAAAAGATAAACACAGAATGGTGGCACTATTCTGAAACACCTAGAACATATAGTTTAAACACAACTAATACCTAACAATCAAATAACAGGGTTTAACAGGGTAGAAACTTCGAACACTGTAATACTCAACATATACGTGGGAGCAGTGTCCAAAATTCATGAAAAAGGAGCAACACAAACACTTGACAACACATTATACCACAAAGAAAACAGCAACAACAGAAACAACAGCATTAAGAGAACAGGTAAGTAATCAGACTTCCAAAACAAAGGCCCACAATAATCCCTTAGAGTTCGTATACAGGAACACAAGTATAGAACACCAAGGGAAATCACGACTGCAATGGCAGCATACCATAGCACTATGTTTTAATGCCTTTATCTTACTATATTTTAAATAACCTCTCAGCTTTTCTGTCCACAGGCGCCCTTGGATACAAAGGGCGGACAAACTAAGATGGCAACTCGGGATACCACACGAGATACCATACATAGCATGCACTACGAGAGGGCCACGAGAAAACTCTCTAACATATACTTTATCTCTAGGTTATTCCTTCTTTTAGGAATTGAAGCAAGTGACCAGTCAGACCACCGAAGCAGTGCCTGTGATGTACAGACTTAAACTACAGGCTCTATTCTTCGAACACATTCAACCTAACCAGCATTCCCTTGCTATTCTCCCCTCTCTTCTCACTACTTTTTTTTTTAATTCTATTCTTCTCTTTACTTTTTCCCCTTTCTCTTCTCCTTTTCTTTCTAAGGTATTTTCTCTTTCCTCTCCCTGCATACCCCTCCCATATACCTTCCCCTGTCTCCCCTCTGGAAATCCAACTATCCCTTCACCCCTCAATTCCATCCAGATCTCCCACCATATTAAAACTCTTCACCCTCAATCCTTAATCTATTAGGCATCAAGGCCGACCTCCTACCCAACGAAACAGTACCCAGCACCCAGGCGAGGGGACACCCAGTCAAACCCACACCTCGTCTCCTGCAAGAAAAGACAGCCAACTCCCTGCGGACTCATGCTGTGCGGCCTTCCCTACCAACTCCCCCTAACGTGGACTGTTTCTTGAAACCGGATCTAGGTCCAAAAGTATCCCCAACGCAAGAACTCTTCCAAGACCTCCCTGCCACAAATTTTTACCAATCTGAAGAAGGTCAGGGGGTGGGATAGGAAGATGCCTGGGAACCCACACACCACAGGAAACACCCAAAAGACAAGGGGAAAAACTGTACCTCCAACATAGGCATAAGACTGGTAATACACCACCTCTTTACCTACTCTCCCCCAAATGTAAGGTAGTCTTTTGCACCACTTTGGTCCTTTAAAAAACCTCACTAACTCACCTTAAATTTTTTTTTTAATTTTTTAATTTTTTTTTAATTAATTAATTTATTTTTTAAATGTTTGTCCTACATATACATTTGTGAGCGCATACATTTTTATTTCCTTTTTTTTTTCTTTTCCTCGCTTTTGGGTATGTGACCTGTTTCTGTTATCCCCTCTGTCCACCCACAAATACACAGACATTATAATGTAGCACCACTTCCCCCTGCAAAGGCACACCAAATAAAGGGGAAATCTTACACATAAAAAAAAAGAGCTCTTGTCTACTAGAGATGGGAACTCATAGTTGTTTACAAAACAGGGATATCTCCTACCTTGAAAATATGTCATGTGGAATCAACTTAGACCTCAGGTGATTAGATACCATTCATCCAGCCTTGAACCCTGGATCCCAGACATAGAAACGGCACAGTTCCTCACAACAGTGGCAAGAAACAAATCCCAGCCGGGACAGCCTTAATACTGCGGGGTCAACAACAAGGGCCAACTCTAACATGATTTCCTGACAATGAGGAAAATCTGAACATCCTGACCTTAGAGCAGATTAACCTACCTTACCAGCTAACGACAAGACACAACCAGAAGTCTTGGCACCCTTTGGTAGGTCCAAAAGCCAAGATCGTGATTCATAGTTGACTGGCTGCTAGAACTACGACCAGACGGTATACATCTTGGGACCAAAAAAAAAAAAAAGCCCTAGTTTAGGGTTTGAACTATGACCTGCACAATAACCAGGATCCCCAGTCCCAAAGGTCCGGCAGAGAAAATTGTAACGGAACAGGGCTTTTGGAAGCACAAAGAAAGATGCTATCCTAGGTGCCACCCTAGGATCAGGGCAAAGACCAAGATCACCAACCACAGAAGATGGATTAAAATGATACGGAGGTAACAGAACCTCTAGAACCACAAAGACTGACTTCATCATAAGTCCCACCTCAGGAGCTGTGCAGAAACTGAGACCTCTAAACACAGAACAGAAGTCTTCCACACACCAAAAAAAAAAAAAAAAAAACCACCACCGGGAGAGTAAAGGCTCCTGAGCAAAGTCTAGTGTTGATCCCATGACAGTATGCTCCAAGGACGGAGAAACCCCATATCTCTTAGGCCAAGTGAATTCCTTTTCGAATGACCCCAATATTTACTGTGCCAGGGCAGGAGGGAAAAAATAAAAATACAAAAAGCACAAAACCTTGGTTATTATCTATATATTTTTTACCTCCATTTATTATTGTTGTTATTATTTGTATTCACCTATTTTGGTCGATTTCTCTGTTTGGGAGTGATTATTGAAATTGTCCCCAACCATACTTATATTTCCTCTTCCTTTCTTTTCTTTCGTTATGTGCTATGCCATGTTTCTCATTTCAAGACCATGGCGTGTTTTTTTTGTTTGTTTGTTTTTGCTTGTTTTGCTTTTTGTTGTTTGTTTGTTTGCCTGTTTTTTTTTTGTGGTGCTTATCGATACAGCTCAAGCCCTCACTAGATATTTGACACTTCTTTTGGTACTGGTGGAGTGTTTCACCTTCTTTTTCTCCATCTCTCAAATCGATGATGAGAGCCTCTAGAAGGATTCCGCCCAGTTTCGGGGTATTAGATCCTTACCCCAGTTTATTACTTTTCTCTTTTTCAAACAAAACCACGCAAATTGAACTAGCTAGTCCTGCCTCCAGTTAGAGGGGGAACTATGGGAGGCATCAAGACCAAACAGGTGCAAGACTACTAAGTTGTGGGTTAGATACAGAGGGGACCACATATTCTAGCCGACCTGGGATGAGGGAAGAGGAAATGGGAGGTAGGACAGAAACGGAGGTGTAGGGAGGACAATTTGGTGATGGGAATCCCCCCTGATTTTATGTAAATATGTACCTAAAATATTATTGTCAACACTATGTAAACCATTATGATCAAAATAAAAATTAAAAAAAAAAAAAAAAGATTTCTTAGAAGCAACGAGTGGCTCCTGCAAAAATGTAACTTCTCTGTCTTAGGTAGGGTGGTGTCTAGTCATTACTATTGTCATACTTAAGAGAGAATGAAGGTGTCTGTCACCTTGGCCTAACTCTCCTCTATCCAGTCTACTGATCTCTGCTGAGAAGCCTGAGAAAGAACCAGGAAAATATGTCTTCAAGAAGATGCTGCAGAAAATTATCTACTTTGTCTGAAGGCAAGCGAGGTCTCTTGTTCCTATTGTGGGCATAAAAACTGAGAGAACTGAAGGAATCTGGCATCTTCACCTACCACTCCTCATCTTGGCTCCTGAAGGCCTACAAAGAACCATCCAAAGCTGTCTTCAATTATCTCGTGCAGAAATGTACCTATTCAATCAGAAAACGGTGGAGGCAACTTGTCCCTGCTGTGGGCATAACAACCGGGAGAGTGTCTGAAGAAATCAATCACCTTCACCTACAATTCCTCTATCCTGTCTCAGGAACTCTGCTAAGAAGGTCGAGAAAGAACCAGAAAAAACTGATTTCAAGTGGCTCCTGCAGAACGGAACTTATCTCCCTGAATTTGCCAGAGGTGTGGTGTCCCTCCTGTGCACATAGTAACTGGGACAGTGACCGAAGCAATTTGTCACCAGGCAACAGATCTTTAAGTTTCTCTTTCCATTGCTATGCATACAGCAGGGGCCAGACACTTCCCCCGCCTACACACCAAAGAAGTGTACCTTTTGGCTGGGCCTCTCTGTGAGACTGGGGTTTCTTGGCCTACTTAATGAATTTCAGTAGACAGAAAAGACAATAAATAGGCTAAGGTGACATATCATTTCAGTCTCTATCCCTGTTACTATGCACCCAGCAAGGCCAGATACCACCCAACTTCACAGACAAAGAAGTGTAACTTTCTGCTGAGGCACCTCTGGGATACCATTTTCACTGGGTCTTTCTTGGCATTCTTAGGAGAATTTCAGGAGACAGAAGAGAAGAGAAATAGGCAAAGGCTACAGTTGCTTACAGTCTCTCACCCTGTTGCTAAGCACACAAGAGGGAACAGACAACTCTTCCACCATCACAGACAAAGAAGTGTACCTTTTTGCTGAGGCACCTCTGGGTGACAGTTTTAGCTTGGGCTTTCTTGGCCTTCTATCAGTGTTTCAGAAGACAGAAGAGAAAAAATAGACGAAGGAAATAGATCTTTTAAGTCTCTCTGCCTGTTACTACACACACAGCAGGGGCCAGACACCTCCCTCCTTCACAGATAAAGAAGTGTACCATTGCTGGGGCACCACTGGGAGACCATTTTCTCAGGGTATTTCTTGTCCTTCTTAGGAGATTTTCAGTAGACAAAACAGAAGAGAAATAGGCAAAGGCAGCAGATCTTTTCAGTTTATTTTTCTGTTGCTACACAAACAGCAGCGGCCAGAAACCTCACACCTTTGTATTCACAGACAAAATCGTGTAGCCTTCTAGTGGGGCACAAATTGGAGACAGATTTATCTGGGTCTTTCTTGGACTACTTAGGAGAGTTTTATTGGATAGAATAGAAGAGAAATAGGCTACAGAGATGAATCCTTTCAGTTTGTCTCCCTGTTGCTACACACAGAGATGGGCCAGACACCTCCCCTCCTTCCCAGACCTTTCTGCTTGAGTGCCTCTGGGAGATAGATTTTCCTGTGTCTTTCTTCAACTTCAAAGGAGAATTTTAGGACATGGTAGAGAAGAGGAATAGGCAAAGACAACAAATCCTTCCATTCCCTCTCCCTGTTGCTATGCACAAAGCAGGGGCCAGACACCTTTCACCTCCACAGAAAAAGAAATATACCTTTCTGTTGGGAGATCTCTCAGAGAAGATTTTTGCAGGGTTTTTCTTGGCCTTCTTAGCAGAATTTCAGGAGACAGAAGCAAAGATAAATAGGTGAGAGAAACAGATCCTTTCATCTCTCTCAAACTTACAATGCACAGAGCATGGGGCAGTCAACTATCCCACCTTCACAGATAAAGACTTGACCTATCTGCTAGGGCATCTCTTGAAGACAGTTTTCACTGGGTCTTTCTTGGCTTTAGGAGAACTTCAAGAGATAATGGAGAAGAGAAATTGGCAAATAAAACATATACTTACAGTCTCTATCTCTGTTGCTGCTCACAGAGCAGGGGCCAGAAACCTCCCGCCTTCATAGACAAAGAAGTGTACATTTCTGTTGGGGTGGCTCAGGGAGACAATTTTTTTTGGGTCTTTCTTGGCCATCTTAGGAGATTTTCATGAGACAGAAGAAAATAGAAAAAGGCGTTAGTGACACATCCTTTCAATCTCTTGCTGTAACGATGCACACAGCAGGGACCAGGCATCTCCCCTTCATTCAAAGACAAAGAAGTGTACCATTCTGCTCGGGCGGCTATTGGAGACAGTTTTTGCTGAGACTTTCTTGGCCTTCTTAAGAGATTTCATGAGACAGAAGCTAAGAGAAATAGGAGAAGGTGTCAGATCATTTCAGTCTCTCTCCCTGTTTATATGCACACAGCTGGAGCGAGATACCTCCTGCCTTCACAGACAAAAAGGTGTTCTTTTCTCTGAAGAGCCTCTAGAAGACATATTTTCCTCTGCCGTTTTTGGCTTTCTGAGGAGATTTTCAGGTGTTTGAGGAAATGAGAAATAGGTGAAGGTGACAGATATTTCAGTTTTGTTCCCTGTGGCTATGCAGGCTCAGACACCTTCTTCTCCTCACTGACAAAGAAGTGTACATTTCTGCTTGGGCTTCTCTAAGACAGTTTTTTGCTGTGTCTATATTGAACTTCTTAGGAGAGTTTCATGAGACATAAAGAAGATAAATAGGCAAAGGCAACAGATCCTTTCATTCTCTTTCTCTGTTTCCTAAGCACACAGCATGGGCCAGAAATGACAGAAATGCCCCACCCTCACAGAAAAAAGAAGTGTACCTTTCAGCTGGGGCGCCTCTGAGAGAGAATTTTCACTGGGTAAAGACCTATGAAAGCAAGGCTTTCTTAGGAGATTTTCAGGAGACAGAAGAGAAGAGAAATATATGAAGGCTACATATCCTTACAGTCTCTCTCACTCTTACTATGCTCACAGCAAGGGCCAGTCACATCCCCCACCTTCACAGACAAAGACTTGTATCTTTCTGCTGGGGCATCTCTTGGAGACACTTTTGATGGCTATTTCATGTTTTTTTCTTTTTAGAATATTTTTATTTATTAAAACATCTTGATTACAAATATGATTGTGATTACGTTTCAGTCATGTAAAGAAAAAAACCATTCACCAGTGCAACATTCCCACCACCAATGTCCCCAATCTCCCTCCATCCAACCCCACCCCCACCTGTACTCTAGACAGGATTTCCAGTTCCCTCATTCATTCACATGATAATGGTAGTTCTCAAGAACAGGTGGGGACTAGACCTAGGCACTAGGGAAAAATGTTTTCTATGCTAACAAGTTAGAAGTTCGCCCATGAGACACTACAGCATGTGAAGGTTAGTTTGCAGGATTAAAAGTGTCAGAAAGACTGTCACCTTGTATGAACAGTGGTTCAATCACCCTGGAAAACCTCCCTGATTTAAGATATTTGTGCTAATACCCCTGTATTTGCCTAAAGGTAGGGACACGATTGAGAAACTTCAAGGAGAGTCAAAGATTTGACACAAGTCCAAAAGAAATGAAGGAAATATTGATATCTGAATTCTGAACAAGGAGGGACACCATTTTGTAAATGCCACATGACAGGCTTCTCACATTCTGAGCAGGGAGAGACCCCATTTTTGTAAGAATTAATGGTATAAACCACATACTAGGTCTTCAAAAGCCTATTTCCATAGGCACTGACCCAAATACTTGGCCATACCAGGTAGCCTATCAGGGAAGGACAAAGGGGCAGTAGGAATGTACCCCTAGACAATAGCCAATCATATTAAGGATCATCAAAAACATGGAACCTACTTATATCCTTTCCATATATAATCTTGCTCATGAACTTGAGTGGGGCTCATATGTCGGTTGGTGGCCCTGGCTGGCCAGTGTGGGGTCCTGTTGGCAGGCAGATTAAACTATTAAACTATTCTAGTTGTGTGGTCTCATTCTTCTATTTCGGAACCCAGCATATGTACTATTGGTTGGACCAGAGTACACCAAGGCTGAGGAGATTTAATCCAATTTTATTTCCTAAGAATGAAATAGGACCATGCAGTTAGGTTCTATACATGCTGGGGACTGAGAGACACATAAATCTTAAATAACTTTTTTCTGTCTTATGTGCAAAAACGACTCAGAATAACAAAATACAGGTTTATAAAAATCAAATAAAGAAGCAGAAAGAATAGAAATGAAGAGTGCCACCCACTGTGGCACTCTTTACCACAATAAAGTAATCTGAATGTCACCTCAGTCACAGAGAATGAGACAAATAAACACACAAGAAGACAAACATGCAAGGAGTTTTCAGGCGTTGGGTTTACTGAGGGCAGCACCAGGGGAGCTCCCAGGCTGGCCATTTATTCAATACACTATTGATTCCCCTCCTTATTCCAAACATGTGAGCCATTGTTTAACTTGATAGAGACAATAATGTCAGTTAGAAAGCATATCAACATTCAATTGATATAGGAAGAGCAGAGACTGGTCAATCATCAGGCATGCTTAAAGTGCAAAATTATGTTAATTTTATTCTGACATTTTTCCTAGGTTGTTCTCTACATCTAAATCTATCCTTTCCTGGGCACATTTTTGCTGATGATTTTATACTGAAAATATAAACTGTTTCTGCCCAGTTAATTTTTTTTTTGTTTGGAGGATAAATTTCCCAAACCTATAATGCTTTCTAATAATTATAAATAGTAGCATAACATTTTAACATTATGTAAGTTTCAGGTTGTACATAACTATACATCATTATCTATATGTGGTATACTATGTTCATTATACCTTACTAAATTTATTCAAAGTTTATTTCTTCTGTTTTCCTTAGAGCATGAGACTATGTGAATTTTATGATAAATTCTAGTATCTATACGCAGAAGATACACTGTGCTTAAGTGAACTGGAGTTTATCCCTATTATGTACACTAAGAAGAATCTTATGTAAAGCAAAAAGTAAAACTATGTTCACCAAGTTTGTCATTTAGAAGTACTAATATTCAAAATTACTTTATTATAATATAATATTAAAGTCTATGATACCAGTATGTAAAAGACAAAAAATAATGACACTGCCTACAAGATGATAATTTTAGCTCTAAAATAATAACTACGATTCTGGTACATAATAAAATATATTAATTGAAATCTAAATTAAAGCTAAATTAGAATTGTTTTAAAAACATTAGCATCGGAGTGAGTAAGAAATGGCTGGATGTGGGGGTTTCCAGACAGAGTGCTGATTGCTCTACCTGCAGAGTTTCCACCCGGCTGTGCTTCTTCTGAGGAAACTGAGGACCTGAAGGGAGCCCTGTCCTACTCTTCTCTGTCTTTCCTGAACTCTGGAAGCTCACCTCAGAGCCCTGGGAAGCGAAGCCCAAAAAAACTGAAGCTACCCAGCAAGTGAGTGAGTAAGAAATGGCTGGATGTGGGGGTTTCCGGGCAGAGTGCTGATTGCTCTACCTGCAGAGTCTCCACCCGGCTGTGCTTCTTCTGAGGAAACTGAGGACCTGAAGGGAGCCCTGTCATACTCTTCTTTGTCTTTCCTGAACTCTGGAAGCTCTCCTCAGAGCCCTGGGAAGCAAACCCCAAAGAAACTACATTCGGAAGCTACCCAGCGAGCCAGTGAGTGAGTAATAAATGGCTGGATGTGGGGGTTTCCGGGCAGAGTGCTGATTGCTCTACCTGTAGAGTCTCCACCCGGCTGTGCTGCTTCTGAGGAAACTGAGGACCTGAAGGGAGCCCTGTCCTACTCTTCTCTGTCTTTCCTGAACTCTGGAAGCTCTCCTCAGAGCCCTGGGAAGCGAACCCCAAAGAAACTACATTCGGAAGCTAGCCAGCGAGCCAGTGAGTGAGTAAGAAATGGCTGCATGTGGGGGTTTCCAGGCAGAGTGCTGATTGCTCTACCTGCAGAGTCTCCACCCGGCTGTGCTTCTTCTGAGGAAACTGAGGACCTGAAGGGAGCCCTGTCCTACTCTTCTCTGTATTTCCTGAACTCTGGAAGCTCTCCTCAGAGCCCTGGGAAGCAAACCCCAAAGAAACTACATTTGGAAGCTACCCAGCGAGCCAGTGAGTGAGTAAGAAATGGCTGGATGTGGGGGTTTCCGGGCAGAGTGCTGATTGCTCTACCTGCAGAGTCTCCACCCGGCTGTGCTGCTTCTGAGGAAACTGAGGACCTGAAGGGAGCCCTGTCCTACTCTTCTCTGTCTTTCCTGAACTCTGGAAGCTCACCTCAGAGCCCTGGGAAGCAAACCCCCCCAAAACTGAAGCTACCCAGCAACTCTCCTCAGAGTCTTGGGAAGCGACCCCAAAAATACAGCATTCTGAAGCTGCCAAGCAAGCGAGTGAAAACTACACCTGTCCAGTGGGGCCCGACTGTGAAAAACTGTGAGTGCTGCCTGTGTGTCTCTCTACTATCCTGTTGCGTGAACATCTTGTGAGTGGGCTGAAAAGAGGCTCCAGAAGGCACTTAACTCCACTTCGCTAAGCAGCCTTGCGCTCTTTCTAAAAACATAACACCATCACAAGAAGAAAAAAAAACACACTAAGAACTGTGTTGGATCACAGAAGCAAGAACATCTCTCCAGATTGTGTTCTCTGCTGCGTGCTCGGGCCTAAGATTTGATCCTGTGTGAGTCTTCATCCACGGAGGACGCCCCTAACTTGGAGGCAAGCTGGCCCATCCAAAAAGGGCGGAGCCAGAGAAGTGTGCTGCCTGTATCATATAACCAATGAATACCACCACAACACGTAGAAAAACCCACAAAACAAGTGTGAAAATGTGAAAACAACGAAGGCCAGCATCAGATATAGAGAATGAAGATGACAATTCTGATGACCAGTTAATGACCAACCAACTAATCAACCTCTCAGATAAGGATTTTAGAGTAGCAATATGGAAGATGCTCAAAGACCTCAAAAAAGCCATGGATAGAGTGGAACAGAACACTAATAAGTACCAAGAAAATATGAAGACAGAAATCACAAAACTCCAAACTGAAATAACATGTCAAACAAGAGGCCTGAAAAAATCAGTAAACGAAGTGAATGACAAAATGGATAAGCTCTGGGACCGGGTATCAGAAGCTGAGAATAGACTTGGTGCTGTGGAAGATGAGACACATAACAATTCCATACAGCAGGAGAGATTGGAAAAAAAAACTTAAAGCAAATGAACAGACAATGGAAAAATTAATCAAAGAATGGGAACAGATGAAAATAGAAGTCTATGTTAAGATCAACAGAAACAACTTAAGAATCATTGGAGTCCCAGAGACCCAGGAAGAAAATTTCCAGGAAGAATCAACAGTCAAGAACATCATTAAAGAGAAACTTCCAGAGCTAAAGAATATATGTGATCAAATCCTGCATGCTCGAAGAGTACCAACCAAAAGAGACCCAAGAAAAACCACCCCAAGACACATCCTAGTCACAAAGACAAATCCCACAGATAGAGACAGAATTTTGAAAACAGCAAGATCAAAAGGGGAAATTACATTCAAGCAAGCAGACCTGTCACAAGAAACACTCAATGCCAGAAAGCAGTGGTGGGATATTGTGACAAGACTGAATGAAATGAATGCTTCACCTAGAATACTGTACCCAGCAAAACTCACTTTCCGGTTTGACGGAAGAATACATGGTTTCACAGACAAAAAACAGCTCAGAAACTTTATAGACTCAAAACCAGTCTTAAGAGAAAAACTGAAAGACCTAATTTAAAACAAGACTAACCAAAAGACACACCAAATTTCGATATAAAGATGGCAATAAATCCCAGGACAATTCTTTCTCTCAACGTCAATGGACTAAATGCACCAGTTAAGAGACACAGAGTGGCTAAATGGATCAAAAAACTCAATCCAACCTTTTGCTGCCTACAAGAAACGCACCTGAATAGTCAGAACAAACATAGACTCAAAATAAAAGGCTGGAGGAAAATCATCCAAGCAAACAACACCGAAAAAAAAGCTGGAGTGGCCATACTAATATCAGATAATGCAAACTTTATACTCAGGAAGGTTGTAAGGAACAAAGATGGACATTTTATATTAATCAAGAGGTATGTAGAGCAGGAAGAAATAAGTCTCCTAAACATATATGCACCGAATGAGGGGTCAGCAAAATATTTAAAACAACTGTTGACAAATCTGAAAAACAATATCAATAATAACACAATAATTGTGGGGGACCTCAACACTGCTTTGTCAACACTGGATAGGTCAACCAGACTGAAACCCAACAAGAATATCCTAGACCTGAGGAGAGAAATGGAAGAAAGAGGCCTAGTGGATATATATAGGACAATCCATCCCCAGAAACCTGTATACACATTCTTCTCCAATGTGCATGGGACATTCTCCAGGATAGACTACATGCTGGCACATAAAACATACCTCCATAAGATCAAGATGATAGAAAGTTTGCAGACTACCTTCGCTGACCACAAGGCTCTGAAATTATTTGTGAATTCCAAAGGGACTCAGAAGAAAAACTTTAACACCTGGAAGTTAAACAACCTCATACTCAATAACCAGTGGGTCCGAGATGAAATCAAGGAGGAAATCAAAAGGTTCCTGGAAACAAATGACAATAAAGACACAAACTATCAGAACTTATGGGACACAGCAAAAGCAGTACTGAGAGGAAAATTTATAGCTTTGCAAGCACACATCAGGAAGGAAGAAGGAGCTTACCTGAGTAGCTTAATGACACAGTTAATAGAACTAGAAAGTACTCAACCAAAGGACCCAAAAATAGGAAGACAGAAGGAAATAACAAAGCTGAGAGCAGAAATCAACTAAGTGGAAACCCAAAAAACAGTCTGAAAGATCAATGAAAGCAGAAGTAGGTTCTTTGAAAAAATAAACAAGATTGATAGACCACTGGCAAACCTAACAAAGAAAGAGAGAGAGAAACTTGATAACTCGTATTAGGAATGAAAAAGGAGAGATCACTACTGATATGACAGAGATTCAAAGGGTAATTAGAAACTACTTTGAAAAACTCTATGCCACTAAAAATGAGAACCTGGAAGAAATGGATAAATTCTTGGACTCTTATAATCTTCCACGGTTGAAAGAAGAGGATGTAGCATATATAACACCCCCATCACCATTGATGAAATAAAAATGGTAATCAAAAGTCTGCCCAAAAACAAAAGCCCAGGCCCAGATGGATTCACTAATGAATTCTATCAAACTTTCCAAGAGGAACTACTACCAATCCTGGCAAGACTCTTTCATGAAATTGAACAAGTGAAAACACTCCCAAATAGCTTTTATGAAGCCAACATCACCCTCATACCTAAACCAGACAGAAATGCTACGAAAAAAGAAAATTACAGACCAATATCGCTGATGAATGCAGATGCAAAGATCCTCAACAAAATCCTGGCAAATAGGATTCAATACCTCCTTAAGAAGATCATCCACTACGATCAAGTAGGTTTCATCCCAGGAATGCAAGGATGGTTTAACATCCGTAAGTCTATCAACATAATACACAATATCAACAACAAGAAAAATAAAAACCACATTATCATATCAATAGATGCAGAGAAAGCATTTGATAAGGTCCAACACCCATTCTTGATCAAAACTCTCAGCAAGATGGGAATGGAAGGAACCTTTCTCAATATAGTTAAGGCCATCTACCACAAGCCAGTGGCAAATATTATCCTCAATGGAGAAAAACTAAAAGCCTTCCCTCTAAATTCTGGCACAAGACAAGGCTGTCCTCTCTCACCACTCCTATTCAACATAGCACTAGAAGTACTTGCTATAGCGATTAGGCAAGAAAAAGATATCAAGGGAATCCAGATAGGAAAGGAAGAAGTCAAGCTCTCACTGTTTGCAGATGACATGATGCTCTACTTAGAAAACCCTAAAGACTCTACCAAAAAGCTTCTAGAAACAATAGACTCATATAGCAAGGTGGCAGGCTACAAAATTAACACACAAAAATCAATGGCCTTTCTATACACCAATAGTAATAAGGATGAAATGGACATTAAGAAAACAACCCCATTCACAATAGTGCCACACAAACTCAAATATCTTGGAATCAACTTGACTAAAAATGTGAAGGACCTATACAAAGAAAACTATAAAACTCTGCTCCAAGAAATAAGAGAGGACACGCAGAAATGGAAACCCATACCCTGCTCATGGATTGGCAGGATTAACATCATCAAAAAGGCAATAATCCCCAAGGCATTAAACAGATTCAACGCTATCCCTCTAAAGATACCCATGACATTATTTAAAGAAGTGGATCAGGCACTTTTGAAATTTGTTTGGAACAATAAACACCCTAGAATAGCTAAAGCAGTCATTGGGAAAAAGAATATGGGAGGAATTACTTTCCCCAACTTTAAACTTTACTACAAAGCAATAGTTATCAAAACAGCATGGTATTGGAATAAAGACAGGCCCTCAGATCAGTGGAATAGGCTTGAATACTCAGAAAATGTTCCCCAGACATACAATCACCTAATTTTTGATAAAGGAGCAGGAAATCCTAAATGGAGCAAAGAAAGCCTCTTCAACAAGTAGTGTTGGCACAACTGGCTAGCCCCTTGCAAAAAATCAAACTTAGACCCCCAGCTAACATCATGTACGAACGTAAAATCCAAATGGATTAAAGACCTCGATATCAGACCCCAAACCATAAGATATATAGAACAGCACATAGGCAAAACTCTCCAGGACATTGATACTACAGGCATCTTCAAGGAGGAAACTGCACTCTCCAAGCAAGTGAAAGCAGAGATGAACAGATGGGAATATATTAAGTTGAGAAGCTTCTGCACCTCAAAGGAAATACTGCCCAGGATACAAGAGCCACCCACTGAGTGGGAGAAACTATTCACCCAATACCCATCACATAAGGGGCTAATCTCTAAAATATACAAGGCACTTACAGAACTTTACAAGAAAAAAACATCTAATCCCATCAAAAAATGGGGAGAAGAAATGAACAGACACTTTGACAAAGAAGAAATACAAATGGCCAAAAGACATATGAAGAAATGTTCCACATCACTAATCATCAGGGAGATGCAAATCAAAACAACAATGAGATACCACCTCACACCACAGAGAATGGCACACATCACAAAGAATGAGAACAAACGGTGCTGGCGGGGATGTGGAGAGAAAGGAACCCTTATCCACTGCTGGTGGGAATGCCGTCTAGTTCAACCTTTATGGAAAGCAATATGGAGATTCCTCCAAAAACTGGAAATCGAGCTCCCATACGACCCAGCTATACCACTCCTAGGAATATACCCTAAGAACACAAAAATACAATACAAAAATCCCTTCCTTACACCTATATTCATTGCAGCACTATTTACCATAGCAAGACTCTGGAAACAACCAAGATGCCCTTCAACAGACGAATGGCTAAAGAAACTGTGGTACATATACACAATGGAATATTATGCAGCTGTCAGGAGAGATGAAGTCATGAAATTTTCCTATACATGGATGTACACGGAATCTATTATGCTGAGTGAAATAAGTCAGAGAGAGAGAAGAACGCAGAATGGTCTCACTCATCTATGTGTTTTAAGAAAAATGAAAGACATTCTTGCAATAATAAATTTCAGACACAAAAGAGAAAAGAGCTGGAAGTTCCAGCTCACCTCAGGAAGCTCACCACAAAGAGTGATGAGTTTATTTAGAGAAATAACTACATTTTGAACTGTCCTAATATTGAGAATGTAGGAGGGAAATGCAGAGCCTGTTTAGAGTACAGGCAGGGGTCGTGTGGGGAGGAGGGTGATTTGGGACATGGGTGATGGGAATGTTGCACCGGTGATGGGTGGTGTTCCTTTTATGACTGAAACCCAAACACAATCATGTATGTAATCAAGGTGTTTAAATAAAAAAATAAATAAATTAAATTAAATTAAAAACCAAAAAAAACAAAAAATAAAAAAACATTAGCATCATTAAAATGAAATATATAAAAATAAAATATAATTTTATATTTACTAATGGAAAATATAAAAGGATCCAGTTAAATAATTTTCTAGAACATAAAACATGTAAGCCATTTTCCCTTTAGAAATAATTAACACCGTTTTTTTGGGGATTTTGGGTCACACCCGGCTGTGCTCAGGGGTTACTTCTGGCTCTATGTTCAAAAATCGCCCCTGGCAGGCTTGGGGGACCATATGGAATGCCAGGATTCGAACCACCATCCTTCTGCATGCAAGGCAAATGCCTAACATCCATGCTATCTTTCTTTCCGCCCCATAAATAAAATCTTTTTTACTTTATTTAAACACAGTGATTACAAACATGACTGTGATTGGGTTTTTAATCACAAAAAGAACGCCCCACTTCACCAGTGCAAAATTCCCACCATCAATGCACACCATATCCTTCCACCCACACACCCTGCCTGTATACAAGACAGGCATTCTACTTCACTCACTCATTAGCACTGTCAATGTTATGTGTTGATGTTCTAACTGCACTAATACCTCTTTGTGGAGAGCTTCATATCATGAGCTGGTCCTTCTGGCCCTCATCTACAGGCATTATTACAATAATGTATTTTATTTTTCTTAAAACCCATAGATAAGTGAGACTATTCTGTCTCTCTCTTTCCCTCTTATTTCACTCAGCATAATAGTTTCCATGGTCATCCATATATAGGAAAATTTTATGACTTCATCTCTCCCGATGGCTGCCTAATATTCCATTGTGTATATGTACCACAGGTACATTTTTGGGAGGTACATTCTTTTGACACTCAGGGGTTACTCCTGGCTGTGCACTCAGAAATTGCTCCTGGCTTGGGGGGGACCATATGGGACACCAGGGGATCAAACCACAGTCCATCCCAGGATAGCACTTGCATGGCAGACACCTTACCGCTAGTGCCACCACTCTGGCCCCTACCACAGATTCTTTAGCCATTCATTTGTTGAAGGGCATTTGTCCTGCAGGACAATTTATTTTGCGGGTATAGAGGGGTCCCAGCCTGAAAAGAGAATGGGGAGAAAGAAGGGGGTCAAGCAAAACGAGACTTATCCAGGCTCTGTTTATTAAATGGCAAAAGACTCCTTTCAAGCACGTTTTTACAGGGGGCGTAGCAAAGGCAGGATGGGACAGCCTGCATTACAGAAGTCATCTTACAGGTAATATTTACATGCCATCTTTACATAAGGGGCACAGGAACACCTCAGGGTTAGTGAAGTTTCAAGGATGTTACAAGGTTTCTGGAATGTATGCCTGATAGGAAACTGTGATATTTCTTTGGGCTCTGGGGCCTTAGATTATGTACTCTTGCCACACAAGACTAATTTGTCCTGATGAATTCCATATTAGGGTTTGGTCTATGATAGGCATCTTGGTTGTTTCCAGGGTCTGGCTATTGTAAATAGTGCTATAATGAATGTAGGTGTGAGGAAAGTATTTTTGTATTTCATTTTTGTGTTCCTAGGGTATATCCCTAGGGAAAAATCAAAAAATTTCTTGGTTATATTAATATAAAATATAAATTACTCTTTCAAATTATAACACTTTTTACTGTATCATGGCCCATATCATAGCCATTATATTGGTATGATTATTGGAATATTAAAATGATAGTGAAATAAAAAACAATACCCATAAATGCAGTCACCATGTTTGCACCCAGCCAGGTCCATAGAATTATTCTTTTCTCAAAAGCAATATAAACCAAGTAATGAAAAGTATGAGTATATTGGCCAAGCAGCTGAAAAGTGGCAATCTCAGGAGAAAAGGGTCTGCCCTGCCTAAATTATGCTTGCTGTACACATCACCTACAATTTCATCTTCACCAATTGCCGAGCTTTACCATTGTCTCTCTACAGAGACACCAAATATGACAAAACTATAGAAATGCTGGTATTTGTGATGACACCACAGGCCTTTCTTTGAGTGAGTGCAGGTACTCTTTTTTTTAAATAATTTTTATTTTGACCAAAGTGGATTACAAATCTTTCACATTAATATTTTAGGTACATAGTAACATTAAATCAGGAGCATTCCCACCACCAATGTTGTCCTCCCTCCACCCTTATTCCCAGCATGCATTCCATATCACCCTCCTTTGCACCCCTGGCTGCTAGTATAAGTGGTCCACTCTGTGTCTAGCTTGTTGTAGATTGGGTATTGATTCTGTTGTCATTGGCTTTGGACTTGGTTTTAAATCTGATCATTTTTTATTTCTACACAATGTTTATACAACTCTTTGGTCTTGGTACCCTCCTATTATTTCTTTCTCATTTTATGAGGCAGAATAAAGTGGCTCAATTTATGTGGTTCTGTTTGAAGAAAGAAAGGGGGCAAAAATCAAACAAGCAAAAAATGGGAGGTTATAAATATCAATTTAAGAGAAGAAAGAAAAATAAAAAAAACAGAACAACAAAAATATCAAACCATCAAACAAACAAACAAACAATAAAAAGCACCACAACAATAAAGAACAACCAAACAATAACCATGGTCCCAAAATAAAAACAAACAAAAAACAAAAATGATAACAAAAATTATTTTGTGCTTCTCTTTTTTTTTGCATAGGCACAGAAATATAAGGGAGATTAGAAAGAAATTTCCTTGGCATAAGAGATACAAGGTTTCTCCACCCTTGAATTATACTGTCATGGAAATAACTCGAGGCTCCATACATGCTCTTTTACTCTCCCCTAGGTCGTCTTGTGGTGTTTGGAAACTTTCCAGTCAGTCATGGATGATAAAATTAGGTCTCTATAACTAGAGATCTTGGTATTTTCACAGGTCATAGTATGGAGTCTTTCTTTACAGTTCTAGAAGTTCTGTTCCATCACTGTTGTTTTAATCAATCTTCTGTAGTTGATTGTCTTGATTTTCTGACCAATCCTGGAATGAAGCCTAGGATAGTCTTTTATTATGTTTTCAGAAGTTCTGCTCAGTTGCAGTTGTCTCAGTCAAACCTCTAGAATTAGAGTTCTTGGTTGTTGTACAGATTGTTGGCCAAAGCCTATACTAGGATTTTTTATTGGTCCCAGGATAAGTTCTGCCCAATAATGGTTGTCAGAGTCAGTCTTCTGTAGTTAGAGATCTTGGCTTTTGCACAGATCAAAGGATGACGTGTATTATGATTTCTTCTTGTCATTAGGTGGTGAGATAAGATAACCTTCTCTTAGATCAAGTTGTTGCCATTTCCTCATTGTCAGGATGTCATATCAAAACTAGCCACATGTTGGTGTCAGAGCAGTGTTAAATATGTCCCAGAGGAAGATTGGTTCCTGGAGCTGTTGCGGAAAACTTTGTCAATTCTATGTCTGAAATCTAGGTTTCAGCGTTGGATGGTCACTGTCTAATCACATGGAGTCTAAGTTGGGGTCACATGACATATGCTCAAGGTGGGAGGCATCTTTGTATTGTAAAATGTATGAGTAAATAAGAGCTTGTTTCTATACATAAAATTTTCCCCTTTTTAGTATGCCTTTGCAAAAAGAAATGGTGCTATAATATATTGCTGGTGCATTTGGGAATGAGATTGTCAGGCTTCATAATAGCTGTGCCCTGGTTTTGACCTGAGCTTTTATCCCAGGCAAGACATTTTCTTGTAGATTTTTGTACCAAGCAGAACCACGACATGACTATATATATTTACATGAATATATACATGTACATATATATGTATATATACATATGTATATATAACACATATATAAAAGAAAAATAAATAAAAATTAATTTAAAAAATGATTAAGGGAACAAAGTGATACAGAAGACTATCTTACATTTGGGGATAAACACGTTAAGATGTAGTATTATAGTGATCTTAAAATTACAAAGGAAATATAGGCTTCCCCATTGTCTTTTGAGATATTCTTTAGTGGGGTAAAATCCACAGCACATTTTCAGCATACACCCTGGTCTTGTTGAGGTTGAGAAGTGATTTGTGGCAGAAAGGGTTCCGGTATTGTTCTGCACTGGGGGACCTTCTGAAGCTGAATACAGTATCAAGCAAAAGCCCACATTTAGCAGGGATGAGAAGGAGGGCCACAGATCATGAGTCAGCAGGAGTGTTGGTGGTAGTTTTTTTGCCAGGGGACGAGATGTGGGGCTGAGTGAGTGTCCTTTACTTGAAAGCTGGTTGATGGCTTATTAGGGCAGGAAATCAGTCCTGATACCTAATGGGTTAAGACCTGAGGGTAAAGATCGTTACTAAAAAGAAATATTGGATTGGGATTAGGGGATGAAAACATAGTAGGATTTCTGAAGGGGAGAATAGGGATAGTATACCAGAGAGGCTATATAGACTATAGCTACAAATTGTTTACAATTTAGGTTTGGCTAGATCTATCTATCTATGTTGCTGAAAATCAATGATTGTATCATTTCTAACTAATATGCAGTATTCCATTGTGTGTAAATACACATCTTCATGATCCACTCATCTGTTGTTAGGCATCAAGGTTGGTTCAAATCTTGGCTATTGTACTGATTGCTGCGACAAATAGTGGGTTGCACAATACTTTCGAATGAATGTCCATCTGACTTGGGGATAGATACCCAGGAGAACAATTGCTGGGTCATATGGAAGATCAATATTGAGTACTGAGCACTCTCCACACTGTTTTCCATAGAGGTTGGACCAGACAGCAATCCCACCAGCAGTGGATGAGAGTTCCTTTCTTACCACATCACCAGCAACAGATTGCTCCCGTTATTTTTGATGTGAGCCACCCTCAATAGTGTAAGGTGGTATATCATTGTTTTCTTAACTTGGATTACCCTAATGATAAGTGAAGGTGAGCACGTTTTCATGTGTCTGTTGGCCGTCTTTTGGTTTTCCTCAGAGAAATGTCTATTCATTTATTTTCCCAACTTTTCTATGGCTTTATTAAATTTTTTGCTGCTCACCTTTCTGAGTGCTTTGGATATCCTAGATATCAGCCCTTTATCTGACGTGTTGAGTGCTAAATTTTTCCCATTCCATTAACTGTCTTTTATTGTTAAGTAGGGTTTCTTTCGCCATGCAGAAACTTTTAGTTTGATGTAGTCCCATTTCTTTAGGTTTGATGCTAATTCTTGACATTGGCATTCTATCCTTAAAGATTTTTTGATATATAGGTCTTGAAGTGTTCTGCCTATTTTTTTACTCAGTCAACTTTATAAATTTTTGGTCTGATTTCAAGATCTTTAATCCAGTTTAATTTGACTTCTGTGTAAGGTGTGAGGTATGGATCAATTTTTTAATTTCTTAGAGGTGGTTATCCAGTTGTTCCAACTCCATTTGTTGAAAAGACTGTCTTTGTTCCATTTCAAGTTCTTGCCTCTTTTGTCAAATATTAGTTGACTGTATATTTACATTAGCTGACTATTTATCTCTGGATATTCTGTTCTAACCCACAAATCTATGTTCCAGGACCATGCTGTTTTGATCACTATAGCTTTATAGTAAATCTTCAGGTTTGTTAAAGAGATTCTACACAACTTTTTGTTTTTCAGTATGTATTTGGCTAACCTGGGTTTTTTGTGGTTCCAGATGGATTTTATAATGATTGTTCTAAGTCCTTAAATATGATATCTGAATTTGGATAGGAATTGCATTGAATCTATATAAAAGTTTAGGTAAGATAGTGATTTTGATGATAGTCAATTCTACCTACCCATGAGCATGGGATGTTCTTTCATTTCCTTATGTCCTCTTCAATTTCTTTCTGAAATGTTTTGAAGTTTTCATAGTATAGGTCCTTCACCTCTCTTCTAAGGTTGATTCCTAGGTACTTGATATTTTTGGATAGTACTTTATTTTTTTGTTGTTGTTGTTCTCATTAACTTTTATTTAACAGCAAATTATCCCAACATTTAATTATTTTTAAACAATACACATTTATTATTTCAATGTTAATTTGAGTTTAAATCTTTTTTTTTTGGGTGAACACATTTGTTTGGAATTGATAGCTGGGTAACATCTTACAAGAAATCATTGAAAATATTAAGTAAAAATGTTTCACCTAGAATCATATACCCTATAGCTGACCTGTATATATATTTTTAATTTATACCTGTTCTTTGTTTTGTTAAACTATATTTTTTGTATATACATTGTATTCCATTATTGAATAACAATATTTTTTTCTTAACACCACCCATCACCAGTTCAACATTCCCATCACCAATGTCCCAAGTCTCCCTCCTCCCCACCCGACCCCCGCCTGTACTCTAAACAGGTTCTAAATTTCCCTCATACATTCTCATTATTAGGACAGTTCAAAATGTAGTTATTTATCCAACTAAACACATCACTCTTTGTGATGAGCTTCCTGAGGTGAGCTGGAACTTCCAGCTCTTTTCTATTTTGTGTCTGAAAGTTATTATTGCAAGAATGTCTTTCATTTTTCTTAAAACCCATAAATGTGTGAGACCATTCTGCGTTTTTCTCTCTCTCTCTCTGACTTATTTCACTCAGCATAATAGATTCCGTGTACATCCATGTATAGGAAAATTTCATGACTTCATCTCTCCTGACAGCTGCATAATATTCCATTGTGTATATGTACCACAGTTTCTTTAGCCATTCGTCTGTTGAAGGGCATCTTGGTTGTTTCCAGTGTCTTGCTATGGTAAATAGAGCTGCAATGAATATAGGTGTAAGGAAGGGGTTTTTGTATTGTATTTTTGTGTTCCTAGGGTATATTCCTAGGAGTGGTATAGCTGGATCGTATGGGAGCTCGATTTCCAGGTTTTGGAGGAATCTCCATATCGCTTTCCATAAAGGTTGAACTAGACGGCATTCCCACCAGCAGTGGATAAGAGTTCCTTTCTCCCCACATCCCCGCCAACACTGTTTATTCTCATTCTTTGTGATGTGTGCCATTCTCTGTGGTGTGAGGTGGTATCTCATCGTTGTTTTGATTTGCATCTCCCTGATGATTAGTGATGTGGAGCACTTTTTCATGTGTCTTTTGGCCATCTGTATTTCTTCTTTGTCAAAGTGTCTGTTCATTTCTTCTCCCCATTTTTTGATGGGATTAGATGTTTTTTCTTGTAAAGTTCTGTCAGTGCCTTGTATATTTTGGAGATTAGCCCCTTATCTGATGGGTATTGGGTGAATAGTTTCTTCCACTCAGTGGGTGGCTCTTGTATCTTGGGCACTATTTCCTTTGAGGTGCAGAAGCTTCTCAGCTTAATATATTCCCATCTGTTAATTTCTGCTTTCACTTGCTTGGAGAGTGCAGTTTCTTCCTTGAAGATGCCTTTAGCCTCAATGTCCTGGAGTGTTTTACCTACGTGTTGTTCTATATATCTTATGGTTTTGGGGCTGATATCGAGGTCTTTAATCCATTTGGATTTTACCTTCGTACATGATTTTAGCTGAGGGTCTAAGTTCAATTTTTTGCAAGTGGCTACCCAGTTGTGCCAACACCACTTGTTGAAGAGGCTTTTTTTGTTCCATTTAGGATTTTTTGCTCCTTTATCAAAAATTAGGTGATTGTATGTCTGGGGAACATTTTCTGAGTATTCAAGCTTATTCCACTGATCTGAGGGCCTGTCCTTATTCCAATACCATGCTGTTTTGATAACTATTGCTTTGTAGTAAAGTTTAAAGTTGGGGAAAGTAATTCCTCCCATATTCTTTTTCCCAATGATTGCTTTAGCTATTCGAGGGTGTTTATTGTTCCAAATAAATTTCAAAAGTGCCTGGTCCACTTCTTTGAAGAATGTCATGGGTATCTTTAGGGGGATCGCATTAAATCTGTACAGTGCTTTGGGGAGTATTGCCATTTTAATGATGTTAATCCTGCCAATCCATGAGCAGGGTATGTGCTTCCATTTCCGCGTGTCCTCTCTTATTTCTTGGAGAAGAGTTTTATAGTTTTCCTTGTATAGGTCCTTCACATTTTTAGTCAAGTTGATTCCAAGATATTTGAGTTTGTGTGACACTAAAGTGAATGGAGTTGTTTTCTTAATGTCCATTTCTTCCTTATTAGTATTGGTGTATAGAAAGGCCATTGATTTTTGTGTGTTAATTTTGTAGCCTGCCACCTTGCTATATGAGTCTATTGTTTCTAGAAGCTTTTTGGTAGAGTCTTTGGGGTTTTCTAAGTAGAGTATCATGTCATCTGCAAACAGTGAGAGCTTGACTTCTTCCTTTCCTATCTGGATTCCCTTGATATCCTTTTCTTGTCTAATCGCTATAACGAGTACTTCCAGTGCTATGTTGAATAGGAGTGGTGAGAGAGGACAGCCTTGTCTTGTGCCAGAATTTAGAGGAAAGGCTTTCAGTTTTTCTCCATTGAGGACAATATTTGCCTCTGGCTTGTGGTAGATGGCCTTAACTATATTGAGAAAGGTTCCTTTCATTCCCATCTTGCTGAGAGTTTTGATCAAGAATGGGTGTTGGACCTTATCAAATGCTTTCTCTGCGTCGATTGATATGATCATGTGATTTTTATTTTTCTTGCTGTTGATGTTGTGTATTATGTTGATAGATTTACGGATGTTAAACCAGCCTTGCATTCCTGGAATGAAACCTACTTGATCGTAGTGGATGATCTTCTTAATGAGGCATTGAATCCTATTTGCCAGGATTTTGTTGAAGATCTTTGCATCTGCATTCATCAGCGATATTGGTCTGTAATTTTCTTTTTTCGTAGCATCTCTGTCTGGTTTTGGTATCAAGGTAATGTTGGCTTCATAAAAGCTATTTGGAAGTTTTCCTTTTTTTTTCAATTTCATGAAAGATTCTTGCCAGGATTGGTAGTAGTTCCTCTTGAAAGGTTTGAAAGAATTCATTAGTAAATCCATCTGGGCCTGGGCTTTTGTTTTTGGGCAGACATTTGATTACTTTCTTAATTTCCTCAATAGTAATGGGTGTGTTTAGATATGCTACATCCTCTTCATTCAATCGTGGAAGATTATAAGATTCCAAAAATTTATCCATTTCTTCCAGGTTTTCATTTTTAGTGGCATAGAGTTTCTCAAAGTAGTTTCTGATTACCCTTTGAATCTCTACCATATCAGTAGTGATCTCTCCTTTTTCATTCCTAATACGAGTTATCAAGTTTCTCTCTCTTTCTTTCTTTGTTAGTTTTGCCAGTGGTCTATCAATCTTGTTTATTTTTTCAAAGAACCAACTTCTGCTTTCGTTGATCTTTTGGATGGTTTTTCTGGTTTCCACTTCATTGATTTCTGCTCTCAGCTTTGTTATTTCCTTCTGCCTCCCTATTTTTGGATCCTTTTGTTGAGCAATTTCTAATTCTATGAGCTGCGTCATTAAGCTATTCAGGTATGCCCCTTCTTCTTTCCTGATGTGTGCTTGCAAAGCTATAAATTTTCCTCTCAGTACTGCTTTTGCTGTGTCCCATAGGTTCTGATAATTTGTGTCTCCATTGTCATTTGTTTTTAGGAAGGTTTTGATTTCCTCTTTGATTTCATCTCGGACCCACTGATTATTCAGTATGAGGCTATTTAACTTCCAGGTGTTAAAATTTTTCTTCTGTGTCCCTTTGTAGTTTATATATAATTTCAGGGCTTTGTGGTCAGCAAAGGCAGCATGCAAAATTTCTATCCTCTTGATATTATGGAGGTATGTTTTGTGTGCTAACATGTAGTCTATCCGAGAGAATGTCCCATGTACATTAGAGAAAAATGTGTATCCAGGCTTCTGGGGGTGGAGTGTCCTGTATATATCTACTAGGCCTCTTTCTTCCATTTCTCTCCTCAGGTCTAGTATATTCTTGTTGGTTTTCAGTCTGGTTGACCTGTCTAGTGTTGACAATGCCGTGTTGAGGTCTCCCACAATTATTGTGTTGTTATTGATATTATTTTTCAGATTTGTCAACAGTTGTATTAAATATTTTGCTGGCCCCTCATTCGGTGCATATATGTTTAGGAGGGTGATTTGTTCCTGCTGTACATGTCCCTTGATTAATACAAAATGTCCATCTTTGTCCCTTACAACTTTCCTAAGTATAAAGTTTGCATCATCTGATATTAATATGGCCACTCCTGCTTTTTTTTGGGTGTTGTTTGCTTGGATGATTTTCCTCCAGCCTTTTATTTTGAGTCTATGTTTGTTCTGACTATTCAGGTGCGTTTCTTGTAGGCAGCAGAAGGTTGGATTGAGTTTTCTGATCCATTTAGCCACTCTGTGTCTCTTAACTGGTGCATTTAGTCCATTGACATTGAGAGAAAGAATTGTCCTGGAAGTTAGTGCCATCTTTATATTAAAGTTTGGTGTGTCTGTTGGTAAGCCTTGTCTTAAAGTATGCCGTTCAGTTTTTCTTTTAAGAATGGTTTTGAGTCTGTGAAGTTTTTGAGCTGTTGTTTGTCTGTGAAACTATGTATTGTTCCTTCAAACCTGAAAGTGAGTTTTGCTGGGTGCAGTATTCTAGGCGAAGCATTTATTTCATTGAGTTTTGTCACTATGTCCCACCACTGCCTTCTGGCCTTGAGTGTTTCTGGTGACAGGTCTGCAGTAAATCTCAAGGATGTTCCCTTGAATGTTATTTCTCTTTTCGATCTTGCTGCTTTCAGAATTCTGTCTCTATCTATGGGATTCGTCATTGTGACTAGGATGTGTCTTGGGGTGTTTTTTCTGGGGTCTCTTTTAGTTGGCACTCTTCGGGCATGCAGGATTTGATCACATGTATTCATTATCTCTGGTAGTTTCTCTTTAATGATGTTCTTGACTGTTGATTCTTCCTGGAGATTTTCTTCCTGAGTCTCTGGGACTCCAATGATTCTTAAGTTGTTTCTGTTGAGCTTATCATAGACTTCTATTTTCATTTGTTCCCATTCTTTGAGTAATTTTTCCATTGTTTGATCATTTGCTTTGAGGCTTTTTTCCAATTTCTTCTGCTGTATGTAATTGTTATGTATCTCATCTTCCAGTGTACTGATTCTATCCTCAGCTGCTGTTAACCTGTGGGTAATCTCAAACATGTTTTTCTTCAATTCATCTACTGAGTTTCTCAGACCTGTTATTTGATCTGAAATTTCTGTTTGGAGTTTTCTCATTTCTATCTTCATATTCTCCTGATTCTTTTTAGTTTTCTCTTCTATACTTTGTTTGAGTTCTTTGAACATGTTCCATATTGCAACTCTAAACTCCTTATCTGAGAGACTGACTAGGTGGTTGGTCATGTTCAAGTCATCAGAGTTGCCATCTTCATTCTCTATGTCTGGCACTGGCCCGTGTTGTTTCCCCATTGTCACACTAGTACTGCGTGTTTTTCTACGTGTTGTGATTTTATTCATCGGCTAAATGCTGTGCACCGTCACTAAGGGGAGCGAGCAACCGTGCTCCTCTGGCTTCTCCCTTTCTGGGCGTGTCGACTCACCTCCACGGAAGGCTCACAGGAAGGCAGGCTGGCAGATGGGTCGCACCCAGTATGAAATCAGGCCAAAAATGCAGGACAGCAGAGTAGAGAGGCAGAAGGGTGCTGGCATCTGAGATCCAGCGAAGTTCAGTGGCTCCTCCCTTTCTGGGCGTGTCGACTCACCTCCACGGAAGGCTCACGGGAAGGCAGAGTCCCCGGAAAGCTCAGGATAGTATTTTAAATGTAATTGTCTCCTTAATCTTTTTCTCCTCTACTTCATTATTTTTATAGAGGAATGCTACTGTCTTTTGTGTACTGACATTGTAGCTGGCCACTTTGTTGTATTGGTTAATTGTATCTAGGAGTTTACTGTGGATTTTTTAGGGTTTTCTATGTATATCATCATATCATATGCAAAAATAGATAGTTTGAGTTCCTCTTTCTCTATATGGACTTCTTTGATTCCTTTCTGTTGTCTGATTTCTGTTCCTAAAACTTCTAAACTTATATTGAATAAAAGTGGAGAAAGTGGAGAGCCTTGCCTAGTTGCTGACCTTAGTGGATACACTTTCAGATTTTTGCCATTAAGGATAATGTTGGCTGTGGGTTTTTCATAGATAGCTGTAACTATCTTCTGGAAGGTTCCTTCCAGTTCTATTTTGCTGAGTGTTTTCATCATGAATGGGTGTTTAATTTTGTCAAAGGCCTTCTCTGTACTGATTGATATAATCATATGATTTTTGTCTTTCTTGTTGTTGATGTTGTGTATGATGTTGACTGATTTGCATATGTTGAACCATCCTTGCATTCCTTAGATGAAATCCACTTGGTCATGGTGTATAATCTTTTTTTATATAGTTCTGGATTCCATTTGCTAAGATTTTGTTGAGAATTTTTGCATCTATGTTCGTTAGTGAGATTGGTCTGTAGCTTTCTTTCTTGGCGGTTTTTTGCCGTCTTTGGGGATGAGTGTGATATTAGTCTCATAAAAGGAGATAGGAAGGATTCATGTCTTTTCAGTGATTTGAAAGAGCCTGTCGATCAGTGGTAGTAATTTTTCTCTGAATGTTTGATAGAATTCATCTGTAGACCATCTGGACCTGGATTTTGTTCTTGGGGAGTTTCTTAATTACTGATTCAATTTCCTTCAGATGTGATTGGCCTATTTAGGCTTTCTACGTCCTCCTTATCCAATCATGGATGATGATATTTTTCCAAAAATCTGTCAGTTTCATCTGGGTTCTCTAACCTGACTGAGTATAGTTGTTCATAATAAGTCCTCATGATGTATTGGATTTCTTGGGGTTCTGTTGTTATTTATCCCCTTTCATTTTTGATCCTATTTATTTGGGTGTTTCCCTCTTTTTTGGTAAGTCTTTCCAGTGGCTTGTTTATCTTTTTTATTCTTTTGAAAAACCAATTCCTGATCTCATTGATATTTTGGTATTGTTTTTTCAGTTTCTATGTTGTTTTTTTCTGCTCTGGTTTATATTATTTCTTTTTTTCTGGTTGTGTTTGAGTTTCTCTGCTGCTGTTTTACAGCTCCTTAAGGTGTCCCTTTAAACTGTTTATTTTGTCATTTTCATCTTTCCTCACATGGGCCTTTATTGCTATGAGTTTTCCCCTAATTACTGCTTTTGTTTTGTACCACAGATTTCGATAGTTTTTCTCTTCATTATTCTTTGTCTCAAGAAATCTTTTTTATTTCTTGAGTTCCTCTTTAATCCAGCAGTTGTTGAGCAGCATGTTGTTTACTCTCCAGGTGTTGGATTTTCTCCATAATTTCTTTTTACAGTCAACCTTGATCTCTGTTGCAAAGTGATTTGATAGGGTGCTTCTAATTATCCTTATATTTGTGACTTTATGCAAATTAGATTTATATCTAAGGCATGGTCTATTTGGATAAGTTTCTGTGGAGTGCAGGTACTCTTACACTTCCTTATACTTCTGGAAGACCTTGAAGCTAATAACATACCCACAAAATCCGAAATCTCAGCAATAGTACTGGAAATTCCAAATTTTAATACTTTTATACCCAAAGAAACACACCAATTTAGACTTCACTGTGAATCTGAAGTCATCTTATATTTAAATACAAAAGAAATAATGGTCGAAAAAAAGGTTACTAAGCCTTCTGACTTCAATGACCTCATTGTGGAATGCGAAAATTTTCACAGATTTTCTTGTTGCTGTATTCTTTTTTCTTTCTTTTCTAAGTCAACTCTGTGATATATTGGTCTTTAAATAAAGTAATTTATATTATAACAAGAAAAATGATATAGTAGAGCAGATGAAAAGGATACATAAACAGAGAGAGCCAGAGAAGGAGCAGAGAACTGGCTGCTTTGAAAAGCCTTAGCATTGAAGCCATATAATGAAATGTTTCTGGTGGCTAGGATCATGAAATAAAGCTGGATTGCTCCTGGATTTTCATCTGACTGCTTTATGAATAATTCCTCTGTCACCCTGCAACCTTCAGACCTGCCAGGCCATAGGAGCTGGGCCTAACTGAGAAAGGCCTTACCATTCCCCTTCCAATACACATGGACTGTTTATATATATTAAAATATCAAATGACATTCAAACAAGGACAAAGGACCTGAGAACCCTAGAAGATCTCAGTGATGGTGAGTTATTTGGTCTCATTGTGACTTGTCACAGCTTTCTTAACCTGGATTGAGAATGAAGAGCCCAAAACACACGAAGCTTCTGTTCTGAACATGGTGGAGCTCCTTCAGGCGGGACATACAATAGAAATGAAAGGGGAAGAACTTAAAACTTGGAGGTCCCCCCAAGAGGACTATATACCCGACCTTTCTCCTACTAAAGGTGACTTTATGATGACCACTACCTCCCACCTGCAAATAGATAGATCACTGATTGATAAAAAGCCATAAAGTAATATTTTTGAAAAGGAACTTGTAGCAGGCAGAGGAGTGAATTGCCCCAAACCCTGAATCTGGCCCAGATGACCTTGTCAGCCTAACACAGGAGTTAACAATGGAGAGATGGAAGGTTCAAAATCAGTTGATTATCAACAAAGGAGAAGCTTCTTTTTGAACTTCCTTCAGTTGAGTTACCTACAAAAAAGAAATTTCTCCTAGGCTAATCTCTTGACACCATTTTCATCAGTCAATAATTATATGATCTTAACAATTGATGCAGAGAAAGCATTTCATAAATTTCAGCATCCATTCATAACTAAAATGTCTCAGTAAGATTGAATTGAAGGAACTGTACTTAATAGAGTCATATCATTTACCACAAGCCCACAACAAACATGATACTCAATGAAGGAAAGCTAAAAGTCTCTCCCCTAAAACCTGATACAAGACAAGTTTGCCCCCTTTCACCAGTTCTATTCATTATAGTGCTAGAAATAGTTGCTCTAGCAATTAAGCAAGAAAATTATATAAAGTACATCGTGATATGAAATAAAGAACTTAAGCGCTCATTATTTGCAAATGATATACTATTCATATAAAACTCCAAATATTTCATCAAAAACTTCTAAAATAGATCTCTGCAGTAAATGGTTAAGCTATGAAATCAACATGGAAAACTTTGATTTTCCTATATATAAGTAATTAAGGAGAAAAAACATTGAAAAAACTATCTTATTCACAATTTTATATCAGAAAATAACATATCTCAGAATCAACACAGCAGGTAAAAGACAAATACAAAGAAAACTACGAAACACTACATAAGAAATAAGATAGGACAAGAGGAAATGGAAATATATCACTTGCTCATGCATTGGGAGGTCTATCATCATTGAAATGGCAAAAATCCCCAAAGTAATGTATAAATTCAGTGCATTTTCTATAAGGATATCCAGGATGATTTTCAAAGAAATAGATCAATAACTTTTGAAATTTATATGGGAAAATAAACTTTCACAGAGGGCTAAATCATTCCTTGGTAAAAAGAAGATAGGGGGGAATCTAGCAGGAGGGGGTTTGGCAGGCCACCACCATGCTGGAGGCCTTCCTAACCAGGCATAGTGGGGGTGCTGGACTTGGGTAACCCCAGCACCCCTCTACCATCTTGATCCAGATCTCCAGGGCTTCCCCGGGCCACATGCCTGGGCAAGCCGGTGAGTTGGGCCCCTTGGTGGAGCTTGAAGGTACCCTAGGCTTTCCCCCATTATCCATTCAGCTCCTTAGGGAGGGTCTGGGTGGGGCCCTAAACTTCTGGCCTCCCAGCTTCTTTTTTTTTTTGGGTCACACCCGGCGGTGCTCAGGGGTTACTCCTGGTTGTCTGCTCAGAAATGGCTCCTGGCAGGCACGGGGACCATATGGGACACCGGGATTCGAACCAACCACCTTTGGTCCTGGATCAGTTGCTTGCAGTCAAACACCACATCTCGCCACTGTGCTATCTCTCCGGGCCCCCAGCTGCTTGAAGTAACTGGTAATCTCTGTCCAGTCTATATTTTCAAAAAGAAACATTAATAGTACTCACTATCATTGAATTATGTTTTTATATATGCAGAATGTCCATTTTGTACTCTGCCCTTTTGCATACCCCTTCATAAGATCATATTTCTCTTTAACTTCCTTAACTCCTATCATTATCACTCCTCATTTACCCTTTCTAACTTAAGTACTGTAGAGTCCTAAGTCACAGATCAAAGTGGTGCCCTGGAGTTAACACCCACCGAACTATATTAAAAGGCATAAAAAGAACACTTATGTCTCTTCAACATTTTATGGGTGTTTTCTTTGATGGCTATAACTTTTGCTGAATATTTTCTTATACAGTGATGATCCCCCCCATGTTTTTTATCTTCTCTTTGTGAACTGCTCAATATGAAATTTGGTGTGAAAGAATCCCTCAGTTTAATGCTTATGTTTGAACCAAGTCATGGGTATTGTTGGAAATGTTCTTACACCCCCATATATCTGATAGCACCATGTGGCTTTATTTCTTGTTTGCTTAGGCACACTCAAATGGGAAAATACTATACATACCAATAAGTTCTTATCTAATAGAGATGGGAACATACAAATCTTGTAGTACAATGAGACCTTACACCCTGAACATTGATATAAAGACTTGGTACAGGCCTCAGAAGAATGGGCATACTCCATTCACCCCTGATCTAGAGAAGACATCTACAAAACATCCAAGGTTGTATATAACATCACCTTGAGGCATTCCTCTACCAGGGAAGACCCTACAGCTGCTCTGACATCAATCTACTCAAAAAAGACTTCCCTTAACACTAAGAAGACTTAACAAAAACAATGACCTGCTTACTGGACAGGGCTTGCTGTATTGCCCCTTAATTGTGAGGTTTGTCTATAACATCATCTGGAAGCAATCCTCTACCACGGAAGACCCTACCACTGCTCAGACATCGTCCTGCTGAAAAGAGACTTCCCTTAACAATGAGACGACTTAAGAACGACCTGCTTACAGGACAGGGCTTCCTGCATTGCCCTTTCATGGTGAGGTGAAATGAGAAGACACTCCACATCATGACTTCAATTTAGGATATGCATATTCCAGAATCTGTAATACAGAAATATGATACCAACAACAGAGACTGTGTGAAAAGTGTGCTGGCACTACGGACAATGTCTTGGATCGGACGATACCTTACCTGAAGCCTAGAGTTTGTCTTATGCCAGGAAACTTCAGGGGTAGGATCTCTTTGTATTTAGGCCAAGGTTATTTCTTTCCATGCCTCTCATATTTTGGTGGGCCTATTCAAACAACAATTGCCACTCTAACACCGTTTTTTACTGTGCTCCTTTGACTCTAATCCTTAAAATGCACCCACTTAAAATTTGAGGTTAAATGCACCCACTTAAAATTTGAGGTTAACTTAAGCTAATATGCATGTACATGGAAATGTAAAAAATACTATGCCTCTAATGTTTAAGGAGTTACATAACTTTTATGGCTTTAGATTGCCTTGTGTGCTGTTAGGAAATATTATGTGCTACAATCTGGGGACTTGAGGGACAAAGTAATTGTACATGGATTCTCTTTTATTTATCTTAACGTTCTTTGGCTGAAAGCTCAAAGTTAAGATATCAGCAAGGGGACTTCTTCTGAGAATTATGTTATGGCTGATTTCCTTCCACTGTAACTTTACCTTGTCCTCTTTCTTTGCATCTTTTGTTCTCGTAATTCAAAATTAAAAAATTAAAAAAAATAATAATAAAAACAAAACAAATAAAAAATGAACAAATAAAAAAAGAAGATAGGACGCACCACTGTCCCCAATATTAAACAACAGCGGTTGTAGTTTGTAGTGGAAGTCTCATGTCTGAGTTCCAGGGAATTGGGGAACATGGGTCTGGGATCAATGCCAACACAGCAAATAATCTACACAAAGTTAGGGAGATAAAAACTATTTCAAATCTAGCACCAAAAATATCTTCAAGCAGGCAAATATACCTATATTATGACAGGCTAGCTGTGGAACTGAAACTTAAAATAGTCTCTCTGACCCTAGGTCTTTATTGGAAAAAGTAGGCCCACCCACAAGGCTAGAGAACAGGTAGGGCTATGAGGTCAATCAAAGGGTATTTCCCACTTGGATGGAACAAGCACAAGCAAAGAATTATCTTGAATAGTGTAAAAATATGGTTATTGCAACATCAATTAAAACAGCAAATCAATCCTTGGAAAAAAGAAAATGCTTACCTAATTACAAACTAGTACAAAGAAGTTGTAATTAAAATGGCATGGTTTATTGGAATAAAGACAAAGTCTGATATCAGTAGAATAGAATTCAATATCCTGGGACATATACCCAGGTTAATGAGGGATAATTAATTTTTTGGTAAAAAATAAAAAATTATGAAGTTCATTAAGGAAAGCCTTATCAAAAATAGTTGCTGATAAACCTGTCTAGCTATGTGCAAATTGAACTCATAGTTTTCCTGATGTAATGCACAAAAGTCAAATAAAATGGATTAAAAATGGATACCAAACTTGAAACTGTAAGGAATATAGAGGGAAACATAGGCCAAACTCTTCATGACATTGAAGTTAAAGGTATCTTCAAGGCATAGAAATGACAAAGTTCTTCACAACAGCTACAGGAAACAAATCCCAACCGGGACATCCTTAATACTGCTGAGCCACCAACAAGTGCCAGCTCTAATATGATATCCTGACAACGAGGAAAATGGGAACAACTTGACCTAAGAGCAGGTTATCCTACCTCACCAGCTAACGATAAGAAAAAATCAGAAAACTTGTCACCCTTCTGTCGGTCCAAAAGCCAAGACCGCGATTTACAGATGACTGGCTACTAGAACCATGACTGGACTGTATATATCTTGGGACCAATAAAAAAGCCCCAGTCTAGGGTTTGAATTACGACCTGAACAACAACCATGATCCCCAGTTCCAAAGGTCTGGCTGAGACAAATGCAACGGAATGGGGCTTCTGGAAAAACAGTGAAAGATGCTATCCTAGGTTCCATCCTAGGATCAGTGCAAAGACCAAGACCACCAACCACAGAAGATGGATTAAAATGACACTGAGGGAACAGAACTTCTAGAACCACAAAGAAAGACTTCATCATAAGTCCCACTCCTGGACCTGTGCAAGATACTGAGATCTCTAGATACAGAGGTCTGGTTTTATCTCCCAGGAAGGAGCAGAAGCATTCCAAACACCACGAAAGCACCAAGGGGAGAGTAAATGAACCTGAATGGAGTCTATAGTTAATCCCATGACAATATACTCCAAGGGTGGAGAAACCTTATCTCTTAGGCCAAGTGAATTCCTTTTCGAATGACCCCAATATTTATTGTGCCATTGCAGAAGGGAAAAAAGGCAAAAAGCACAAAACATTTTTTTATATTTTTATATATTATTTTTAAATACTCATTTTTTTATTATTTTTTATTTTTACTTACCTATCTACTTCCTGTCGGTTTCCTTGTTTTGGTATGGTTATTGAAGTTGTTGTCCCCATTTACATTTATTTTTTTCTTCTTTTCTTTTCTTTCTTTATATGCCCTGCTATGTTTCTTATCTTAATACCATGGCTATTTTTGTGGTGCTTATCATTATTATTGTTGGAGTGCTTACTGGATATTTGACACTTCTTTTTGTACTGTTGGGGTGTTACAACTTATTTTTCTCCTTCGTCTCTCAAACCGATGATGAGAGCCTCTAGAAGGATCTTGCCCATTTTCGGCGTATTAGACTTTTACCCCAGTGTATTACTTTTTTCTTCTTCAAACAAAACCACATAACTTGATCTAGTCCTGCCTCCCAGTTAGAGGGGTAAATAAGGGAGGCACCAAGATCAAACAGGTGCAAGACTACTAAGTAGTAATCTAGGTACAGAGGGGACCACATTTTCTAGCACCCCGGGGGTGAGGGAGGAGGATTTGGGAGGTTGGACAAAAATGGATGTATAGGGAAGACAAATCGGTGATGGGAATCCCCCTAATTTTATGTAAATATGTACCTAAAATATTATTGTCAACAATATGCAAACCTCTATGTTCAAAATAAAAATTATATTAAAAAAGGTATCTTCAAGTATGAAACACCACTGACCAAACAAGTAGAATTAAAAATAAATAAATGGACTATATTGAATTAAGAAGCTTCAAGATCTCAAAGAAAATGTGGAAAAGAATACAAACACCTCCCATGGAATGGGAGAAACTATTTACCCAATACTCACCTGATATGGGGTTAATATCTAAGATATATATTGCACTAGTAGAGCTTGACAAAATTCTTACTCCATCAAAAATGGGGAGAAAATATTAATGGACATTTCCTCATAGAAGAAGTACAGATGGCCAAAGGGCACATGAAAAGTGCTCCACACTACTAATCATCAAGGATATGCAAATTAAAACATCAATGATATATCTAACACCACAGAGACTGGCACATATCAGTAAGAACAAAATAGATTTTCTTGCTGGGGAAGACTGCAGGCAGACCATCTGACAAGTAGGCTGAGGGGAGACACAACCCAGGCCTGGAGTTGCACTTTGCCATTATCAGCTGTGGAATCAGTGGCAGGCAGACCATCTGACAAAGCGGAGGAAGAGAAACCTGAATCAGGCCTAGATCGGAACTTCATCATTTCCGACTGGGGAAGGTAACAGTTAGACCATCAGACAAGGAGGAGGAAGGCAAACCCAACCCAGACCCGTATCTGCCCTCTGCCGATCCGGCTGGGAAGGTGTTGTAAAGGGGTGCCCTACACCATCTGACAGGTAGGGGAGAGGGTAAACCTTGCCACGGTTGGGCAAGGCTGAGGAAACCTACACCTTTTGGCTGTAAAGTGAGGGAGGAGACTTGAGGGATGTGCCAAACCGCAACAACTGCAGCCATCATACCTACTTAGGGCTTCACTCCAGAGAAGGGATCCAGCTCCATGCCACAGGAGACAAATGAAGGGTGAGATCCTAAGGCAGAACACTCCCACCCAAAACATCAAATGCCAAGAAATATGGATAAACTAAGGAAGACACTAGCAAATGGGGTTATAGGAGTACTCCTAGCAAGTTCCCAAGCCCACCAAAAAACATGGGTCCAATAGATGAGGACCTAAAGGTAACAATGAAAGCCATGACAATAAAAATCAAGAAATCACTAGCTAGTGACTTCATTTTTTTTCTTTTTTATTTTATAGGCTCGGCTCGGCCCGCCCTGCCCTCCCGCGCGCCCTCGCGCCCACCCGCTCGCTCGCCTCTAGCTAGTGACTTTAAGAAATCCATAGTTGAACAAATCAACAAACTCAAAGAAGAACTTTTTCAGAAGGTGAGAAAATCCTTACAAATGGAATTAAAGGAAATAAAAAAAAGCCATAATTGCAGAATTACACAGTTGGAGAATTGCATAGAAAAACTTGAAGAAAAACTACTAAACAAAAATAAAAAAGAATCCAATAAGGAAAAAAGAGGTAAAGCATTGGAAGAAAATATTAGGTATTTAATTAACAAAGAAAAAAGGAATAATCTATGAGTTGTAGGAATACCAGAAGGGGAGGAAAAGGGATTTGGGAAGAACAAGTGGTTTGGGAAATAATAGCAGAGAACATTCCCACCCTCTGGAACGATGTTCCTGTGCAAATCCAGGAGGTGAAAATAGTCCCAAATAAAATAGACCCTAATTAACAAAAAACAAGAGATACAGTAATAAAATTGGGGGAAAAAAACAAAGTGAAAAATGAACTCCTTAAAGCAATAAAAAAAAGAAAAAACACAAGTACAAAGGAAGGAACATAAAAATCAAACCAGATTCCCCATTTGAAACTATCAAAGCAAGAAGACCGTGGAATGAAATATTTAAACGACTGAATGAAAGAAACTTCCAAACTAGAGTCCACTACCCAGCAAAACTCTCATTCATATGGGAGGGAGGAATAAAATGTTCTCAGACAAAAGAGAACTCGCATTATTTGTACAAATAAAAACGATTCTAAATGATCTACTGAGAGATGAATTATACAATCCAAAGGTCGATTATTTATAGATGGGAGCTTAAACCACAAACGAAACAAAATGTATAAGCAGAGACCCTCCCTTTGTAAATAAACAAATTGAGGATCCATCCAAAATGAATGGAACCTCCTATAAACCTAGTGTTTTGCGTATGATGCACCCACGCAAAAAGCCCTGAGACCAGACAAAAATATCATTTAGGAAATTATAGACAACAACATCTAACCCACTAACCTAAAGTCAAGAAAGCAAAACCCTAATGTAATACAACATCAACTCCTAAGATTAAAAACTAAAATAGAAAAACATTAATTACAATAGTCAAAAGAAGTGTAGTACCAAATATAAATTCAAAGGATTACGACTATAAGAAAAATACAAAAGGTGAAATTTCTACAGAGTCCAATACCAATCTGTAAAGATGAGGGGTCTGGAACTCCAAAGAGACCGGCCAAAGACACTTGATGGGTCTGGAAAAGCAGGTTGAAGCCATCATGAGTTGGTTGGGCTTCTGCATTTTCTTTGAGATCCATGCAATCTTGGGGTAGCCACTGTAGAGATGGTCAACATTAGCACTGTGTATGTGGATGGAAAACCAGAGATTCAGATAACACAGTTTAACTGGGATCCAGAGATTGTGGGTCTTATCCATGGATCTTTTTTCTGGGGTTTCATTGTGACACAAATTCCAGGTGGCTTCATTTTCAACAAGTTTGCAGCAAAAGTGGTACAAAACTCCAACGGTCACTGATTTCTTCCTCAGGCTGAGATCAGGAGGCTTGTAATTTTGGGTGAAAGAGATGAGTTGCACATGTGAAGGGAATCCTGAGAATTAAATGTTAAGAACTAGGAAGGAAGGATAAGGAAGACAAAATTGGGAAAGATAAAGTTAGGAAAAAAGGAATTACATACAAAATATGCAAAACAGACACTGAACAAGACATACACATACAGACTTCACAAAAAAGATGGCCATAATACTCACTCATACCAAAAAATATTTGTTGGAAAGGATCCAAAATAGAGCAAAAGAAAAGAGAATTCAGCTGAATCAACTAAAAGTGCCTTAAAATGTAATAGCTGGCAACTGTTTAGATAAATCATTTCAAATTCAAAAAAAATTTTTTATGGCAGAGCAGAGGAGATATGAGTTTCATGCATAATACAAACATAGAAAACACTACTATAAGTGTATAACAGTATATATACAGTTTGTACAACAGTAACTCTATGATAATCAATCATAGGCAAGAAGCACTGTGAAGAAAGTCCACCTTAAAATTATCATTATTTCAGCGTCTTAAAACCTAAATTGAGGGAAATAAAGCAATGATGTTAAAATAAAAAGAGTGAAAGTTGTTGAATCAGTATACCTAGACAAAAAGACAACATTAATATGATGAGAAATTTCTCTTTAAGGTGAACCATGACTAAATTAAATTGTAAAATTTCATGATTAACTGAGACCTAGAGCAATAATGAAATTAAGACATAAATGCATCATACAAGGAAATACATTGGGGGTTCATGATTTTCAATCCATATTCATTGATCATGCCTGTGGAAAGAATCCTAGAGCATTAATACCAACCGATAAGGAAGTGAAATGATTATCTGGTGTTCATTGTAGATCTTTAAGAAGTATAAAACAGGATGTATGCTGCTGTGGATTTCACCAGTTTATTAGGGACGTTTTTGATTCAGTGTTGTTTTGCAGCAATTTTACAGTATGAAGTACAATGTCCATAGTGAACTTTACCATAATGGTTTGACACTTATGATAAATTGTATTTCTTAATCTTGCCTTTATTCTCTGAAGTGAATTCTACTAAATTGAGGCCTTCTAAAGGAAAATCTATAAGTATGCAATTTTTTTATTTGTTTGCCATCAAAAGCAAAACGTTTCAAGTGTATTATAAGTACTGGTGGCAGTTTCCATGAGTACGTTTTCTTTGAAAAATCCCTTCTAGTTTTGCAGCTGTTGCATAGAACTTTGTTGTCATTCCCTAACTCTTCTTCTTTAAAAATTTAGAGAGGCATTCCTGTAATGTACATTTCTCTGTAGATGTAACAGCCAGAGACAAATGGACAAATGCCTCATAAACCTCAGACTTTTGGCGGCATGTGAGACACTGTAGTATAGATTTGAATTGTCCTTGAAAGAGATCATAAATCATAGATGTGTGAGCTGTTGTTAAGTTTCTTGGGTTAACTAAAGCAGGGTCACCCTCCAACATTTTAAACAGATTAGATAACTCTGCATTCGGGATTTCTAGTGCAGGGTGGAGCCTATTTACATCACCTAAAAGTCTGTGAAAATCATTAAGCATACTGAGGTTTTCTTTTCTGATAAAATTTTTTGTGGATGTATAGACGTCTGGTCCAAAATAAAACCCAAATATTGATATGATGGCATTATCTGTATTTTTTCTAGATCTATTTTCAGTCCTGATGTTTGTAAACAGTCAATAACATAAGAGTATAAGTCCTGTAAATCTGTTTCATTGTTCATTGTGAGCAAGAGATCAGCTGTATAATGAAATATCATGGCTCGAGGAAATTTTTCATGAGCAGGGCTCAAAACCTTATCTACAAAAACCTGACACTTGGTTGGGGAATTCAGCATGCCTTGGAGGAGAACAGTCCATTGGAAACGTCTGCAGGGATGGGTATTATTGAGAGAAGGAACTGAGAATGCAAAACGTTTTTATCATCTGGGTGGATAGGAATATGATAGAAGCAGTCTTTCAGATCAAGTATAATTAGTGGCCATTCCTTTGGGATAACTACAGGTGATGGTAAACCAGTCTGCAATTTGCCCATAGGTATTTTGAATAAATTTACAGCTCTAATATCCATCAAATGTCTTCATTTAGCCGATTTCTTTTTTATAGTAAATATAGGTGAATTCCATTGAGAAAAAGATGGTTCAATATTTCCTAAACTTAGCTGTTCCTCCACTAATTCTGTCAGCACCTTTAATTTATCAGTTTTAATGGGACACTGACCTGTCAAAATTGGTTCGTCAGATTTCCATTTTATTTTATTGGTGCTGGTGTTTTCATGGTAGTGGCCCCTACTAAAAATTTTGGATTTTTAAATTAAAAGAAGGTTCGGGCTCGTCTGGAGCTAATGGGATGTGGAACTCTGCTTTCCACTGTTTGTGTAGGTCATGGCCCCACAGGTATGGTAAAAATGGTGCCACTTGAGGTCTGATTATTGCTTTTTGATTTTCAGTGCCATAAAATATCATAGTCCTCATACTCAACAGACAGGAGCTCAGGCCGCCTATTCCTTCTAGCAAATACAGGATTTCCTGAAGAAGCCGATTTTCTGGCCATCCTTTATCAAAAATTACGGTAACCTGAGCACCGTATCTATCATTCCATCAAAGAGTTGCCCTTCCAAGTGAAGTTTGATCATTGGGTGTTCATCTTTACATTTAGTAATCAGAGCCACTATTGGGTTTTGAGCAGCACCCAGATCTGTGCTTCCAAAACTTCCAATTCTAGTCTTACCTGAGGTCCCAAATATGACATAAGGCAATATTACTATCTGGGCAATCACTTCTCCTTTAAGGTCCATGTAACTAGTACAGTAATAACTACAATGATTTCTCCCATAGAATCTGAGTCAATGACACCAGTGATTACTGATATACCCTTTATGTTGAGGGAACTTGTGCCAAGAATCAAACCCATAGTATCTGGGGGTGGCAGGCCCCCAATGCCATTTTCTAACATGTAATGGCATACTTCTGGGTAAATTGTAATCTGGCATCCCTGATGTGGAGTGAATTAATTCCCTTATCGTGATGAATTTTGGGGGGCTGTGCTTGGAAGGATTATTGTCTGTGAGCTTTGCTCCTGATTTGGAAGGGCCTGGGGGGAGGCCCTGTGGGTGTTTCCCTGCATCTTGTATGTTTGTTCTTGAGGAGCTGGATTTATAAGGAAACGGCAATTTCTTTTGATATGCCCCTGTTTTTCACAATGGTAACAGGCGATTTGCCTCCTGGGGACTGTGTTAAAACCTCTACTTAAGTTATTATCAATGAGGTTTCTGAATCTGCAATCTTTTGCCCAGTGGCGACCCTTTTGCATTTTGGGCAAAGACCTGGTTTACGGAAAGTGTCCTGTTCCCAAGGGGAGTAAGGCATCATTCCCTTGGTAACTGGGAAATTTTGTACTGAGTCTAAGTGGGGTGGGGGTTGGGGTTCCCCATAGACATTTTGACAGGCATAAGGGAAATTATTCACATCTGCCTTTTCATTTAATGTATTCAATACTAATCTACAGGCCAAATTTGCTTTATGATAAGCCAATGATTTTACTAGGAAGTTTCTCATCTCCTCATCTTCGACTTGTAACTTTAGAGCATCTTTAATCTTACCTACAAACTCTGCATATGACTCATAAGGGCCTTGGGTAATTTTTAAAAAGTTTCCTCTACCAATGCTGTTAGAATCAATTTTTCCCATGATGACAATGCAATATCCCTAATTAAATTTAAGATTTGTTTAGGTAAAGCTGCTTATGTCTGAATATTTGCAAATTGATTTTCTGCCATCAATAAATCATAGGATAGATTAACACATGCCACTTGCTTTGTTGTACCATCCAGGCTATATAATTTGGCTTTTATGCCTTCTGAATAGTACATTTCTCATTCAGTTTGCTGTTTAGACAACAGGCATAATTCAGCGATTCCTTTAAAATCATACAAAGTCTAAGATGAGTTATGACTCCAAAGTCTTAGTAACTCCACACTGTATGGCGATTTTGGCCCATACTCTTTACATGCTTTTTTAAACCAATCTAATTCTTCCATCTAATAGGGTACATAGTTAGAAACATTTACCCCGTGTAAAGGGGATGAGGCCGTATTAGCAAAATTACTCTGAATAGAGCTCTGAGGCCGTATGTGTGGTTCATCATCTGAATCTGCACTGTTGTGAGATTCAATTTTGTAAATAGAACGAGGCCTCCCTTCTGGAGTTAGCACTGGAGGTTGATCATTGTCTGAGTCACTACTGTCATGCAATTTGCTAGAATCAAGCTTAACTTTTCGAGTTGTTTTCCTTCAAGCAAAAATTTCTATATCGTTGATGGTGGGGCTGGATTCGTCAGCCCACATCTTGGTCTAAGTTTTCGTCAGTTAAATTTCCTTATTATCCATAATGGTTTTAGCCTCACCATTTCTACACTTTCCATTTCCTAAATACCAGCCAATAACTATGCTCACAGTAAAAACGTGAGCCAACACAGAAATTCCACAAAATATGACAGCTGGAGACAATGCAATTTTCATTTGAAATATAGACCACAGCCATCCAACTGCAGTGATTGTCCTTAGATCAAAACCAATTAGTTTTAAACAAAATGGAATAATACACTTGTATACTAGAGAACCAATGTGTAAGGAAAAAGGTGGCAGAATCCACATAACTAACCACAGAATGCATTTAATGGTCGGCAGAGTAAATTTCCAATGAATTATTTCACTTACAGTTATTGAGGGTCCTGGTTCAGCCTGTTCGGTCGTCATTATGTTGCAAGTGAGCCCCTGAAGAGGTTGACGGATGGAGGGATGGAGGATGAGGTTTTTCCCCTCCAGCTTGAAGCACGTGTCTGCCACCCTGTCCAGTCCACAGTTCTGAGATGAAACGGTGGGTAAACAGCTCGCAGACAGTCAGGCTTGTGGAAATATTAGCTTTATTCAGTGGACAAGACTGAAGTCCAAAGACTCAGCATAATTTCCAGCCAAAAGCTTCTCGCCTTCCACAGACCCTTGTTTTTATCCCCCAGAATCAGGTAGAACCCAATGGTGGAATCAGATACCACCCAGTGGTGGAAGCAGAATCAGGTACTACCCTAGAGTGGGGGCAGAATGCCAGGTCACACCCTAGGGTAGGGCACAATCACCGATCAGGTTAGGGTCAGTAACATAATAATTCCCTAAATTATTTACATACACAACAACTACTTACTGATCAGGAAAACACTAGACCAAGAAGTACTAACTCTGGTCAACATTTATGCACCAAATGCAGAGACAGCAAAATATGTAAGGCATTTGCTCGCAAATCTGGAGAAACATATGGAAGGAAATGTGATAGTAGTAGAAGACTTCAACACTCCATTATCACCACTAGACAGATTCAATAGGCAGAAAACTAGCACAGACATAAGAACCCGAAATGAGAAACTAGAAGAACTAGGACCAATAGACTTATATAGGACCCTCCATCCCCAGAAAGCAGAATATACTTTCTTCTCAAGTGCACATGGAATCTTCTCTAGAATAGAACAGGTCTTAGGATATAAATCTAACTTGAATAAAGTAAAAAAGAAGGATAATTAGAAGCATTAGATATAACATGCATTATATACAAGATTATATATAACAGTGCATTAGATATAATATGTAACCTATGTTTTAGATGAAATAAGTTCAGGAAGAACTTATATGTTTCAATTCTCACATGTGTAATCGAGAATAAAATTATGTAAAGTAACAAGTACCATGTATAGAGATGGAACAGTTCGAAAAGACATGAGTTAAGAAAGTACAGTACATTAGAGACACAATCTAACATATAAGGCCTGAGTTAAGTGGGATAAGTTCAGCGAGAGATTATATTGTAAAGTAACAAGTATCATTTATAGTGATGGAACACTATATATACATCAGAGATATATCAGATCACTATGCAATAGAGATCACAATTAACTAAAAAGAAGCTATTGAGAAAATCCAACACTCATTCCCAAAGATGGCAAAGACACCGCCAAGAAAGAAAATTACAGACCAATCTCACTAATAAACATAGATGCAAAAATTCTAAACAAAATCTTAGCAAATCAAAACCAGTACTAGATAAAAAGATTATACACCATGAGCAAGTGGGTTAATCCCAGAATTCAAGGATGGTTCAAATCAATCAATGTTATACACCACATCAACAAGTAAGATATAAATTACAAGATTATATCAATCAATGCAGAGACGGTGTTTGACAAAATCAAACACACATTCATGATGAATACACTCAGCAAAACAGGACTGGAAGAAACCTTCTTCAAGATAGCTACAATTATCTATAAAACAAAACCCACAGCCAACATTATTATTAGTGGTGAAAAACTGAAGGCATTTCCATGAAGGTCAGGAACTTGGCAAGGCTGTCCACTTTTTGCACTCTTATTCAATATAGTTTTAGAAATCCTATCAATAGCAATGAACAAGAAAAGGGAATCAAAGGAAATCAAATAGAGAAAGAGAAACTCAGACTATCTCGTTTTGCAGATGCAATGGTGATATGCATCGAAAACCCTAAAGATTCCACAATAAAACTTCTAGTAACAATTGACAAATACAGAAAAGTGGCTAGATACAGAGTCAATACAAAAAGACAGTAGTGTTCCTCTAAACAAATAACAAAGTAGAAGAGAAAGAGATTAAGGAGAAAATTCCATTTAAAACAGTATCCAAAAATATCAAGTACCTAGGAATCAACCTTACAAGAGAGAATAACAACCTATACCATGAAAAATTCAAGACACTTCAGAAAGAAATTGAATAGGACCTAAAGAAATGAAAGAACATCCCATGCTCATGGGTAGGTAGAATCAACATCATCAACATCATACCAAACTTCTAAAGATGCAATGCAATCTCTATCCAAATTTAGACTTCATTCTTTACTGACTTAGAATAATCAATTAAAAATTCACATGGAACTATAAAAGACCCAGGAGAGCCAAACACATAATGAAAAAAGAGAAGCTGTGTGGCATGTCTTTATATAACCTGAAGCTTTACTATAAAGCCATAGTGATCAAAACAGCATTGTACTGTAGCAAAGACAAAGTCTCAAACCAGAGGTTAAAACAGAATATCCAGAGATAAGCCTTCAAATATAGACAATTATTATTTGACAAAAGAGCCAAGAACTTGAAATGGAACAAAGACAGTCTTTTCAACAAATGGCATTGGGACAACAGGATAATTGCCTGTAAAAAATTAAAGATTGATCCATACCTCAAAAAAGTCAAATCGAAATTAATTAAAAACCTTGAAATCAGACCCTAATCTATAAAGTTGATTGAGGAAAAATAGGCACAACACTCCAAGTCTTTGAGGACAGAATGCCAATGGCAAGAACTTTAGCATCAAACCTTAATAAGTTAGATTACATCAAACTAAAAAGTTTCTACATGGCAACAGAAGCCCTAGTTAATATTTGAATACAGCAGACGGAATCGGAAAATTTTTTACACTCAACACTTCTGAAAAAGAGTTTATATCTAGGATAAACATAGCACTCAGAAAGGTGAGCTCCAAAAAAACTAATAAAGCCATAGAAAAATGGGGAGAAGAAATGAATAGACATTTCTCTGAAGAAGACCAAAAGATGGCCAACAGACACATGAAAACATACTCACCTTCACTTATCATTAGGGAAATCCAAATCAAGGCAACAATGAGGTACCACCTTGCACCAGTGAGAATGGCTCACATCAAAAATAAAGGGAACAATTTGTTTTCAGGGATGTGGTAAGAAAGGAACTCTCATCCACAGCTGGTGGTAATGCTGCCTGGTGCAACCTCTGTGGAAAACAGTGTGGAGAGTACTCAGTAACATCAGAATTGAGCTGCCATATGACCCAGCAATTGCTTTCCTGGGTATATATTTCCAAGTCGGAAGGACATTCATCCCAAAGTATATATGTACCTCACTATTTATTGCAGCTCTCAGTTCAATAGCCAAGATTTGGAACCAACCTCAATGCCCAACAACAGATGATTGGATCATGAAGATGTGGTATTTATACACAATGGAATACTACATAGCAGTTAGAAACAATCATGAATTTTGTAGCAATATGGATGGATCTAAAAATATTATGTTAAATGAAGTAAGCCAGAAAAAGAATAGATACAGAATGATAGCACTTTACTGAGGTATTTAGAATATATACCATATATACTTATAATTCTCCAAGGACGAATACAACAGTCTAATAGGGTAGAAACTCCAAGCACCTTAGTTGTCAGCATTAATTGGGGAGAACAGTTCAAATCAGGTGGAAGAGGAACAACACAAAGCTTCTACTATCCAGTATACCATAAAGAAAACAGCAATAATTAAAACAACAGTTTAGAGTGAACAGCTATGTAATCAGACTTTAATTATCAAGGCCTATAATAATGTTTTAGGGAGCTTATACACAAATACAGGTGAAGACTATGATTGGAAGACAGAGACTCCAGCTGCAGTGACTCCTAACAATATGTTTTAATGTCTTAATCTTACTAGGTATAAAATAATCTTCCAGCATCTTTGTCCACAGGAATTCTTGGATACAAATGGTGGACTCCCTAACTTTACACCTTGTGCTCAGTCAAAGTAGGTACAATATTCAGTTTTCATTATGATAATATCTTTTTTTAATATTTATTTTTAATTATGAGAACAAGGGTGCAAAGAAAAAGGACAAGTTAAAGTTACAGTGGAAGGACAATCACCCATAACATAATTCTCAGAAGTCCCCTTGCTGATAACTTAACTTTGAAATTTCAGCCAAAGAATATTAAGATAAATAAGAAAGAATCCATGTACAATTACTTTGTCCCTCAAGTCCCCAGATTGTAACACATTATATTTCTTAACAGTACACAAGGCAATCTAAAGCCATAAAACTTATGTAACTCCTTAAACATTACAGGCATAGTATTTTCTTACATTTCCATATACATGCATATTAGCTTAAGTTAACCTCAAATTTTAAGTGAGTTCTTTTTAAGGATTAGAGTCAAAGGAGCACAGTAAAAATGGTGTTAGAGTGGCAATTGTTGTTTACATAGGCTCACCAAAATATGAGGGACTTGGAAAGAAATAACCTTGGACTAAGTACAAAGAGACCAGACCCCTGAAGTTTCCTGGCACAAGACCAACTCTAGGCTCCAGGCAAGCTAGATCGTCCAATCCAATACATTGTCTGTAGTGCCAACACACTTTTATTTTTCACACAGTCTCTGTTGTTGGTATCATGTTTCTGTATTAAAGATCCTGGAATCTGCATATCTTACATTGAAGTCAGGATGTGGAGCATCCTCTCTTTCACCTCACAATCAAAGGGCAATGCAGGGAGCCCTGTCCTGTAAGCAGGTCGTTGTTGTTGTTAAGTCTTCTCAGTGTTAAGGGAAGTCTCTTTTGAGCAGGTCAAAGTCTGAGCGGTGTAGGTCTTCCGTGGTAGAGGATTGCTTCCAGGTGATGTTATAGACCACCCTGGATGTTTCCTGGATGGCTTTCCTGGTTCAGGGGAGAATAGATTATGCCCTTTCTTCTGAGGTCTGTGCCAGGTCGTTATGTCAATGTTCAGGGTGTAAGGTCCCTTTGCACTACAAGATTTGTGTGTTCCAATCTCTATTAGATAGGATCTTATTTGTATTTATACTATTTTCCCATTTTAATGTGCCTATGCAAATAAGAAGCAATGCCACATGGTGTTATTGGCGCATATGGGGGCCATAAGAACAATTACAATGATTCCCATGACATGGTTCAATCATAAGCATTAAACTGGGGGACTCTTCCACCAAAATTCCTTGTTAAACAGCTCAAAAAGAGAAGATAAAAAGTGGTTAGTTAGAATCATCACTGTATAAGAATATTTAGTAAGAATTGTTGAATTAAATAATTAAGGATGGGGCTGGATGGCAGTGAATTTCTCTCCGTGCCATCCCAGTCCACGTGGCTCTGCAACCTCCATGCAGTTGGCGAGTCCCAGGCCCAGGTGAAATCACTCACTCACAGTCAGGCATCAGGACGCAACAACTTTATTCAAGCTCTAGCCACCACGTGTGTGTGGCCTATTCATAACCTTTCAAGCACAGCAATATTTTGCTAGCCCTGCATCTTATTTCCTGTTAGCCATCTTCCCTTTGGGCTCCATGCTGGTCAAAGACCAGAACACAGAAACCCAGAAGCCAGAGCGCACAGCAGCGCAGAAAGTGCAAAGAGCCAAAAGGGCCGAATTCCCTTGGTCCAAGCCTTATCTAATATTTCCAAGACCCCTCCCAGGAATGGGAGGGTCTCGCAGGTAAGGTTACACCTACTATCCGGTTCCCAAGACCCCTCCCAGAAATGGGTGGGTCTCAGGGTCTCAAATAGGTACACCCACAAGAATTATAGCTGTCAGAGAAAAAACACAAAATATTCTAAAGAAATACATGTCCATTTTATGTATCTTGAAACAGTTTGGGGTTGTCACACACAATGCACAGCTTTGGACTGTGATTACTATTGTACACTACTGAAGTTAAAAAGACTAAACTAGGTTAGTGATGTTTGAGAGGGGGTTAGAGAGTTAAGGAGTAAAAAAAACTTTGTAGGGGTGTGGGAAAGGGCAGAATACAAAATAAACATTCTGTATATGGAAAACATAACATAAGAATAAGGAATATTCTGAATACATAAAGTACATGAAGTACGCAGGGGGCGTGAGCCCCCGCGCGGTTCTGTAGTTTTTGGATGCCTAAGGAGGAACTTCTCACCCCCTCCCCCCAGGGCCCGATTAACCAGGCATGGCCCTGAAGACCCGCCGGGTGTGGGGGGAATCATGCTCGCCTGGACTAAGTGGTCAGCCCAGGGGTCCTATGGCTAGCTGTCCTGCCCAGAGCCCCCATCATACCAGTCAAAAGCCCACGAAATCCTGGCATGTGGAGTGTTCTGAGCCCAGCCAAGCCTCTGTAGTTTTTGGATGCCTAGGGAGGAACTTCTCATCCTCTCCCCCCAGGGCCCGATTAACCAGGCATGGCCCTGAAGACCCGCCGGGTGTGGGGGGAATCATGCTCGCCTGGACTAAGTGGTCAGCCCAGGGGTCCTATGGCTAGCTGTCCTGCCCAGAGCCCCCATCATACCAGTCAAAAGCCCACGAAATCCTGGCATGTGGAGTGTTCTGAGCCCAGCCAAGCCTCTGTAGTTTTTGGATGCCTAGGGAGGAACTTCTTACCCCCTCCCCCCAGGGCCCGATTAACCAGGCATGGCCCTGAAGACCCGCCGGGTGTGGGGGGAATCATGCTCGCCTGGACTAAGTGGTCAGCCCAGGGGTCCTATGGCTAGCTGTCCTGCCCAGAGCCCCCATCATACCAGTCAAAAGCCCACGAAATCCTGGCATGTGGAGTGTTCTGAGCCCAGCCAAGCCTCTGTAGTTTTTGGATGCCTAGGGAGGAACTTCTCACCCCCTCCCCCTAGGGCCCGATTAACCAGGCGTGGCCCTGAAGACCCGCCGGGTGTGGGGGGAATCATGCTCGCCTGGATTAAGTGGTCAGCCCAGGGGTCCTATGGCTAGCTGTCCTGCCCAGAGCCCCCATCATACCAGTCAAAAGCCCACGAAATCCTGGCATGTGGAGTGTTCTTAGGCCAGCCAAGCCTCTGTCATGATAATATCTTGATGAAGCACTCCAATATAACCTTTTCTTTTGGTTTATGTCATTTATTAGAACTTGAAGCATATGATCATTCAGACGACTAAAACAGTCAACTGTGAACCACAGACTTATATTACAGGACCTAATCAATGAACATGTTTTGACAAATTAACATTTTCTTTCTCTCTCTCTTTTCCTTCATTCTTTTTCCCCTTTCTTCTTCCTCTTCTTTATCATCATTAATTCAATCTATGTCAAATAAAACCCGCACTGTTATTTTCTCTAAAGGAAAGGTAATTCAATACATAGGATGCAGTGGACAATACTACACAGGGTAGCCACCTACATAGGTAGACATCACTACCACGTTCCTAGTACTCTAGATGCAACAACTGTGTGTATCTTAAAATGCTCCAGCCATTATCTAACCCTGAAAGCTTCATTTTGCAAGGCCCAACCCCATCACTGATGAAATGCCTAGAAACTAGGAAAACCTCCCAACTCTGATGCATAGACCCAATCTCTTTTATTTGACTTACTTAATTTGTTTGTTTAATTTATTTTTACAATATATAATTAGTTTTCTTTTCTCTTTCCCTTATTTCTTTTTATCTATTCTTCTCTTTCCTAAATTAACCTAAGCTAATTATTTAACTTAATCCAACCAGTCCTTAAGAGCTCAGAGCCATCCTATTAGGGTCATATCTCTAAAAACAACTTAAGAATAGATCACTAGAACCATCTGCTCATGGTGTTACTCAAGAACAATAGGGAAGAAGAAAGAGCAGGAGCTAGAGTGGAAAGGGACCCCTGCGTGCCGGCTGGAGAGGCGCCCCTCTAGAAATACCTTCAGGAAGGGGACAAAGCGGGCCAAATTAGAAGCCACAGAACTCCAAAACACACCATTAAATACAAAGAATTATGCGTAAATCAAGGAGATCCCTAATAACTGGAGACACCATGACAAACCCTATCAAGTTTCCAAGTCCACCAAAACGCACAGATCCATGGCAAGAAGACCTAAAAGTGGTCATGAAGAAGGAAATGCAAGAATTACTAAAAGAAATGAAAGAAACCATAGCAACCGAGTATAAGAAATCCATGGACGAAAGAATAAGCCAAATTAAAGAAGAAATGTCAAAGAACATGAGAGATTCCATACAAAAAGAAGTGAAGGATTAAAAAGAAAAAGTAACAAGCCTTACGAGCAGAAACACAGAGTTGGAGAAGCACATCGAAGAACTCGAAGGAAAACTGCAATCAAAAAATTATAAAGAAACCAACAAAGAAATAAAAGGCAAAGCACTGGAAGGAAAATCCAATATCTAATGAACAAGGACAAAAGAAACAATCTAAGAATTGTGGGTATACCAGAAGGGGAGGAAATAGGGAAGGGGAAGAATAGGTAGTCAGGGAGATAATAACAGAGAACTTTCCCACCCTCTGGAAAGACAATTCAGGACAAATCCAAGAAGTCAAGAGAGTCCCTAATAAAATAGACCTTAATAAACCCACACCAAGACACATAATAATCCAAATGGCAAAAAACAAAGAGAAAGAGGAACTCCTGAAAGCAATAAGGGAGAAAAAAACCCTCAAGTACAAAGGAAAGGACATAAGAATCAAACCAGATCTCCCAATTAAAATAATTCAAGCAAGAAGACAGTGGAATGACATATTTAAACAACTGAATGAAAGAAATTTTCAACCCAGGGTCCAATACCCAGCAAAAATATCATTCATATGGGAGGGCAGACTAAAAACATTCTCAAACATGAACGAACTTGAACTATTTGTGCAAACTAAGCCGATCCTAAGCGACTTACTCAGAGACGAATTACACAATCCAAACCCCCGATTGTAACAACAATCACTCCACACAATACAACTGCACAACAATCCTCTCTATCAATAATTTCCCTAAATGTTAACGGACTAAACTCTCCAATTAAAAGACACATAGTAGAGAACTGGGTTAGGAAAAATAAACTGGACTTCTGCTGTCTGCAAGAAACACACCTACAGTTACAGGATAAGTACAGGCTTAAAATAAAAGAATGGAAAGTAATTATTCAGGCCAATGGAAAACAAAAAAGAGCAGGGACAGCCATTCTTATATCAGACCAAATTGTATTCAACCTCAAGAAAGTGATTAGAGACAAAGAGGGTCACTACTTACTGATCAGGAGAACATTAGATCAAGAAACACTAACCCTGGTCAATATCTATGCACCTAATGTAGAGTCAGCAAAATATGTGAGGCAACTACAGGCAAACCTGGAGAAACACATGAAGGAAATTGTGATAATAGTAGGGGACCTCTATACTCCACTATCACCACTGGACAGATCCTCCAAACAGAAAAATAGCAAAGAAATAAGAGCTCTAAATGAAAAATTAGAAGACTTAGGGCTAATAGACTTATATAGAGCCCTCCATCCCCAGAAAGCAGAATACACATTCTTCTCAAACCCACATGGAACCTTCTCCAGAATAGACCATGTCTTAGGATACAAAGCCAACCTATATAAGACCACAAAGATAAGGATCATTAGAAGTACCCTTTCAGATCACTATGCAACAGAGCTAAAAATTGATGTCAAGAAGAAGCAATGGAGGAAAACTAATACCTGGAGATTAAACTATATGCTTCTCAACAACAGCTGGATCAAAGATCAACTCAAGGAAGAAATAAAAAGATTCCTTGAGACAAATGACAATGAAGAGACAACATGTCAAAAATTGTGGGACAGAGCAAAAGCAGTAATTAGGGGGAAACTCATAGCAATACAGGCCTATGTCAAGAAACAGGAAAATAAAAAAACCCAAAAGTTTAAAAGATCACCTCAAAGAATTGGAACAACAGCAACAGAGAAATCCAACCACAACCAGAAGGCAAGAAATAATAAAAACCAGAGCAGAAATAAACAACATTGAAACTAAGAAAACAATACAAAAAATCAATGCGACCAGAATTTGGTTTTTCGAAAAAATAAACAAGATAGACAAACCATTGGCAAAACTCACCAAAAAAAAGAGGGAAAACACCCAATCAATAGGATCACTAATGAAAGGGGAGAGATTACAACAGAACCCCAAGAAATACAACATATCATGAGATCATATTATGAACAACTATACTCAACTAGGCTAGAGAACCCAGTAGAAATCGACAGATTCTTGGACAAACACCCTCTTCCAAGACTGGAAAAGGAAGATCTAGAAAGTCTAAACAGACCAATCACTTCAGAGGAAATTTAAGATGTAATTAAAAAACTCCCTAAGAACAAATGCCCAGGCCCAGATTGATTAACATTTGAATTCTATCAAACATTTCAAGAAGACTTATTACCACTGTTCCATAGGATTTTCCAAACCATAGAAAAAACAGGAATCCTCCCCAACTCCTTTTATGAGGCTAATATCACACTCATTCCCAAAGAAGGCAAAGACATCACCAAAAAAGAAAACTACAGACCAATCTCACTAATGAACATAGGTGCAAAGATACTCAACAAAATCTTAGCAAACCGAATCCAACACTTCATCAAAAAGATCATACATCACGACCAAGTGGGATTCATACCAGGAATGCAAGGTTGGTTCAACATACGCAAATCAATAAACATGATACATCACATCAACAACATGAAAGACAAAAACCACATGATCATATCAATCGATGCCGAGAAGGCGTTTGACAAAATCCAACATCCCTTCATGTTAAAGACACTCAGCAAAATAGGGTTAGAAGGCACCTTCCTCAAGATAGTTACAGCTATTTATGAAAAGCCTACAGCCAACATTATACTTAATGGCGAGAAACTAGAAGCATTCCCACTAAGATCAGGAACTAGGCAAGGCTGTCCACTCTCTCCACTCTTATTCAATATAACCTTAGAAGTCCTAGCAATAGCAATCCGAAAAGAGAAGGGAATCAAAGGAATTCAAGTAGGGAAAGAGGAACACAAGCTAGCTCTATTTGCCGATGATATGATGATATACATCAAAAACCCTAAAGAGTCCACAGTAAAACTCCTAGAAATAATCAACCAATACAGCAAAGTGGCTGGATACAAAGTCAATACACAAAAGACAGTAGCGTTTCTATATACAAACAATGAAGTTGAGGAGAGAGAGATTAAAAATACAATTCCATTTAAGATAGTATCAAAAAATATCAAGTATCTAGGAATCAACCTTACAAGAGAAGTGAAAGACCTATACCAGGGAAACTTCAAAACACTTCAGAAAGAAATTGAAGACAATCTAAAGAAATGGAAGAACATCCCATCCTCATGGATAGGTAGAATTAACATAGTCAAAATGACTATCTTACCCAAACTTCTATATAGATTTAATGCAATCCTATCCAAATCCAGACACAATTCTTTAAAGAAATTGAACAATCAATCACAAAATTTATCTGGAACCACAAAAGACCCAGGATAGCCAAACACATAATGAAAAACAAGAAGCTGGGAGGCATCTCCTTACCTAACACATGAAAACATTCTCACCTTCACTCATCATCAGGGAGATCCAAATCAAGACAACAATGAGATACCACCTTACACCAGTGAGGTTGTCTCATATCAAAAATAATGGAAACAACCTTTGTTGGCGAGGATGCGGTATAAATGGAACTCTCATCCACTGCTGATGGGAATGCCCCTAGTCCAACATCTATGGAGAAAAGTCTGGAGAGTGCTCAAAGAACTGAGCTGCCATTTGACCCAGCAATTGCTCTCCTAGGTATATACCCCCAAGATGGAAGGACATTCATTCCAAAATACGTATGCACCCCACTATTTATCGCAGCACTCAGTATAATAGCCAAATCTTGGAACCAACCTCGATGTCCAACAACAGATGAATGGATCATTAAGATGTGGTACATATACACAATGGAATAGTACATGGCAGTCAGAAATGATACAATCACAGACTTTGCAGCAACGTGGATGGACCTAGATCATGTTATGTTAAACGAAGTAAGTCAGAAGACAAAAGATAAACACAGAATGGTAGCACTATTCTGAAACACCTAGAACACATATTTTATACACAACTAATACCTAACAATCAAATAACAGGGTTTAACAGGGTAGAAACTCCGAACACTGTAATAGTCAACATATACTTGGGAGCAGTGTCCAAAATACATGAAAAAGGAACTACGCAAACTCTTGACTACACATTATACCACAAAGAAAACAGCAACAACAGAAATGGCAGCATAGAGAGAACAGGTATGTAATCAGACTTCTACAACAAAGGCCCACAATAATCCCTTAGAGTTCGTATACAGGAACACAAGTATAGAACACCAAGGGAAATCACGGAGTGCAATAGCAACATACCATAACACTACCTTTTAATGCCTTTATCTTACTATATTTTAAATAACCTCTCAGCTTTTCTGTCCACAGGCGCCCTTGGATACAAAGGGTGGACAAACTAAGGTGGCAACTCGGGATACCACACGGGATACCATACCTTGCTTGCACTACGAGATGGCCACGAGAAAACTCTTTAACATACACTTTATCTCTAGGTAATACCTTCATATAGGAATTGAAGCACGTGACCAGTCTGACCACCGAAGCAGTACCTGTGACATACAGACTTAAACTACAGGCTCTATTCTTCGAACACATTCAATCAAACCAGCATTCCCTTGCTATTCTCTCCTCTCTTCTCACTACTTTTTTTTCTATTCTGCTCATTACTTTTTCCCCTTACTCTTCCCCTTTTCTCTCTAAGGTATTTTCTCTTTTCTCTCCCTTCATACCCTTCACATATACCTTCCCCTTTCTCCCCTCCGGAAATCCTACTATCCCTTCACCCCTCAATCCCATCCAGATCTCCCACCATATTAAAACTCTTAACCCTCAGTCCTTATTCTATTAGGCATCAAGATCGACCTCCTACCCAACGAACCAGTACCCAGCACCCAGGCGAGGGGACACCCAGATAAACCCACACCTCGTCTCCTGCAAGAAAAGACAGCCAACTCCCCCGTGGACTCATGCTGCGAGGCCCTCCCTACCAACTCCCCCTAACGCGGACTGTTCCTTGAAACCGGGCCTCTGTCCAAAATTATCCCCAATGCAAGAACTCTTCCAAGACCTCCCTGCTGCAAATTTTTACCAATCTGAAGAAGGTCAGAGGGTGTGTTAGGAAGATGCCCGGGAACCCACACACCACAAGAAAAACCCAAAAGACAATGGGAAAAACTGTACTTCCAACATAGGCATAAGACCTGTAATACACCACCTCTTTACCTGCTCTCCCCCAAATGTAAGGTAGCCCTCGGCACCACTTTGGTTCCTTAAAAACTTCGCTAACTCATTTTATTTCTTTTTTTTAATTTATTTATTTATCTTTTTTAAATGTTTGTCCTACATATATATTTGTGAGCACATACATTTTTAATTCCTTTTTTTTCTTTTTTTCTCCTCGTTTTTGGGTATGTGACCTGTTTATGTTATCCCATCAGTCCACCCACAAATACACAGACATTATAATGTAGCACCACTTCCCCCTGCAAAGGCACACTAAGTAAAGGGGAAATCTTACATATAAAAAAAGAGCTCTTATCTACTAGAGATAGGAACTCATAGTTGTTTACAATATAGGGATATCTCCTGCCTTGAAAATATGTCATGTGGAATCAACTTAGACCTCAGGTGATTAGATACCATTCATCCAGCCTTGAACCCTTGATCCCCGACATAGAAACGGCACAGCTCCTCACAACAGCTGCAGGAAACAAACTCCATCTGGGACAGCCTTAATACGGCGGGACCAACAACAAGACCCAGCTCTAACATGATATCCTGACAACGAGGAATATGCGAACATCTTGACCTTAGAGCAGATTAGCCTACCTTACCAACTAACGACAGGACAAAACCAGAAGTCTTGGCACCCTTTGGTAGGTCCAAAAGCCAAGATCGGGATTTACAGTTGACTGGCTGCTAGAACCAGAACCAGACTGTATACATCTTGGGACCAATAAAAAAGCCCTAGTTTAGGGTTTGAACTATGACCTGCACAATAATCATGATCCCCAGTCCCAAAGGTCCGGCAGAGACAATTGTAACGGAATGGGGCTTTTGGCAGCACAAAGAAAGACGCTATCCTAGGTGCCACCCTAGGTTCAGTGCAAAGACCAAGATCACCAACCACAGAAGATGGATTAAAATGACACTGAGGTAACAGAACCTCTAGAACCACAATGACTGACTTCATCATAAGTCCCACCTCAGGATCTGTGCAGATACTGAGACCTCTAAACACAGAGCAGAAGTCTTCCACACACACACACACAAACACACACACACAAAAAAAAAAAAAAAAAAACCACCACCGGGTAAGTAAAAGATCCTGAGCAAAGTCTAGAGTTGATCCCATGACAGTATGCTCCAGGGATGGAGAAACCCCATATCTCTTAGGCCAAGTGAATTCCTTTTCAAATGACCCCAATATTTACTGTGCCAGGGCAGGAGGGAAAAAACAAAAATACAAAAAGCATAAAACCTTGGTTATTTTTATATAAATATATATTACCTTTATTCATTATTGTTATTATTATTTTTGATTTACCTATCTATTTTGGTCGATTTCTCTGTTTGGGTGTGATTATTGAAAGTGTTGTCCCCAATTATACTTTTTTTTTCTCTTCCTTTCTTCTCTTTAGTTATGTGCTATGCCATGTTTCTCAATTCAAGACCATGGCGTTATTTTTGTTTGTCTGTTTTTGTTTTTGTTTTTTGTTTGTTTGTTTTGTCTGTTCTTTGTGGTGCTTATCGATATAGCTGGAGCCCTCACTGGATATTTGACACTTCTTTTGGTACTAGTGGAGTGTTTCACCTTCTTTTTCTCCATCTCCCAAATTGATGATGAGAGCCTATAGAAGGACTCCGCCCATTTTCGGGTTATTAGACTCTTACCCCAGTTTATTACTTTTCTCTTTTTCAAACAAAACCACACAACTTGAACTAGCTAGTCCTGCCTCCAGTTAGAGGGGGAAATAAGGGAGGCATCAAGACCAAACAGGTGCAAGACTACCAAGTAGTGGGTTAGATACAGAGGGGACCACATATTCTAGCCGCCCTGGGGTGAGGGAAAAGGAAATGGGAGGTAGGACAGAAACGGAGGTGTAGGGAGGACAATTTGGCGATGGGAATCCCCCCTGATTTTATGTAAATATGTACCTAAAATATTATTGTCAACAATATGTAAGCCACTATGATCAAAATAAAAATTATATTAAAAAAAAAGAATAGATCACTAATGTATGTCTTTATGTGACAATGAGTACATAGACAGAGGACTACTCTCTGAGAGCTAAACCTATATTGTAAACAATCCAGGCCTATAGTGTATATAGCCTCTCCTATATACCATCCCTCCTCCCCCTTCAGAAATCCTATCACTTCACCCCCAATACCAATCTGATATTCCTTCTTATTAATGCTCATTACCCTCAGTTCTTAACTCTTAGTTATTAAGACAGACCTCCTGCCCCAATAGGCCATCACCAAGCTCCCAAGTGAAAGGGCACCTTCTCAGCCCCACATTTCATCCTCGAGCAAGGAACTACAACCCAAACACCTGCTGACTCATGCTCTGTGGCCCTCCATCTCACTCCTCTCCCTTATGTGGACTGTGGCTTAATACCGTATTTATCTTCAGAAGGACCCCCAGTGCAAGAACTCTACCTGAGGCCTTTCTGGTACAAATCATTTCCCAAACTCAACTAGTCAGGTTGTGGAATGAAAATGTGCCCTGAATTACACCCCGAAAAGAACATCTCAAAAGACAATGGGGAAGCTTGTATTTTCTTTGTATGTTCAATACCTCTATAATACTACTTCTTAAACTGTTTACCCCTGTTTATTATTTTTAATTCATTTTATATATGGGTATATATACATATATATGTCTTATTTTTCTTTTCTTCTCTTCCTTAAATTCAACTGTTTTGGTCCTGCTTGGTTCAAAAACCTACAAGAAAAGTCTTGCCTGGGTTAAAAGCCAGGTCAACACCAGGAAACAGAGATGATGGACTCTGACACTCTCACCCTCAAATTCACCAGTAATATAATTTGGCACAATTCCTTTGTATACTAGGTATACTATTTATTTAGGTATACTAAATAAGGTAAAATTTTACATATAGAAACAAGTTCTTATATACTAAGGATAAGAACTCACACATTTTACAATACAGGGACACCTCCCTCCTTGAACATATGTCATATGGCCCCAACTTATACTTCATATGATTAGACAGTGACCATCCAACCCCAATCCACAGATCTCAGACATAGAACCGACACAGTTCTCTGCAACAGCTCCAGAAACCAAAATCCCTCTGGGACATTATTAATAGGGCTATGACACCAATATTTGGCCAGTTTTAATATGACATCCTGGCAATGAGGAAATGGCAACAATTTGATCTAAGATCAGGTTATCTTACCTCATCACCTATCAATAATATGACATTAGAAGACAAGTCATCTTTTGATCTGTGCAAAAATCAGGATCGTTTACTCCAGAAGACTGACTCAACATCCATGACTAGGCAGAACTTATCCTGGGACCATTAAGAAAGGCCATAGCCTAGGCTTTGGCCTAGATCTGTACAACAACCAAGAATTCTAATTCCAGGCGTCTGACTGAGACAACTGTAACGGAGCAGAACTTCTGGAAACATAAAGACTTCTAGAAATATAAAAACATAAAGACATGAAAGACTCTATCCTAGTCTTATTCCTAGGATTTGTGCAAACACTAAGACCACCAATTACAGAAGATTGATATAAACAATGGTCTTGCAACAAAACTTCTAAAACCATAAAGAAAAAAATCTATCCTAGGCTCCATCCTCTGACCTGTGCAAATACAAAGATCTCTAGTTACAGAGGCCTGATTTTATCATCCACAACGGAGCAGAAATTTTCCAGACACCACAAAAAGACCTAGGGGAGAGTAAAAGAGCATGAACAAAGCCCGTAGTTATTCCCATTACAGTGTGCTTCAAGGGTGGAGAAATTCTGTGTCTCTTAAGGGCAAGGGAATTTTCTTTTTAAAATCCCCAATATTTACTGTGACTTTGCAAAAGAGGGGAAAACAGAAAGAAAAATTTTTTTTTTATTTTGGGCTTGTGATTATTGCTTGGTTTTTGTTTGTATTGTGGTGATGCTTTTTTGAATTTTTTGTCATTGTAGTTTTTTGTTTCTTGTTTGTATGTTCTTTTTTCCTTAATTTCCCTTTTATTTTTTGTCTTTTTGTGATGTTTTTCTTCCTAAGCCCCTTTCTTCTCTTAAATTGTGACATATAACACTCTAGATGGACCCTCCTGGATTTTTTTGGTTGTTTTTGCTTTGGGGGGGGTTTCTTGTTTTTTTTTTCTTTTTCTTTTTCTTTCCCTTCAAACAGAACCACATAACATTAGTCAGCCTTTTCTGCCTAATACATTGAGGTGAAAAAAATGGATAGTACCAAGACTGAACAGTTGTATGAACATTGAGTAGATAAAAATAATCAGTCTTAAACACCAAATCTAAAGCCAATGACAACAGAAACTATACCATTCTGCAACAAACGAAACACAGAGGTAGCCACTTATAGTAGCAGCCCAGGGGGCAATGGAGGGGGATATGGGATGTATGATGGTAACAGGGTTGTATTGAGGAAAACACTGGGGGTGATAATGCCCTGCTTTCAGTGCCGCTATTTACCTAAAAAAATTCTGTGAAAGACTTGTAATCCACTTTGGTTCCAATAAAAATTATTTAAAAAATAACAAGATAAAACTTCTGTCAGAATGCAGAGAAAAAGGGATACTAATTCCTAGTGGGAATTTAAATTGGTGCAAAATTTTTGTGAAATAATATGGACATTCCTCTAAAAACTTGAAATTGAGCTTCCCTATGACTTAATATTATAGGAATCAAAAAATAATGCAGAAAAGGAATTTGCACTCCTATGTTTATTGCAGCACTATTTTTGTCTTTTTTGTTTTTTTGGTCACACTGGGCAGCGCTCTGAGTTATGCTCAGAAATCGCTCCTGGCAGGCTTAAGGGATAATATGGAATGCCAGTATTCAAACCACCGATGTTCCACATGCAAGGCAAAAGCCTTACCTCCATGCTATCTCTCCGGCCTGATATTGCAGCACTATTAACAATATCCAGGATTAGGAAACAACCAAAGTGCCTGAGAACAAATGAGTTTATAAACAAACTCTGATAAATATACTCTATGGGGACCGACTGACCGAGCCCTCGCCCGCCCGCCCGCCCCGCAGCACGCAAGGTCGCTGTGACACCAGGCGGGGAAAATCCGCGAAAGTACACCGGCCCAGTGGGGCTCAGCTGTGAAAGACTGTGAGTGTGACCTGTCTATGTCTGTCTACTGTCCTCATGCGTGAAACTCTTCCGAGTGGGGCAAAAAGAGCCTCCAGAAACCTCGCTTGCCCAGACGCCATTTTCAGGGAGGGACTTCAGAGCATAAAAACCGGCTAACCTTTGCAAAAGCTGGCTCCCTGTGTGTGACACCAGGCGGGGAAAATCCGCGAAAGTACACCGGCCCAGTGGGGCTCAGCTGTGAAAGACTGTGAGTGTGACCTGTCTATGTCTGTCTACTGTCCTCTTGCGTGAAACTCTTGCGAGTGGGGCAAAAAGAGGCTCAGAGGAGCACGGCAGCGTAGCGAAGCGGAGCGGCCGTGCACTCTTTCTAAGGAAAGAACTCCATTGCAACAAGAAGGAAAAATCACACTAAGAACGGCGCTATATCACAGAAGCAAACATTTCTCTCTGGACTGTCTTCTCTGTTGCATGCTCGGGCCTAAGATTTGACCCAGTGTGAGGCCTCATCCACGGAGGACTCCCCTCCCTTAGAGGCAAGTCAGCCCATCCAGAAAGGGAGGAGCCAGAGGAGTGTGCTGCCTGCATCATATAGATAATGAATACCACCACAACACGTAGAAAAACCCACAATACAAGTGTGACAATGGGGAAACAACACAGGCCAGCATCAGACATAGAGAATGAAGATGACAATTCTGAGGACCAGATAATGACTGAACAACTAATCAACCTCTCAGATAAGGACTTTAGACTAGCAATATGGAAGGTGCTCAACAGACTCCAAGAAACCATGGATCGAGTTGAACAGAACACTAATAAGAACCAAGAAAATATGAAGGCAGAAATGACAAAACTCCAAACTGAAATAACATGTCAACTAACAGGACTGAAAAACTCAGTAAACGAAGTGAATGACAAAATGGATAAGCTCTGGGACAGGGTATCAGAAGCTGAGAATAGACTTGGTGCTGTGGAAGATGAGATACATAACAATTCCATACAGCAGGAGAGATTGGACAAAAAACTTAAAGCAAATGAGCAGACAATGGAAAAATTAGTCAAAGAATGGGAACAGACGAAAATAGAAGTCTATGATAAGATCAACAGAAACAACTTAAGAATCATTGGAGTCCCAGAGACCCAGGAAGAAAATTTCCAGGAAGAATCAATGGTCAAGAACATCATTAAAGAGAAACTTCCAGAGCTAAAGAATATATGTGATCAAATCCTGCATGCCCGAAGAGTACCAACCAAAAGAGACCCCAGAAAAACCACCCAAAGACACATCCTAGTCACAATGAAAATCCCACAGATAGAGACAGAATTCTGAAAACAGCAAGATCAAAAGGGGAAATCATGTTCAAGCAAGCTTCCCTGAGATTTACAGCAGACCTGTCACCAGAAACGCTCAATGCCAGAAAGCAGTGGTGGGATATTGTGACAAGACTGAATGAAATGAATGCTTCACCCAGAATACTATACCCAGCAAAACTCACTTTCCGGTTTGATGGAAGAATACATGGTTTCACAGACAAAAAACAGCTCAGAAACTTCACAGACACAAAACCAGTCTTAAGAGAAAAACTGAAAGACCTAATCTAAGACAAGACTACCCAAAAGACACACCAAATTTTGAAATAAAGATGGCGTTAAATCCCAGGACAATTCCTTCTCTCAACGTCAATGGACTAAATGCACCAGTTAAGAGACACAGAGTGGCTAAATGGATCAAAAAACTCAATCCAACCTTCTGCTGCCTACAAGAAACGCACCTGAATAGTCAGAACAAACATAGACTCAAAATAAAAGGCTGGAGAAAAGTTATCCAAGCAAACAACACCCATAAAAAAGCTGGAGTGGCCATACTAATATCAGATAATGCAAACTTTATACTCAGGAAGGTGGTAACGGACAAAGACGGACATTTTATATTAATCAAGGGGTACGTAGAGCAGGAAGAATTCACTCTCCTAAACATATATGCACCGAATGAGGGGCCAGCAAAATATTTAATACAACTGTTGACAAATCTGAAAAATAATATCAACAACAACACAATAATTGTGGGGGACCTTAACACGGCTTTGTCAACACTGGACAGGTCAACCAGACTGAAACCCAACAAGAATATACTAGACCTGAGGAGAGAAATGGAAGAAAGAGGCCTAGTGGATATATATAGGACACTCCATCCCCAGAAACCTGGATACACATTCTTCTCCAATGTACATGGGACATTCTCCAGGATAGACCACATGCTGGCACATAAAACATACCTCCATAAGATCAAGAGGATAGAAATTTTGCAGACTACCTTCGCTGACCACAAGGCTCTGAAATTATTTGTGAACTCCAAAGGGACTCAGAAGAAACACTTTAACACCTGGAAGTTAAACAGCCTCATGCTCAATAACCAGTGGGTCCGAGATGAAATCAAGGAGGAAATAAAAAGGTTCCTGGAAACAAATGACAATAAAGACACAAACTCTCAGAACTTATGGGACACAGCAAAAGCAGTACCGAGAGGAAAATTTATAGCTTTGCAAGCACACATCAGGAAGGAAGAAGGAGCTTACCTGAGTAGCTTAATGACACAGCTAATAGAACTAGAAAATGCTCAACAAAAGGACCCAAGAATAGGAAGACAGAAGGAAATAACAAAGCTGAGAGCAGAAATCAACGAAGTGGAAAGTCAAAAAACAATCCGAAAGATCAACGAAAGCAGAACTTGGTTCTTTGAAAAAATAAACAAGATTGATAGACCACTGGCAAACCTAACAAAAAAAGAGAGAGAGAGAAACTTGATAACTCGTATCAGGAATGAAAAAGGAGAGATCACTACTGATATGACAGAGATTCAAAGGGTAATCAGAAACTACTTTGAAAAACTCTACGCCACTAAAAATGAGAACCTGGAAGAAATGGATAAATTCTTGGACTCTTATAATCTTCCACGGTTGAAGGAAGAGGATGTAGCATATCTAAACACCCCCATCACCATTGATGAAATTAAAACAGTAATCAAATGTCTGCCGAAAAACAAAAGCCCAGGTCCAGATGGATTCACTAATGAATTCTATCAAACTTTCCAAGAGGAACTACTGCCAATCTTGGCAAGACTCTTTCATGAATTTGAACAAACAGAAACACTTCCAAATAGCTTTTATGAAGCCAACATCACCTTGATACCTAAACCAGACAGAGACGCTACCAAAAAAGAAAATTACAGACCAATATCACTGATGAATGCAGATGCAAAGATCCTCAACAAAATCCTGGCAAATAGGATTCAATGCCTCGTTAAGAAGATCATCCACTACGATCAAGTAGGTTTCATCCCAGGAATGCAAGGCTGGTTTAATATCCGTAAATCTATCAACATAATACACAACATCAATAACAAGAAAAATAAAAACCACATGATCATATCAATAGATGCAGAGAAAGCATTTGATAAGGTCCAACACCCATTCTTGATCAAAACTCTCAGCAAGATGGGAATGGAGGGATCCTTTCTCAATATAGTGAAGGCCATCTACCACAAGCCAGTGGCAAATATTATTCTCAATGGAGAAAAACTGAAAGCCTTCCCTCTAAATTCTGGCACAAGACAAGGCTGTCCTCTCTCACCACTCCTATTCAACATAGCACTGGAAGTACTTGCTATAGCGATTAGGCAAGAAAAGGATATCAAGGGAATCCAGATAGGAAAGGAAGAAGTCAAGCTCTCACTGTTTGCAGATGACATGATGCTCTACTTAGAAAACCCTAAAGACTCTATCAAAAAGCTTCTAGAAACAATAGACTCATATAGCAAGGTGGCAGGCTACAAAATTAACACACAAAAATCAATGGCCTTTCTATATACCAATAGTAATAAGGATGAAATGGACATTAAGAAAACAACCCCATTCACAAAAGTACCACACAAACTCAAATATCTTGGAATCAACTTGACTAAATATGTGAAGGACCTATACAAAGAAAAATATAAAACTCTGCTCCAAGAAATAAGAGAGGACACACGGAAATGGAAACACATACCCTGCTCATGGATTGGCAGGATTAACATCATCAAAATGTCAATACTCCCCAAGGCATTATACAGATTTAATGCCATCCCTCTAAAGATACCCATGACATTCTTCAAAGAAGTGGATCAGACACTTTTGAAATTCATTTGGAACAATAAACACCCTCGAATAGCTAAAGCAATCATTGGGAAAAAGAATATGGGAGGAATTATTTTTCCCAACTTTAAACTGTACTACAAAGCAACAGTTATCAAAACAGCATGGTATTGGAATAAGGATAGGTCCTCAGATCAGTGGAATAGGCTTGAATACTCAGAAAATGTTCCCCAGAGATGCAACCATCTAATTTTTGATAAAGGAGCAGGAAATCCTAAATGGAGAAGGGAAAGTTTCTTCAACAAGTGGTGTTGGCACAATTGGATAGCCACTTGCAAAAAATTAAACTTAGACCCCCAGCTAACATCATGTACAAAGGTAAAATCCAAATGGATTAAAGACCTCGATATCAGCCCCAAAACCATAAGATATATAGAACAGCACATAGGCAAAACACTACAGGACATTACAGGCATCTTCAAGGAGGAAACTGCACTCTCCAAGCAAGTGAAAGCAGAGATTAACAGATGGGAATATATTAAGCTGAGAAGCTTCTGCACCTCAAAGGAAATAGTGCCCAGGATACAAGAGCCACCCACTGAGTGGGAGAAACTATTCACCCAATACCCATCAGATAAGGGGCTAATCTCCAAAATATACAAGGCACTGACAGAACTTTACAAGAAAAAAACATCTAACCCCATCAAAAAATGGGGAGAAGAAATTAACAGACACTTTGACAAAGAAGAAATACGCATGGCCAAAAGACACATGAAAAAATGTTCCACATCACTAATCATCAGGGAGATGCAAATCAAAACAACGATGAGATACCACCTTACACCCCAGAGAATGGCACACATCACAAAGAATGAGAATAAACAGTGTTGGCGGGGATGTGGAGAGAAAGGAACTCTTATCCACTGCTGGTGGGAATGCTGTCTAGTTCAACCTTTATGGAAAGCGATATGGAGATTCCTCCAAAAACTGGAAATCGAGCTCCCATACGATCCAGCTATACCACTCCTAGGAATATACCCTAGGAACACAAAAATACAATACAAAAACCCCTTCCTTACACCTATATTCATTGCAGCTCTATTTACCATAGCAAGACTCTGGAAACAACCAAGATGCCCTTCAACAGACGAATGGCTAAAGAAACTGTGGTACATATACACAATGGAATATTATGCAGTTGTCAGGAGAGATGAAGTCATGAAATTTTCCTATACATGGATGTACATGGAATCTATTATGCTGAGTGAAATAAGTCAGAGAGAGAGAGAAAAACGCAGAATGGTCTCACTCATCTATGGGTTTTAAGAAAAATGAAAGACACCCTTGTAATAATAATTTTCAGACACAAAAGAGAAAAGAGCTGGAAGTTCCAGGTCACCTCAGGAAGCTCACCACAAAGAGTGATGAGTTTAGTTAGAGAAATAACTACATTTTGAACTGTCCTAATATTGAGAATGTATGAGGGAAATGTAGAGCCTCTTTAGGGTACAGGCGGGGGTTGGGTGGGGAGGAGGAAGATTTGGGACTTGGGTGATGGGAATGTTGCACTGGTGATGGGTGGTGTTCCTTTTATGACTGAAACCCAAACACAATCATGTATGTAATCAAGGTGTTTAAATAAAAATAATTATGCATTAAAAAAAAAGAAAAAAAATAGATAAAGTGGAAAAAAATAATATACTCTATGGAATACTATACAATTCTTAGGAAAAATGAATTCATAAAATTTGCTTATTCATGGATGCATATCGAGAGTACTAACTGAGCAAAATTAGTCAAAGTGACAGGGATAGTATAGAATAATCACAATAATTTGTGAGATACAAAAATATAAATAGTGAGCCTGGAGAGATAGCACAGTGGTGTTTGCCTTGCAAGCAGCCGATCCAGGACCAAAGGTGGTTGGTTCGAATCCCGGTGTTCCATATGGTCCCCTGTGCCTACCAGGAGCTATTTCTGAGCAGACAGCACCGCTGGGTGTGACCCAAAAACCAAATATATATATATATATATATATATATATATATATATATATATATATATATATATATATATATATATATACTAGTCCATGGTAGGAAGCTTAGCACAAAGAGCAAGGGAGTACAATTAAATCAAAGAAGGAACCACTATGGCAATAATAGTTAGGAATGATTGCTCTCGATAAAAAAGTAGGTACTAAGAAGACATAAAATAATATGCATGATACTCCCTTAATACCCACTTTGAAAACCAGTGTTTAAAAGGGGATAAAGTAAGTAGCAATGCGAAAGAGAGAGTCAAAGAAAGGAAACATGTCTGCCACAGAGCGAGGATGAAGGCAGGCCAGGAGGGAGCATGAGAAGCAAACTGGCTACATTGGAGGTGGGAAATGTGCACTGGTGAAGGGACAAGTGTTGGGCATTATAGAGGTGAAACTCAGCCAACTTTGTAACTGCATCTTTTGTTGACTAAATAAATTTAAAAACAGATGAACACAATTTGCTTTATGAAGTTAATACAGCCTTGATTCTGAAACCAGAAAAGAACATTCCTCTAAAAAGCAATGAGGAAACAAGAGGGGGGAGAGTCAGACTACTTATTAGTATATATGAATATAAAATTATTAGTAAACAAAATATAAAAATATTATAAATACATGACAAATATTTTTTTTTATTTCTGAGACAATGTGTTCAGTATTTAAGAACGTATTGCTTAAGACAGTGATAATGAGAGAGAGACGCAGGGTGCCTGTTCCAGAACTAGACATTGGGTGGCAGAAGGAGGGAAATGGGGACATTGATTTTCAGGAAAGTTGCACTGGTGAAGGGTGGTGTACATTCTATGGCTGAAACCCAATGATGAACTTTTCTGTAACTACAGTGCTTAAATAAAAATAATATTTAAAAAAGAGACCTATGAACATAGTAAATTACTTTAACACATGAAGCAGAAGTCCAACTAATTTTGAAGAGAAGAAAAACTTGATAACATTGCACATATAGGTTAACTCACTTACTAGATTACAAATATTTAAATATGCTTAGACTGCCACAATGGCATTTAAAATATTAGAAGCAGTTAGAAGATTAAATGTCTTCCCTCTAACTGCACTGTTCTGAAAAATTGCTGTTAATAACAAAATAAGCAAATGAAAAGTATGTATACATGGGTCAGATATTTGTCCACAAATTAAATTTAATTGAGAAATCATTTAGGACAAATTTATTTGTTCAGTAAGTGTGTCATAATCAAAACAAAAATTTAAAAATCAATATAATTACTTTATTTCAACAGTAACCAACTAGCATATCTGCTAAGAAAATTTAACCCTTCACAAAATAAATCTGATTTTAATATTACTTAGTATGTTAACTTACATTGTATGAAACTGTTATGAATAAAAACATACTATATCTGAAATATAGAAAATTAGATCTGAGCAAATAAAAATATATAACTTTTCCTGTGTGAAAGAGCATATTATTTTATGTCTATTTTTTAAATCTTCAGAATTACACATATATGTTCAATGAAAATTACAAGGCAATTAATTAAAATTAATTTTATATGGAGAAATAAAACAATGTGTTCAGAGCTATTTGGGGTAGAAAGCTGCAACCAGAGGTGCCCAGAAATTTCTCTTGGTTCTGTGGTTAGGGATCACTTCTGGTAGTGCTTAGAAAATAATATGGGATAACAGGATCAAACGTGGATTGACTCCATGCAAGGCAAATGCCCTATTTTTTGTACTATTGCTGTCTCCTCTTGTTATTTTTTTAGTAAAATAAGAACAGATAAAGGGATTTGACTTATATAAGTGTATCTATAAAGCTATACAAATTAAGGTAGTTTTCCATTTAAGGAACATTATAAGAGAATTTCGAGCCAAAATGTTATCTGTGAATTCTCCAGTCATGCTGTTCCTTAATTCAAAGCTTCAATGCTCCCACTAAAAACAGTAAAATCTGGAGACAGTGACCTTCTGATCCTTTATTATTACATTTTTTGAGACCACTGTGAGTTAAAAGTCTTTCACGGTTGTATTTCTGGTATATAGTGACAGAGAATTAGGGCCATTCCCATCCCCAGTGTTGACCTCCTCCACCATATTTCCCATCATGCATCCCATACTACCACCCTTAGTCCCATGGACTACTAGTGTAACAGTTTCATTTTGTGTTTAACTTGTTATAATTTTGGGTCTCTTGATTCTATTGTTTGGCTTGGGTATTTAGATCTGATGACTTTTTTCCACTGTTGTAGTTTGTGTCTCTTGATTCTATTGTGGTTGACTTTGGCTTGGGTATTTAGATATGACAATTTTTCTTCCCACTAAATTATACAGAAACCACTTGTCCCCTGAGTCCTATCTGCTCATTTTTTTCTTTTCTCAATTTATAGGAAGAAATAAATATATGATGCAGAAAAAGTTATTCAAGTTTTAAGGTTCTATGAGAAAGGTGGGAACCCCTATCTAGAAGTTATATGTAAAATTAAAAAAATAAAAAGGGGACAGATCTGGCAAAATGAGTTATTTGTTTGGTTTTTTGTTTGTTTATTTTGCATAGGCACAGTAAACTTTGGGGAAATTAGAAAGAAAATTCCATTATCATAAAAGATACAGGGTGTACCTATTTATAAAGCCTATTGTCAAAAGACAGACTACAGAATCCAGGCATGTTTGTTGCCTAAACCAAGGTCTTTATGGTCCCAGGAAAAGTTCTGCCCAATCGTGGTTGTTGTAGTCAGTCTTCTGTAATTAGTGTTCTTGTGTGAAATGGTGAAGTTTCATCATAACGGTTTCATCATAACAATTTTAGAGCCATCGATCTCTTCAAAAGCCAAAACCAGAAGCTGCTATCAGTTCACGAGATTACTAGCGGAGAGGGCTAGGAAGTCAAGGGCTTAGGGAAGAGAGGATTAGTTTGTCCAAAAGAACAAATCAAGGGTTTACGTCCCTGTTTGGATGCCAACTGTGAAATGGTGGTTTGTGTGTTACACAATCCCCAGGGAGGGAAATGGATTCCCATGCTTTCTGTGGGGGCAGGACAAGAGACACAAGTCTGGCAGAAATTTTGACCAGAAAATAATCCACACACAGTTGGGAAGTTATAGAACGCCAGAAATTTACACTGCAAGCTGTTCATCCACAAGACAGTCACTCCACTTTGTGGAACCATGAGCCTAGATGGCAGGTCCTCCTCCAGACCCCCATGTAGTTTTTATTGAAATAAACTAAGCCCAATCCCAATGGAAGAAGAAAAGTCATATGAGGATACAATAGGGAAACATCTTTGGGCTTGTGATTATTGTGCAAATAATCATATATACATATATGTATATGTATATACTAGGTACCCAAGGCCTTCCCCCATTATCTGTTCAGCTCCTTAGGGAGGGTCTTGGTGGGGCTCTGAACCTCTGGCCTCCCAGCTTCTTGAAGGATCTCTCCTTTCTTGGAGCCAGGAGTCTAGCAGGAGGAGGTTTGGCAGGCCCCCGCCATGCCAGAGGTCTGCTTGACCAGGCCTGGTGGGGGTGCGGGACTTGGGTAACCCCAGCACCCCTCTACCGTTTTGCTCCAGATCTCCATCCTGGTGATGCTCAGGAATTACTCCTGGCTATGCACTCAGAAATTGCTCCTGGCTTAGGGGACCATATGGGAGCTAGAGGATCAAACCGCAGTTCGTCCTAGGCTAGCGTGGGTAAGACAGATGACTACTCCTTGTGCACCACTCTGGCCCCAGGGAAACATCTTTTTAATAAGAAAACTAAAGGAACAGATTGAAAGACATCTAATTAGAAGGCAATATGAGGACCAATCCAAAGGTTTCTACTAATATCTCCTTCTGCTTTATTCTATAAAATTTAAAATCAACATAATGGGTCAGGGTTTCTTACGTAGCAGAGCAGCTCCCTCGCTGTGATCTATTGAAAGTCAGCCCTCGACACAAGGGTTTCCGGGGAGAGTTCTCTTTTTTTTATGAAGGGCAGGGCGCCCTGGAATGGGTTCGCCCTGAGAGAGGGGCCCACGCCTTTCACAAAAAAAAAAAGAGAACTCTCCGCGGATTATGTTGCAAGTGAGCCCCTGAAGAGGTTGACGGATGGAGGGATGGAGGATGAGGCCTTTCTCTTCCAGCTCGAAGCACACGTCTGCCACCCTGTCTAGCCGATGGTTCTGAGGTGAAACCGCGGGTAAACAGCTCACAGACAGTCAGGCTTGTGGAAATATTAGCTTTATTCGGTGGACAAGACTGAAGTCCAAAGACTCAGCCTCAGTTCCAGCAAAAAGCCTCTCGCCTTCCACAGACCCTTGTTTTATCCCCCAGAATCAGGTATCACCCAATGGTGGGATCATATACCACCCAATGGTGGAAGCAGAATCAGGCACCACCCACAATCACCAATCAGGTCAGGGTCAACAACACAATAATCCCCCAAAATATCCACATACACAACACCACTCAGATAAGCAGTTAAGAATAGAAATATGGGGGAGTCTAGCAGGAGGAGGTTTGGCAGGCCCCCGCCATGCCAGAGGTCTGCTTGACCAGGCCTAGTGGGGGTGCAGGACTTGGGTAACCCCAGCACCCCTCTACTGCCTTGCTCCAGATCTCCAGGGCTTTCCCGGGCCACATGCCTGGGCAAGCCGGTGAGTTGGGTCCCTTGGTGGAGCTTGAAGGTACCCTAGGCCTTCCCCCATTATCCATTCAGCTCCTTAGGGAGGGTCTGGGTGGGGCTCTGAACCTCTGGCCTCCCAGCTTCTTGAAGGATCTCTCCTTTCTTGGAGCCGGGAGTCTAGCAGGAGGAGGTTTGGCAGGTCCCCGCCATGCCGGATGTCTGCTTGACCAGGCCTAGTGGGGGTGCGGGACTTGGGTAACCCCAGCACCCCTCTACCGCCTTGCTCCAGATCTCCAGGGCTTTCCCAGGCCACATGCCTGGGCAAGCCGGTGAGTTGGGTCCCTTCGTGGAGCTTGAAGGTACCCTAGGCCTTCCCCCATTATCCATGCAGCTCCTTAGGGAGGGTCTGGCTGGGGCTCTGAACCTCTGGCCTCCCAGCTTCTTGAGGGATCTCTCCTTTCTTGGAGCCAGGAGTCTAGCAGGAGGAGGTTTGGCAGGTCCCCGCCATGCCGGATGTCTGCTTGACCAGGCCTAGTGGGGGTGCGGGACTTGGGTAACCCCAGCACCACTCTACCGCCTTGCTCCAGATCTCCAGGGCTTTCCCGGGCCACATGCCTGGGCAAGCCGGTGAGTTGGGTCCCTTGGTGGAGCTTGAAGGTACCCTAGGCCTTCCCCCATTATCCATTCAGCTCCTTAGGGAGGGTCTGGCTGGGGCTCTGAACCTCTGGCCTCCCAGCCTCTTGAAGGATCTCTCCTTTCTTGGAGCCGGGAGTCTAGCAGGAGGAGGTTTGGCTGGCCCCCGCCATGCCGGAGGTCTACTTGACCAGGCCTGGTGGGGGTGCGGGACTTGGGTAACCCCAGCACCCCTCTCCCGCCTTGCTCCAGATCTCCAGGACTTCCCCGGGCCACCTGCCTGGGCAAGCCGGTGAGCTGGGTCCCTTGGTGGAGCTTGAAGGTACCCTAGACCTTCCCCCATTATCCATTCAGCTCCTTAGGGAGGGTCTGGGTGGGGCTCTGAACTTCTGGCCTCCCAGCTTCTTGAAGTCACTGGTAATCTCTGTCCAGTCTATATCTTCAGAATCGCGATAGCCCCCGCGCGCGCACAAGAAACATTAATAGTACTCACACAAGAAACATTAATAGTACTCACACAAGAAACATTAATAGTACTCACACAAGAAACATTAATAGTACTCACACAAGAAACATTAATAGTACTCACACAAGAAACATTAATAGTACTCACACAAGAAACATTAATAGTACTCACACAAGAAACATTAATAGTACTCACTATCATTGAATTATGTTTTTATGTATGCAGAATGTCCATTTTGTACTCTGCCCTTTTGCATACCCCTTCATAAGTTCATATTTCTCTTTAACTTCTTTAATTCCTATCATCATTACTCCTCATTTACCCTTTCTAACTTAAGTATGGTAGAGTCCTAAGTCACAGACCAAAGTGGTGCCCTGGAGTTAAAATACCCAACTATTTTAAAAGGCATAAAAAAGACACTTATATGTTTTCAACATTTTATGGGTGTTTTCTTCGACATCTATAAACTTTTGCTGAATATTTTCTTATACAGTGACTATCCCCCCATGTTTTTATCTTCTCTTTGTGAACTGCTCAATATGGAATTTGGTGTGAAAGAATCCCTCAGTTTAATACTTATGTTTGAACCAAGTCATGGGTCTTGTTGGAAATATTCTTACGCCCCCATATATCTGATAGCACCACGTGGCTTTATTTCTTGTTTGCTTAGGCACACTAAAATGGGAAAATACTATACATACCAATAGGTTGTTATCTAATAGAGTTGGGAGCACACAAATCTTGTAGTGCAAGGAGACCTTACACCCTGAACATTGACAAAAAGGTCCAGGCACAGGCCTCAGAAGAATGGGCATACTCCATTCACCCCTTGATCTACAGAAGACATTTACAAAACATCCAAGGTTTTATATAACATCACCTGGTGGCATTCCTGTACCAGGGAAGACCCTACAGCTGCTCTGACATCTATATACTCAAAAGAAACACCCCTTAACACTGAGAAGACAACAAGAACAATGACCTGCTTACTGGACAGAGCTAGCTGTATTGCCCCTTAGTTGTGAGGTTTGTCTATAACATCAACTGGAAGCAATCCTCTACCACGGATGACCCTACCACTGCTCAGACATCGTCCTGCTCAAAAGAGACTTCCCTTAACACTGAGAAGATTTAACAACAACAACCTGCTTACAAGACAGGGCTTCCTGCATTGCCCTTTGATTGTGAGGTGAAAGGAGAAGACACTCCACATCATGACTTCAATGTAGGACATGCAGATTCCAGAATCTTTAATACAGAAACATGATACCAACCACAGAGACTGTGTGAAAAGTGTGTTGGCACTACGGACTGGACAATAACTTGCCTGAAGCCTAGAGCTGGTCTTATGCCAGGAAACTTCAGGGGTAGGATCTCTTTGTATGTAGGCCAAGGTTATTCCTTTCCATGCCTCTCATATTTTGGTGGGCCTATGCAAACAACAATTGCCACTCTAACAACGTTTTTACTGTGCTTCTTTGACTCTAATCCTTAAAACACACCCACTTAAAATTTGAGCTTAACTTAAGCTAATATTCATGTACATGGAAATGTAAAAAATACTATGCCTCTAATGTTAAAGGAGTTACGTAAGTTTGATGGCTTTAGATTGCCTTGTGTGCTGTTAAGAAATATTATAATGTGCTACAATCTGGGGACTCGAGGGACAAAATAATCGCACATGGATACTGTTTTCTTTTATCTTAACATTCTTTGGCTGAAAGTTCAAAGTTAAGATATCAGCAAGGGGACTTCTTCTGAGAATTATGTTATGGGTGATTGTCCTTCCACTGTAACTTTACCTTGTCCTCTTTCTTTGCATCTTTTGTTCTCATAATTCAAAATAAAAAATTAAAAAAAAGAATAGAAATATGGAGGATCCTCATGTAAATCTAAGAAAACATAACTCTATCTGAACACAAAGACAGAAATCAGAACTCCAAACTGAAGAAACAGATCTGAAAAACACGATAGCTCAACTGAAAAACACAATGGAAAAACTCTCCAGCAGGGTAAAAGCAGCTGAGGACAGAATCAGTGAACTGGAAGATAAAATGCAGAACAAGTCCAAACAGCAGAAGAGATTGGAAAAGAACCTTAAGGCAAAAGATCATGCAATAGAAAAAGTACTCCAAGAATGTGAACAGATGACAAACTCAACAGAAACAATGTAAGAATCATTGGAGTCTCAGATGCCCAGGAAGGGGATCCACAGGAAGAATCAACAATCCAAGACATCATTAAATAGCAACTCCCAGAGCTAATGGCTGCATGCAATCAAATCCTGCATGACCGAAGAGTACCAACTAAAAGAGACCCGAAGAAAAACACCCCAAGTCACATCCTAGTGTCAATGACAAATGCTACAGATAGAGATAATAGACTGAAAGCAGCAAGATCTAAAAGGGAAATTACATTCGAAGAAGCATCCATAAGATTTAAAGCGGGCATGTCACAAGAAACTCTAAAGGCCAAAAGACAGTGATGGGATATTATGCCAAGACTGAATGAAATAGAGGTTTTACCTACAATACTGCACCCAGCCCGATTCACGTTCAGGTTTGAAGGAAGGAAACATAGCTTCATGGATAAACAACAGCTCAGAAACTTTACAGATGCAAAATCAGCCTTAAAGGAAAAACTAAAAGTCTATTTTAAGACAAGAAAGACCAACAGACATGCCAAACTTATACACAAAGATGATATTACATCCCATGAAAATTATCTCCCTCAATGCCCATGGACTAAATGCATCAATATAGAGAACAGAGTGGCTAAATAAATCAAAAAGTTGAATCCAACTAGGTCAAAGTCCAGGTTTTCATACTTTAAACTTGTTCTTTTGGGATTTGCTTAATTGTTACATATGTCATCACAGGGGTCATGAGGGGAAGGGGACTGAGGGGTTACTATAAAATTTCAATAAGCCTATTGTAGCCCATTAGATTCTCTGACTCAATGATGGATTGAAAAACCACCCAGCAAGTTTTATTAGCATTTTCATAACCTAAAGATTTCCCAATATCCTTCTGAGCAGCCTGATCCTTTATTTTTATTTTCAGAATATCTTGTAGCCTCACTATGAATTCTGTGTAAGACTTAGAACTACCCTGGGTTATTTTGATGTAACTTCCTGCATATACTTCTAATGTATCAATTCACTCCCAAGCCACTAAAGCAACGTTCTTGACAATATTCAAAACAACATGGGGATAATTTCCCCCATCAGCAGCTCATAAGACCATGTAACTCCTGAAAAATCCCTTTTGATATTGTCTGGACAAAAGAGCTCTCTGTGCCTTAACTCCTTCGGCATAAAACATTTCCCATTACACTTGTTGAGTAGTACTCAAACATAACAAGTGTCTGAAAATCATGGAGAGTTCAAGGTTTTTCACAACAAAACTAAAGATGAATACAATACACTGAAATTGATCACATTCTTAACATGCCTTTATAAATTTTCTTACTCAATCCATATCTAGATGTTTATAGATTTGTTTATACTCCTTATGGGTGAGAACTGAGTATAAATTATCAATACCAGTTCTGCGATGGTTCAGTGGTGGTGGGAGCAGGGTAAATTAATCTTCTGACTCAGTCGCACATTACAAGGCAATTACCTCTCCATCATTATTGGAATTAAAACTAGCCTGTGGACTTAGTATTGGTGGTTGTGGGCTAGTATTAAATACAGGGGGTGAATTACTAATTTCTAAACCTTTGGTTTGGGCTCATATTTCTACAGAAAAAATACATTTATCTTTCAAAAAGTTTCAGAATTCTTATCCTTTCTATTCTTCAATGACCAGCCTATCCACATGCCTATCAGGGCAACATTTACACAAATGGAAACTCCAGTAATGATTATGGTTATATTCGGGAAGGAAAAGATAGTAATATAATTGAATAATTTCCTTAGCACTTTGGTCCATAGTCAACTTATAGCCAAAGCTCTAAACCACACACAGCCAATGTTTCTACAATAGGGTGAAATTATCCACTTTATCACAACATCATTCATACAAAAAGAGCAGATAAGATTCTCCAAAGAAACATCACCCTCAGATGAAGAGGCCTTCTTTCAGGCACTAGTTGTGAAACGGTGGGTTGTATGTTCCACATTCCCTAGGGAGAGAGAAGGAATACCATGCCACCTGTCCAGGAAGGAAAAGAGATGCAGGTCTGGCAGCAATTCTGATGCATGACATAATCCACACACAGTTGGAAATATATAGAAGCCCAGAAATTTACACTTCAAGCTATTCACCCAAAGCCAGTCATTCCACCAAGTGGAACCACGAATCTAGATGGAAGCTCTTCCTCTAGACCTCCAGAGTAGCCTTTATTTGGATAAACAAAGTCCATCCCCAAAGGGGGAAAAGCCAGATGAGACTTTTTTGGTTTTTGGGTCACACCCTGCAGTTCTCAGGTGCTACTCCTGGCTCTTTACTAAGAAATCACTCCTGGCAGGCACAGGGGACCATATGAGATGTCAAGATTTGAACTACCATCTGTCCTGGATCAGCTGCATGCAAGGCAAATGCTATACTACTGTGCTATATCTCTGGAAGCATCTTTTTAACAAGAAAATCAAAAGAACCACTTGAGAGATATCTATCTAACTAGAAGGCAATATAAAGACCAATCCAAAAGCCTCTACCAATAATTTTGGTTTTTGCACAGATCCTAGAATGGAGGGTCTTCTGATTTCATCTCACCCTTAGGTTGTGAGGTAGGGCAACTGTCCTTAGGTCAAGTTGTTGCTGTTTCCTCGTAGTCAGGGTGTCATATGTCTTGCCCTGGGAAGAAGTTTCCACAGACCCATTCTATGCAACCCTTTATCTCCTACCTCCCCTCAATTTGTTGCTTACCATAGTATTTGATTACCTAGAGACACTCAGCTAGAGGACACTACCTGATTCCCAACTTCTGCGAACTCCACAAGACCACGGTTAGAATGAGTCTGTGCTCTAGATTTTACACTCCTCTCCCCGACTATCTCAAAAGACTTAAAAAGGATATTTGTATTTCTTTATATTTTTGTAGAAGCATTTCCTTAATAGTTATATATCTTAGTGTCTATTTCCATATGTAGAGGTAGCTTTCTCCAATCCTTTTGTTGGATCTACTTAGTAGGAATTTCCAGTAGAAACATCCTGGTTGAAATATGAGCTCAGGATAAAATCAGGTTGTAGAGATTGATATTTAGCTTGATATTTTTACATCTATATGTACCAGAGAAATATTGATCATTTTTGCATAAGCACACTAAAATGAGGAAATCTTACATGTAGAAAGAAGTAATTATCTGATATGGATAGGAACTCATAAATTTTATAGAGCAGGGACTCCTTTCACCCAGAACATTTACCATGGAGATTTGAGTTAGACCTCAATTGATAGTGCATTGACCATCCAATTCCGAACCTCACATCCCAATACTGGAACAAGCACAGTTTTCAGCATCACTAGGAAACAAACTTCCCCTGGGGAAGCCCGAATGGTCCTTTATGATATGGATCTCTGGAAGCTTTCTTATCTCCTCTCACATGTACTACCAATTCCCTTACATCATTCATTCCAGCTACCCTGACTTCTACATCCCCATCATTGCATATTATGTCCCCTTTTACTCTCTCCTTATCTTGCCCATAACGTTTGTAATGTAACTCATTTACTTTCCTCTTTTATTAAGATAACTTTTATTTTGATCATAGTGGCTTACATATTGTTGACAATAATATTTTAGGTACATATTTACATAAAATCAGGGGGATTTCCATCACCAATTTGTTCTCCCTACACCTCCATTTTCGTCCTACCTCTCATATCCTCCTCCCTCACCCCCGGGGCTGTACTTAGCTTACTACTTAGTAGTCTTGGTCTTGGTGCCTCATTTATTTCCCCCTCTAACTGGGAGGCAGGAATAGATAGTTCAAGTTATGTGGTTTTGTTTGAAGAAGAGAAAAGTAATAAACTGGGGTAAAAGTCTAATACGCCGAAAATGGGCAGAATCCTTCTAGAGGCTCTCGTCATTGGTTTGAGAGACGAAGGAGAAAAAGAAGGTGAAACACCCCAACAGTACAAAAAGAAGTGTCAAATACCCAGTGAGCACTCCAACAATAACGATAAGCGCCATAAAAAAAAAACCATGGTCTAGAGATAAAAAACATGGCAGAGCACATAAAAAAGAAAAGAAGAAAAAACAAATATAAATGGGGACAACTTCAATAACCACACCGAAACAAAGAAAGAGACAAAAAAGTAGATAGGTAAATAAAAATAAAAATAATAATAAAAAATAAAGATAAAAATATAATATATAAAAATAAAAAATGGTTTGTGCTTTTTGCCTCTTTTTCCCTCCTGCACTGGCACAGTAAATATTGGGGTCATTCGAGAAGGAATTCATTTGGCCTAAGAGATATGGCGTTTCTCCACCCTTGGTGTATATTGTCATAGGATTAACTATAGACTCCATTCAGGTTCATTTACTCTCCGCTTGGTGCTTTCGTGGTGTTTGGAAGGCTTCTGCTCCTTCCTCGGTGATAAAAGCAGACATTTGTATCTAGAGATCTCAGTATCTGCATAGGTCCAGGAGTGGGACTTATGATGAAGCCTTTCTTTGTGGTTCTAGAAGTTCTGTTCCCTCAGTGTCATTTTAATTCAACTTCTGTGGTTGGTGGTCTTGGTGTTAGCACTGATCCTAGGATGGAACCTAGGATAGCATCTTTCATTGTGTTTCCAGAAGCCCATTCTGTTGCAATTGTCTCTGCCAGACCTTTGGAACTGGGGATCATGGTTGTTGTGCAGGTCATAGTTGAAACTCTAGACTGGGGGCTTTTTTATTGGTCCCAAGATCTGGTCATGGTTCTAGCAGCCAGTCATCTGTAAATCACAATCTTGGCTTTTGGACTGACCAAAGGGTGGCAAGTCTTCTGATTTTGTCTTATCCTTAGCTGGTGAGGTAGGATAACCCGTTTGTAGGTCAAGTTGCTCCCATTTTTCTCGTTGTCAGGATATCATATTAGAGCTGGCACTTGTTGGTGGCCCAGCAGTATTAAGGATGTCCCGGATGGGATTTGTTTCCTGTAGCTGTTGTGAAGAACTTTGTCGATTCTATGTCTTGGATCCAGGGTTCAAGGCTGGACGGAATGTGTCTAATCACCTGTTACTCTCCTTTTTTATAAATATTTGACTTTGGGGACATTTGTCTTTACCTTTGACAAGTTGATTTCTCCAACTCTCCCTGTCATTCACTAGTGCTCTATATCAACTATTGCATCTTGACATTTCTTTTTTTTGTTTTGTTTCTTTTGGGGGTACCACACTCATTTGATGCTCATGGGTTACTCCTGACTAAGTGCTCAGAAATCGCCCATGGCTTGGGGGGACCATATTGGACGCCGGGGTATCAAACCACTGTCCTTCCTTGGCTAGTGCTTGCAAGGCAGATACTTTAACTCTAGCACCACCTCGCCGACCAGCTAGCTTTTGCAGAAGCCGTGCCCCCTGTTTGTGACATCAGGCTGGGAAAATCCATGAAACTACGCCTGCCCAGTGGGGCCCAACTGTGAAAAACTGTGAGTGCTACCTGTGTATGTCTGTCTACTGTCCTCTTGCGTGAAACTCTTGGGAGTGGGGCGAAAAGAGGCTTCAGAAAACTCGCTCTCCCAGAGGCCATTCTCAGGGCGGGACTCCAGAACACAAAAACCGGCTAGCTTTTGCAGAAGCCGGGTCCCCTGTTTGTGACATCAGGCTGGGAAAATCCACAAAACTACGCCTGCCCAGTGGGGCCCAACTGTGAAAAACTGTGAGTGCTACCTGTGTATGTCTGTCTACTGTCCTCTTGCATGAAACTCTTGGGAGTGAGGTGAAAAGAGTCTCCAGAAAACTCACTCTCCCAGAGGCCGTTTTCAGGCGGGACTCCAGAACATAAAAACCGGCTAGCTTTTGCAGAAGCCGGGTCCCCTGTTTGTGACATCAGGCTGGGAAAATCCACATAACTATGCCTGCCCAGTGGGGCCCAACTGTGAAAAACTGAGTGCTACCTGTGTATGTCTGTCTACTGTCCTCTTGCGTGAAACTCTTGGGAATGGGCCGAAAAGAGTCTCCAGAAAACTCACACTCTCAGAGGCCATTTTCAGGGTGGGACTCCAGAACATAAAACCAGGTAGCTTTTCCAGAAGCCGGGTCCCCTGTTTGTGACATCAGGCTGGGAAAATACACGAAACTACGCCTGCCCACTGGGACCCAACTGTGAAAAACTGTGAGTGCTACCTGTGTGTGTCTGCCTACTGTCCTCCTGCATGAAACTCTTGGGAGTGGGGCGAAAAGAGGCTCCAGCAGAGCACGGCCGCATCGCTTCGCGACGCGGCCGTGCACTCTTTCTAAGAAAAGAACACCATCACAACAAGAAGAAAAAATTACTCTAAGAACTGTGCTATATAACAGAAGCAAGCATTTCTCTCCGGAATGTCTTCTCTGTTGCATGCTTGGGTCTAAGATTTGATCCAGTGTGACGCTTTATCCACGGAGGACTCCCCTCCCTCAGTGGCAAGTCAGCCCATCCAGAAAGGGAGGAGCCAGAGGAGTGTGCTGCCTGCATCATATAGCCAATGAATACCACCACAACACATAGAAAAACCCACAATACAAGTGTGGCATGGGGAAACAACGCAGCCAGCATCAGACATAGAGAATGAAGATGACAATTCTTATAATGACCAACCAACTAATCAACCTCTCAGATAAGGACTTTTGACTAGCAATATGGAAGATGCTCAAAGAACTCAAAGAAACCATGGATCGAGTTGAACAGAACACTAATAAGAACCAAGAAAATATGAAGACAGAAATCACAAAACTCCAAACTGAAGTAACATGTCAACTAACAGGCCTGAAAAACTCAGTAAACGAAGTGAATGACAAAATGGATAAGCTCTGGGACAGGGTATCAGAAGCTGAGAATAGACTTGGTGCTGTGGAAGATGAGATACATAACAATTCCATACAGCAGGAGAGACTGGGAAAAAAACTTAAAGCAAATGAGCAGACATTGGAAAAATTAGTCAAAGAATGGGAACAGACGAAAATAGAAGTCTATGATAAGATCAACAGAAACAACTTAAGAATCATTGGAGTCCCAGAGACCCAGGAAGAAAATTTCCAGGAAGAATCAATGGTCAAGAACATCATTAAAGAGAAACTTCCAGAGCTAAAGAATATATGTGATCAAATCCTGCATGCTCAAAGAGTAACAACCAAAAGAGACCCCAAAAAAACCACCCCAAGACACATCCTAGTAACAATGACAAATCCCACAGATAGAGACAGAATTCTGAAAACAGCAAGATCAAAAGGGGAAATTACGTTCAAGCAAGCATCCTTGAGATTGACAGCAGACCTGTCATCAGAAACACTCAATGCCAGAAAGCATTGGTGGGATATTGTGACAAGACTGAATGAAATAAATGCTTCACTCAGAATACTATACCCAGCAAAACTCACTTTCCGGTTTGACGGAAGAATATATGTTTTCACAGGCACCACCTCGCCGGCCCCAACATTTCTTGATATATTTAAAATATTTTTCTCTATCCAAACTTCTCTCAGTATACTTTAAGATATTAGTTTTATTTTAACAGTTGTTTGATCTACTGTTTATTTTCATGTCCTAAACAATAGTCAGAGCCTTACTAGATCTCAGTAAATTTTCTTAAATGAATCAATACATATTTTTAAATAGGTTCTACTAGAGATATTTGGAGAAAATGAGAAGGACATTTTTATTATATGAAACTTTCTTTAACCTTTTTTTGAAGTAAAATAGGTCTATTTAGAAAATATGAGGAAGAAGAGTAGGAGAGAGGGAAAGAGAAAAAATATGTTCAAGAGAGGATGTGACCATTATTAGAGGGGACATAATCCTATAAATTTAAAGAATAAAACTAGAAATTTCAGACTGAGTTGTTGGAAATCCCAGAATGTGGATGAACTAAATTTTTTTCGATTAACTTATTACATTCAAAAAAATTGAAGATGATAAAAAAGAATTGTTAATTTTGTATAGTAGAAATGTATGCCTTCCTTTGTTTTCCTATGTTTATGTTCTGTAAATTATTTTGTCTTCTGTATTTTATACTTTTATATTGTGTTACATATATTGTATATTTTATATATTTTATATTTTATTTAATATAAATTTATATTAAACAGTTTTAATAAATAATGAGCATATATATTCAAGGGAGTTTAAATATATTTCTTTCCATGACCCTAATGGACTTCTCTTTACTTATTGAGCAGAGTATTTTCTTAGGAGCTTTGATTGATAACCAGTAGTTTTACATAAAAGAAAATATGGCCAAGAGAAATACTACAGGGACAAGGTGCTTGCTTTGTATGATCCTAATCCCAGTTTCATCTTGGGCAGCCAGATGTCACACCGAACTTAGAGTCAGAAATGGTCCCTAAGCACCACTGTGTGTAGCCTCCGAATCCAAATATGTACATAAATGGAAAACCCAGTTCTAAAAAGAAAGAGCTATAGTTAATTCCCTCATAATTTTAGTACATACTGAAATATAGAACTTCTTTAATTTTATTTTACTGTATATATATATATATATATATACATATATATATTTTGGTTTTTGGGCCACACCCGGTAACGCTCAGGGGTTACTCCTGGCTATGCGCTCAGAAGTTGCTCTTGGCTTGGGGGACCATATGGGAGGCCGGGGGATTGATCCGCGATCCGTCCTAGGCTAGCGCTGGCAAAGCAGACACCTTACCTCTAGCAACACCATGCAGGCCCCCTATTTTACTGTATTTTGAATATTTTATTTTGAACTGATATGCATAGTATGTCAGACACATATACAAAATGAAGTTCAAGTCAGTTATAAAGTCAACATTGTATAAATAATCAATATGTAACACTGCAGCACAATGTAAGCCTTTTTAGCAAACTTGTTGCTCTTTCATAAAAATGGGCATTTTCCTGTCATTTATGGTAATGATCTATTCATTTTCCTGCATAATTTTATCATACTAGAAACCATTCTTATATACTAAGTTTTAATTTTGTTTTCTTTTAGTTAATATAATACTGTAATGAATCTTTATTTCAACAGTAAATTATAAGATATATATATATTAGTGCAAGCCACTCCTTATACATTTTCATTGCTATATAGTTCTTCTTTTTGGATGGGTGGGGCAGAGGTTTTTGTGAGGATGCTGGGATAGGCAACAATAAATATTTAATTTTTTCTTTATAATATTGAGACCACTCTTTTACATGCCTCATTACATGTGATGATTAAATTTAAGCACTGAGTATTTCAAGTATCCAATTAACATACCAAATTAATAATAAGGTTATGTAACAAAATAAGGGTTGTGTTTTTATTTTTGAACTTTGCTATGTTTGAAAGAAACTGTTTCATACAAATATATTGCTGCAGTTTTCACCATTTCTAATTCCCACAACCATCACACTTCTCAGTCCTTTATCTACTCCCTGTCAAAGGAGTATTTATTTTTATTATACTTATATAATTGTTGCATTAATAGTAATTCAATCAAACATCAGATCAACATAATATATATGTTCTGAAGCAAACCAACTTTTTATTTGGTTTAGATTTAAGAAGATATCCTTAATCCCAGGCTTTGAAAAAGTCACTTACCTACCCCATCCTTCTTGAGTGATATATAATAATGTCAAAGGAGAGAACATAACTTTGTGACCTTTGTATAAATTTTCTTTCTGCCTCTTTGCTGGAGGATTGAGAGCCCTTTAAACTTTGTGACCTACTTAGCATGGATGTAAATGTCATTCTTATTCATAGCAACATTTAATGCTTTCCTGGATTTTGCTAAACTATTTACCACAATGATATACTGCAGAACTGTATTCCACAGCTTGATTGTATGTTGCATAAAGAATTGTATTGTTCATCAGTCTAAAGTGAAATGTGATTCATTCTCATTGAGAGTCAGCTTGTTTTATTGCTATGAGAATGGGAGGAGAAAACACCTAGGTTTTTAGTAAAACATTCATTACTTTTATGGCTGTTTTTTTCTTTTCATAGTTTACATCTCCCCATTACTAAGTAAATCACATTATAATGGCTTCCAGACATAATTTTTATATTTTCTTTGGCCTTTTTACCCAGCATCAACATTTGGCCTAATTTTTATATGCCACATTTTATATAATCTTCATTATGAATTGACTATTGAGTGAAACTGATGCTTAAAATATATATACAAGCATGACAAAGGCTTTCATATTAAGCAGTTTGAAATAATACAAAAGTGAGAATTTGAAGTTCTGATAGTATGAATGTCTCTTCTATCTGCTAGACAGATATTTGCTAGAACATTGGAAAATAGAGTCTTGGATCAGTTTAATTGCATTAGAAAATTATTTCATTAAAATGTGTATAATAAAAATGGAAATGAATTACTTGATAATAGTTATTTTCACATATAAGGAAAGTTAATACAAATATATTTGTGTTAATTCTAAATCTAAATGACCAAATAATGAGTATTCTTTGCAAAGACATTTAGAGTTAACACTTTAAGCCATGGAAATATTTCAAGAGTGCTTTTCTAAGGAAATAAATATAGCTATTTGGCTATACAAAGTGTTGAAGCAATTTTATTATTAGAATATTGGTTATAGGACTAATGATTCAGGAATATTCTAAAATACTTCCTATGTAAAAAGCCCACAGAAAATGTCAAAAAGACATACTAATATTTCTAAAAATAACAATCACATTAATACTTGAAAGAACAAAAATGAGAATCTTCATAAAAATAACTTGAATAATTAAGTTTTGCATATAATTTAGATGCAATCAGAGATGATCACTGAATAGAACTGTTTTTGCCTTAAACATTTATCATAGACTATATTAAAAATTAAAACTATAAGGCTGTTAGGTGAACTTTATGTAGCAAACATATTGCTTTACATCCATTAAGCAATATAATTGCTTAAACAAATTAAATATGTATATATTAATAATCATATCAAGCTCTCTAACACCTCCAGACTACAATGATATAGTAATTTAACAAGAATTGTTTTGTTCCTCTACAAGCCTGTCAGATCTAGGTTTTAATTATCTTCTCACTACCTCTAGGCCTTTCATATTGAGGCAGTATGTAAATTAATGTAGTCTCTCAATGTGAAAAATTTAAGACATAAGATTATCTCTAGACTATTTCTCTTTTACTTATATTAAATACATACCTTTCCTTATATAGACTATAATATGCAAAGAATATTTAGAATCAATTTTGGAGATCAAGCTTAAAAGGAAATATTTGCCCTCAAAATAAACATTAACAATCCTTAAAGTCATGAGAGCATAATTAAGAGAAAATTAGTTTTAAAATATTTTATATATTTATGAAAAATAGAATTGTGTATTTATATTTCCTTGTTTAATAATCACTGAAGCACCTATCATATTATCATCATTCTAAAAAAACTTGGAACTTACAGGATTTGTCTCTATCTTACCACATCTTACATGCTAGGAAAAGAAATATAAAGTAAATAAACTATGGGTACATAGTATATCAGATATTAAGGGCTATAAAGAAAATAGAATGTAGTGGATGGGGGATAAAAATCTAAGAAAACCATAGAAGGCTCTCAAATGAAATATGAATATCTTTCGTATGACAAAAAGTGAAAGAGGGGGCCAGAGCGGTGGTGCAGTGGTAGGGTGTTTGCCTGGCATGTGGCTGACCTAGGACAGACCGTGGTTTAATCCCCCAGCATTCCATATGGTTCCCTCAAGCTAGGAACGATTTCTGAGTGCAAAGCCAGAAGTAACCCCTGAGTATCACTGGGTCTGTCCCCCCCAAAAAAAGTGAAAGAGGTAGATCTGTGGGTAGAAATTAGGGATAGTCCATGTTGATTACAGGGTTGATACCAATCAATAAAAAATTGCTGGAATATGGGGTAAAAGAAATGGTATAGATGGTTGATTTGCCTTGCATACTACAATCTAGATTCAATCCCCAGCACCACATTTAGATCCCTGAGCCCTACTATGGGTGATTCCTGAGCACAGAGCCAGAATTAAGCCATTAGCACCCTGGGTGCATACTCAAAACACCACCACTGCACACCAAGAAGAAAGAAATAAAAATGCTAGAATATTAACAAAGATGAAGAGGACTGAAGAACAGCATTGACAAAAATCACAAATTAGATTTGACACTATTTTAGAAGTTCCTATTGAATTTCTAAAGGGAAATTATTTAGACTTTTTGATATGAGTCTATAGTTCTAAAGCTCTAATTTCTAATACTTAACAATTGATTAAATTAAGAACTATCAATTCAGTGATTATAAACATATAGATGCTCCTAGAAGCCTGAGGCTTGACAAAATTAGTGATGACCAAGAAAATGATGAAGATGAGAGGAGCTCTGGAGACTGAGTCCTGAAACTTCTCATGTATAGTAGTCAAGAAGATGTAGCAGAGAGACTGAGAAAGAGCACTCATGTGGTCAGAAGAAAACCAAAATATAATGTTGTAGTAGAAGTCAAATTAAGAAAATATGGGGCCAGAGAGATAGTATGGAGGTAGGGGGCTTGCCTTTCACGCAGAAGGACAGTGGTTCAAATCCTGGCATCCCATATGGTCCCCTGAGCCTGCCAGGAGCGATTTCTGAGCATAGAGCCAGGAGTAACCCCAGAGCGCTGCTGAGCGTGACCCAAAAAATAAAAACAAACAAAAAAAAAGAAAAGAAAAAAGAAAATATTTGAATTAAGAAATTAAACAAGTTTGTCAGGTTCTGTTAATTGGTAATTTATAATAAAGACTGAAATTACTATTGGGAACTCACAAAATGGAGGCTATGACAAATGCCATTAAAATTATTTTTTCCATTCCCCACCATTAATATAATTTTGATGTAGTTCCTTGGGGGAAAGTTTAATTAGTGTGAAGTTACAATAACAAAAGAAGAAATGGTTGGAGACAGTTTTCTATTTTGTGGAGTTTTTAATACAAAGGGCAAATAAAAGAAGAGATGAAATGGAGCAAGACATTTTGATTGGGGAAGTAGATATTACAGTGTTTGTGATAACCCATTATGAGAGAAGAAAATTTAGTGAAAGGGAAAGGAAAAGAGCTTTGTCCTTGAGTAGGTAATAGAGTCTAGGTTTTAAGTGTAAGGATAAACCTTAGTATCTGTAACTGTGTGGTAAGAAATAAGTGGGAGGATATAGATCCAGATGAAATTAGGTTGGTAAATATACAGCAAAAATGAAATATTTTCTCAGTTTATGCTTATTATTGAACCATGTCATGGGGATTATTGGACTTGTTCTTATGGCCCTCATATGCGCCAATAAAGCCACGTGGCATTATTCCTTGTTTGCATAGGCACATTAAAATGGGAAAATATTATACATACAAATAAGTTCTTATCTAATAGTGATTAAAACACACAAATTTTGTAGTGCAATGGGACCTTACACCCTGAATATTGACATAATGACCTGGCACAGGCCTCAGAAGAATGGGCATTCTCCGTTCACCCCTGAACCAGGGAAGCTATCTACGAAACATCCAAGGTTTTTTTATAACAACACCTGGAAGCAATCCTCTACCAGAGAAGACCATACCACTACTCTGACATCGACCTACTCAAAAGACTTCCCTTAACACTAAGAAGACTTGACAAAGATGACCTGCTTGCATTGCCCTTTAATTGTGAGGTGAAACTAGAGGACACTTTTCACCATCCTGACTGCAATTTAGGATATGCAGATTCCAGGATCTTTAATACAGAAACATGATACCAACAATGGAGACTGTGTGAAGAATGAAAGCGTATTGGCACTACAGACAATGACTTGGATTGGACAAACTAGTTTGCCTGGAGCCTAGAGTTGGTCTTATGCCAGGAAAATTCAGGGGTAGGGTCTCCTTGTATTTAGGCCAAGGCTTTTCCTTTCCATGTCCCTCATATTTTGGTGGGCCTATGCAAACAATAATTGCCACTCTAACACCATTTTACTGTGCTCCTTTGACTCTAATCCTTAAGAAAAACAACCCACTTAAATTTTGAAGTTAACTTAAAATAATATGCATGTGCATGGAAATTGAAAAAGTACTATGCCTTCAATGTTTAAGGAGTTACATAAGTTTTATGGAATTAGATTGCTTTGTGTGCTGCTAAGAAATATTATGTATGGGGACTTGAGGGACAAAGTAATTGTACATGGGTTCCGTTTTATTTTTCTTAATGTTCTTTGGCTGAAAGTTCAAAGTTAAGATATCAGCAAGGGGACTTCTGAGAATTCTGTTTATGGGTGATTGTCCTTCCACTGTAACTTTACATTGTCCTCATTCTTTGCATCTTTGTTCTCATAATTAAAAATTAAAAATTAAAAAAATGCCAATGAGGGGAACTGAGACTCTAGCTTCTTTTTTTTACTTTTTTTTCTCTTTATTTGAATATCTTGATTACATAAATGATTGTGATAAGGTTTCAGTCATATAAAGAACACCCCTCTTCACCAGTGCAACATTCCCACCACCAAAGTCCCAAATCTCCCTTCATCCCACCCCACCCCCACCTGTACTCCAGACAGGCTTTCCAGTTCCCTCATTCATTCACTTGATTATGGGAGTTCTCAGTGTAGTTATTTCTATAACTGTGCTCACCACTCTTTGTGGTGAGCTTCATGAAGTGAGCTGGTGTTCCAGCTCTCCTCTAATTGTCTCTGAGGATTGTTACAAAAATGACTTTTATTTTTCTTAAAACCCATAGATGAGTGAGACTATTCTGCGTCTCTCTCTCTCCCTCTGACTTATTTCACTGAGCATGATAGATTCCATGTACATCCACGAATAGGAAAATTTCATGACTTCATCTCTCCTGACAGCTGCATAATATTCCATTGTGTATATGTACCACAGTTTCTTTAGCCATTCGTCTGTTGAAGGGCATCTTGGTTGTTTCCAGAGCCTGGCTATTGTGAATAGTGCTGCAATAAATATAGGTGTGAGGAAGGGGGTTTTGTATTGTATTCTTGAGTTCCTAGGGTATATCCCTAGGAGTGGAATAGCTGGGTCGAATGGGAGCTCCATTTCCAGATTTTGAAGAAACCTCCATATCGCTTTCCATAGAGGCTGTACTAGACGGCATTCCCACCAGCAGTGGCTAAGAGTTCCTTTCTCTCAACTCTAGCTTCTTAATCAGGGTCATCACCCCTACATGAATATGAGAGTCATTGTAAAAATAAATATCTTTATTATTTACTATCAAAAAAGAAATATTTTTATCAATTTTAAATTATTTATTCTATCAGGAACTAAGAAAAGCTATTGACTGAAAATAAATGTAAGAGAAGGAAATATTCATCTTTTCTAAAATCAAGGTTTGAAATAGTTATTTAAGATAGCTGGAGAACAAATGCATTATGAAAATAAGGAATAGTTCTATTAGAACTCATGCATTTACAATGAAATCTTGTTAGCACCTTTATATATTTTTCTACTCAGCTTTAGCTGCTTAGGTGCAAAACTGAAATAAGCAGCAAATTATATTAAGCTATGGCTGGGGCTTTGTCAGCCAAATAAAGATAGGTGACGAGATATGGCAATTGAAAGTGTATGTGAAAACTTTAAGTTGGTAAAGGATGACAGTCTTATTGAGAAGTTGAGAAAGAGAAAACATGCAGGTCATTATTTTGTTCTTCACATGCAGTTGGACATCCTTGAAGGTCACTAATTCAAGATGGAGGGAATCGAAAAGAATGGAGGTAATGATTAAAATGAATGCCTAAATATGAAATTATGAATTATATGGCTGGGGATATAATACAGTGACAGAGATTCAAACCTTGACTCTACACATGGACTCCAGAGCATTAGTCAGAATTAGCCTTGGGGACCCCCAAGGAGACCACAGGGGTCTGGCAGTTCCAGACACCAAAGTTCACGACACTCCATATTTATGCCTTTCCAGTAAACTTAATACCTTGTTGAGTATTAAACATGAACTTATCTCATGCATGGCAAAGCCCTATCTGCTGACTCCTAATGGTTATTTTCTTAATTTCCCTGAGTTTTAGTTTCTTAGTAACCTATTATAAAAGGCTTATAATATATGCTCTGTTTTTTCTGATATAGATAATAAAATTGTTGTTGAATACATTGGTATTATTATTTGGATCATTCTATAAATATGAAAAATGGGCATTGCTTTTTATTATGTTTTCAATAATAGTTTCTAAAAAGAAACAAACAAAAGAAGGCGAAATAGGGTGAGAGAAGAAACAACTTCTTTGTATTATTTTATAAAACTAAAAAGCATTATAATCCTCCAAATCACTAGTCTAAACCAGTCTCCTAAGTACACTAAAGGAAGGTAATGAGTAGATTAAAATGTGGGCATGTTTTGGTTGTCATAATATCAGATAAACGCTACTGTATTTATGTTGGACTGATAGTTAGGAGGCTAAACTTCTTTTTGCAGCCTGCAAACAAAAACCACACAAAAGAATCCTAATCTAAATGGCAGTAGTAATACCAAGAAAACATTGAAAATAAACATTTTTATATATTGGTTAAATAAGTTGAATCACCTGTCAGTATCCATACTTTAATTCTGCATCAAAAATTACTATTTAGGGGTCAGGAACATGGCTAAAGTGGTGGAGCAAATGCCTTGTATATTTTGTGTGACCCCAGTAATTCACTCACAACTGCAGCTCTGCCCTGGCGTTGCCCTTGTTACCCCTGAACACCACCAAAATGTGTCCCACATAACTATAGTGACAATAGAACAAGAAAGATCTATAGTTAAATGGAAAGGGACACATGCAATAGCATGATCTACATGTGGGAGGGCGAGGGTTTAATCACCAGGAACCCTTAATATTTTTTCTATACACAACAGCATTTCTAACCAAAAATAGTACTTCTGAACTAAACTTTTATGAAATCTAAAAATTATATGCATATGTATATGCTTTATAAAGGCTTTTACAAACTTTTTTTTAAAATTTAGTAGTGTTAAATTTGTAACTTGATTTCTATTCCAACTTAAATTTTAGTAAAATATAGAAACAACCTAAATGTAATAGAAAGTTCTATGATTTATTACAAATGAAGCTGCGGAGCTTCAGAGATATTGATAGGACTAGAGGGCAATTTGTGTATGCAGTCAGAGTTTGCTACCCCCATACCATATGGTTCTTGGGCACTGCCTGAAGTTACTCCTCAGCACTCTGCCAGGTACAGATTTTTGGGGTTCAAAATTAAAGGGGTATAATGTGGGGTGGCTAAATAAGATAAATAAGACTTCTGACATAATTTTGCCCTTGGCAATTATAAAAACATTTTCTCTAAAATTAAGAAACAAGACTATTTACTCCTACTATTATTTATGGTGACTTTTTCATTGTATTAGAATGAATCTACTTACTGTATTCTATTTTCATGGAAAGAATGTCTTCCCATATCAATGCTATTTTGATAAATATTCTTTGTAGTAAATTTTAAAGTTGGGGAAAGTAGTTCTCACATATTCTTTTTCCCAATGATTGCTTTAGCTATTCTAGGGTGTTTATTGTTCCAAACAAATTTCAAAAATGCCTGATTCACTTCTTTGAAGAATGTCATGAGTATCTTTAGAGGGATTGCATTAAATCTGTATAATGCTTTGGGGAGTATTGCCATTTTAATGATGTTAATTGTGCCAATCCATGAGCAGGGTATGTGTTTCCATTTCCGCGTGTCCTCTCTTATTTCTTGGAGCAGAGTTTTATAGTTTTCTTTGTATAGGTCCTTCACATTTTTATTCTAGTAGATTCCAAGATATTTGAGTTCGTTTGGCACTATTGTGAAAGGGGTGGCTTTCTTAATGTCCATTTCTTCCTTATTACTATTGGTGGATAGAAAGGCCATTGATTTTTGTGTGTTAATTTTGTAGCCTGCCACCTTGCTATATGAGTCTATTGTTTCTAGAAGCTTTTTGGTAGAGTCTTTAGGGTTTTCTAAGTAGAGTATCATGTCATCTGCAAAAAATGAGAGCTTGACTTCTTCCTTTCCTATCTGGATTCCCTTGATATCTTTTTCTTGCCTAATCACTATACCGAGTACTTCCAGTGCTATGTTGAATAGGAGTGGTGAGAGAGGACAGCCTTGTCTTGTGCCAGAATTTAGAGGAAAGGTTTTTAGTTTTTCTCCATTGAGGATAATATTTGCCATTGGCTTGTGGTAGATGGCCTTAACTATATTGATAAAGGTTCCTTCCATTCCCATCTTGCTGAGTGTTTTGATCAAGAATGGGTGTTGGGACTTATCAAATGCTTTCTCTGCATCTATTGATATGATCATGTGGTTTTTTTGTTGTTGTTGATGTTGTGTATTATGTTGATAGATTTACGGATGTTAAACCATCCTTGCATTCCTGGGATGAAACCTACTTGATCGTAATGGATGATCTTCTTAATGAGGCATTGAATCCTATTTGCCAGGATTTTGTTGAGGATCTTTGCATCTGCATTAATCAGTGATAGTTGTCTGTAATTTTCTTTTTTCGTAGCATCTAAAATTCTAAATTCTATTCTCAAATCCTTAATTCTAAATTCAAATATTCTAAATTCTATTCTTTTTTAATATAATTTTCATTTTGATCGTAGTGATTTACATATTGTTGACAATAATATTATAGGTACATATTTACATAAGATCAGGTGTTTCCCATCACTGATTTGTCCTTCCTACCCCTCCGTGTTCGTCCTACCTCCCATATCCTCCTCCCTCACCACCGGGGCTGCGAGAATATGTGGTCCACATTGTACCTAGCTTACTACTTATAGGTCTTGGTCTTGGTGCCTCCCTTATTTCCCCCTCTAACTGGGAGGAAGGCCTACATAGTTCAAGTTATGCTGTTTTGTTTGACAAAGAGAAAAGTATTAAACTGGGCTAAAAGTCTAATATGCTGAAATGGGTGGAATCCTTCTAGAGGCTCTCACCGTCTGTTTGAGAGGAAGGAGAAAAATAAGGTGCAACACCCCCATAGTACAAAAGGAATTGTCAAATATCCAGTGAGCACTCCAGTCATAACGATAGGCACCTCAAAAAAAAAGCCATGGTCTTTAGTTAATAAACATGGCAGAGCACCTAAAGAAAGAAAAGAAAAGAAGAAAAAAACCAAGATAAATATAAATGGGGACAAGAACTTCAATAACCACACCAAAACAAAAAAATCGACAAAAAGTAGATAGGTTAATAATAATAATAATAGTAATAATAATAATAAATAAATAATAAAAAATAATATAAAAGATAAAAAATGTTTTGTGCTTTTTGCCTTTTATTCCTCCTGCACTGGCACAGTAAATATTGCGGTCATTCAAAAAGGAATTCACTTGACCTATGTGTTATGGGGTTTCTCCACTCTTGGGGTATATTGTCACAGGATTAACTATAGACTTCGTTAAGGTTCATTTATTCTACCAGTGGTGATTTTATGGTGTTTGGAAAACTTCTGCTCCATCCTGGGTGATGAGATAAGACTTCTGTTTCTAGAGATCTCAGTATCTACACAGGTTCAGGAGTGAGACTAATGATGAAGTCTTTCTTCATGGTTCTAGAAGTTCTGTTCCCTTAGTGTCATTTTAATTCATCTTCTGTGGTTGGTGGTCTTGGTCTTTGCACTGATTCTGGGATGAAACTTAGGATAGCGTCTTTTATTGTGTTTCCAGTAGCACCATTCCATTGCGATTGTCTCTGCTGGGCCTTTGGAACTGGGGACCATGGTTGTTGTGCGGGTCGTATTTCAAACCCTAGACTAGGGCGTTTTTATTGGTCTCAAGATGTATTCAGTCCAGTCATGGTTCTAGCACCCAGTCATCTGTAAATCGTGGTCTTGGCTTTTGGACTGACCAAAGTGTGACAAGTCTTCTGATTTTGTCTTATTGTTAGCTGGTGAGGTAGGATACCTGTTCTTAGGTCAAGTTGTTCCCATTTTCTTTGTTCTCAGGATATCATATTAGAGCTGGCACTAGTTGGTGGCCCAGCGGTATTAAGGATGTCCCGGATGGGGTTTGTTTCCTGTAGCTGTTTTGAAGAACTGTGTCGATTCTATGTCTGGGATCCAGGGTTCAAGACTGGATGGATGGTGTCTAATCATCTAAGGTCTAAGTTGGGTCCATGTGACATATTTTCAAGGTGGGAGATATCCCTGTATTGTAAACAAGTATGAGTTCTTATCTCTAGTAGATAAGAGCTCTGTTTTATGTGTAAGAGTTCCCCTTTTTTAGTGTGCCTTTGAAGGGAGAAATGGTGCTACTTTGTATTGTTGGTGCATTTGGGGGTGGACAGAGAAGAAAACAGAAACAGGTCACACATCCAAACAAGATAAAAATATGAATAAAAGTATATGTGCTCACATTTGTATATGTAAAACAAACATTTAAAAAATGAATTAACAAAATAATTAAAAGAACTATGTGATGTCTGAGACTACCTTACTTTTGGGGAAAAGCAGGTAAAGAGGTGGTGCAATACCAGTCTTATACTTATGTTGGAAGTATAGGTTTCCCCATTGTCTTTTGGGATTTTCTTGTGGTGTGTGCGTTCCCAGGCACTTTCCTTCACTTCCCCTGACCTTCTTGAGATTGGCAAAGGATTTGCGGCAGGGAGGTCTGTAAGAGTTCTTGCATTGGGGATACTTTTGGAGCTAAGTCCAGTTTCAAGTAACAGTCTATGGTAGGGGGATTTGGTAGGGAGGGCCGTGCAGCATGAGTCCGCTGGGGAGTTGGTTGCCTTTTCTTGCGGGGGGCTAGTTGTGGGTTTTACTGGGTGCCCATTCACTGGGGTTCTGGGTACTTGTTCTTTGGGGTAGGAGGTCAGTCTTGATGCCTGATGGATTAAGAACTAGGGGTAAAGAGTTTTAACACAGTGGGAGGTCTGGATGGGATTGATGGGTGAAGGGATTGTTGGATTTCCAAAGGGGGGAAAGGGGTAGGAAAGAAGAAAAGAGAAAATACATTAGAAAGAAAGGGAGAAGAGGAAAGAAAAAAGAAAAGAGAAGAAAAGAAAAGAAAAACAAAAAAGAAAGTAGTGAAAAGAGAGGATAAAATAGCAAGGGAATGCTAGTTTGCTCGAATGTGTTCGATGAGTAGGGCCTTGTTGGAAGCTATAAGACTTAGAGAGCAAAATGGAGTCTCTGATGCCTGAGAAACCAAAGGCCTATGTACATGACAGTCGGCCACTGTGGCACTTCCCCCATAGACCTAAAGGAAATAGCAGCCATATAGTTCAGTTAGCAAAGGTCACAAGATGTTCCAGTAAACCGCCTGAGTTGCTAAGATAAGATCAAACATCCTGTTAAGCTACCATTGTGAAAGAATGTTTGTGCAATATAAGGGTATGTTGTAAAACTGGAAAGTCCATCCTGTATGACCCCCCTACCTTTCTATAGATACCATGGAAAACTACTGAAATTTACTTCCTCGTTCTGTAATGTTATTTGTGGCAGGCTCTTGATCAGAGATTTTGTCTTGAGCCCATTTCTTTCCCAGCCTCTTCTTTTCAAGTCGAATCCTGCTCATGACCCACGAATTACTTCTCGACCTTCAGTCCACCCTGTGGGCAGGGTCCTGGGGGTCGCAAGCAGTGCCCAAATGTGGGGCATGAGACACGGACCACCGACCGGACGACAACGTGGGAGCGTGTCGAGAGCCTGATCGTAAGACACCGGTAACCCCCCTTTTTCGCATATGCTAGGGCTGGTGCAGATAGGTTAGCCTAACAGTTGCAACTAAATTGAGCAGTCCCATAGTCCCAGAAAAATGGGGATTACTATAAGTAAAGAGGAAGACTTTGTAAAAAAAATAATAAAAAGGCATTGGCTGAAAGGAATGTAAAAATTAAAAAAAGGATCTAGTCAAATTTTTCCTGTGTTTGCATGATATTTGTCCATGGTTTATAATGACACGCCCTCGGGTAGTCCCCAGTACCTGGAATCAAATTGGAAAAAAAATTGGCCGAATATTTTGAGAAATATGGTAAAAACAGTGATAAAAAGGTTATGAAATTTTATTGGAATATTTTATCAAATAATTACCGATGCTAATTCTGACCCCCTTAAAAAAGATATAATTCAAAAAATAGAGGCACATAACAAGGCTGCATCACAAAGCCAATCCAGAGCAAGTAGCCTCACAGAAATAGACCCTAAAAAAGAATCTTCTAATAATCTCTATTGGATAATTGTCATGACTCCAAAAGCCTTTCCAAAGTTTTCTACCCCATTCTTGCTAATGCCGCCCCCGCTGATGAAACTTTAGATATTCAAGATATTCAAACCCTAGAAAATAAAGCTACGTCCTATGATCACCATCAATTCCCCGTTAGAACAGCCCCTACACCTTATAATGAATCTCTGATTCCCAAACCCCCCCAAAATTTAAATCGTCAGCCCACTGTTGCTGACTTAAAACAAAAAAGGAAGGAGTTGGAGGAACGCTTACTAGAGCTAAAAGCCATTAGAGAATTGGAGGAACAAATCTCACAGCTTCATGCTGGCAAAGAGGGCCCCAAGCTACAGTTCCCTATGTTTACCACTCACGTCCCAATTTCCCCACAAGAACAAGCAGCAGCAGAAGCCGGAGGTGGTGTAGTCACCAGGAGTGGTGCTGGAGGGGGCAGCGCCACCCCTGAGGATCGACCTATAACAAGGGCGATCTGAGAATATAAGCAAGTTAATCATAAACCCATTGCCAATCTTTTTCATGCAGTTCGAACCTATGGCATCCAAGCCCCCTTTACGTTATCTTTCCTTGACGCTGTCAGGGAAGGAGGAGAATTACTCCCATATGAATGGAGATACATCACAAAAGCTACCCTCTCCCCATCTAACAACCTTTTATGGGAAATCTACTTTGCCAATATTTGTAAAAAAAAAAAAACTTTCTAAAGAAGGCAATGGGGGACTGCTTACACCTGATACGCTTTTTGCCCAACTAACAGGCACAGGAGATTTTGAAACCCGCGCTTCCCAACAGGCTATTCCTCCCGGAACATTAGCTCAGACATATGTGGCAGCCACACAGGCTTGGAGAGCATTGCCAAAAGAAGGGCAGGTTATTAAACCCATAACTCAGGTCTGTCAATGACCACAAGAATCATATAATGAATTCGTATGTAGACTTTTAGAAGCAGTGGAATATGTCCTGGGCATCTCTGATAATAATAACCCTCTAGTTAAGCAATTGGCCTATGAAAATGCAAATGAAACCTGCACGGCACTGCTATGAAGACAGGTTAAAAATAAAACCCTAAATGATATGATCCTCATATGCAATGAAACAGATCCCTTCGCTTATATGATCACCAAAGCTCTCGTAGCCTTTCAGGGACAATCCAAAGGAAAAACCTGCTATAAGTTTGGACAGATAGGACATTGGGTTAAACACTGTCCCCTGGCCCAACACTCGCCAGTACTTGTCACATCTACTACCGAGCCCAAACCATCTCTCTGTCCCCGATGCCGCCATGGCAAACATTGGGCCGGCTCCTGCTGATCTAATACAGATATTGCAGGGAACCCCCTTCTGCCCCTTCAGAAAAACGGGGGAAGGGCCCAGCTCTGGGGCCCTATGCATCACAAGCAGACTGTAATGGGGACCTTCAAAACAGCACAGCACTTTGTGGCTCCTGCCCAAAGCCAGCCAACCCTACTAAATTGCACCCCACAGCAGCCTCCCTTGTCAGGGCCACCCCAGGGAGTGCAGGACTGGACCTCTGTGCCTCCTCCCCAAGAATACTAAAACCAGAAGATGGAGTGGTGGTCATAGGAGCTGGAGTCTTCGGCCCACCACCACCCAATATGTTTTTCTTTATTATTGGGCGGGCTTCATCCACTATAAAGGGTCTTATTGTGCAACTTCCCTTGTGGATAATGATTATACTGGAGAGGTTATGCTCCTTGCCACAGCTCCTTATGGCCCAATTCAAATACTTCCAGGGCAACGCCTAGCCCAAGCCCTCCCGATCCCTCTTAACACCACTCTTCCAGCACTGTCAGCTACTAGAGGTGCCTCCTCCCCTGGATCCTCTGAATTTTTTTTGATAAAAGCCATTAGTAAAATTAGACCTCCACTAACTATTACTATCTATGGTCAATCTTTTACTGGATTATTGGACTCTGGGGCTGATACTACATGTATAAGTCCCCTATTTTGGCCCAACTTCTGGCCAGCCCATCCAACCTTAGACAGTGTTTCTGGAGTTGCAGGTACTGTAAAACAGGTCCTTTTAAGCTCTCAACCATTAACCTGGATAGATATGGAAGGAGATACAGGAACCATACCCTATACATAATACCTGACCTCCCCATTAACTTATGGGGAAGAGATCTTATGGAACAGATGGGTCTTTATCTAATAAAATGCAAAAACCCTCAAGTACTACAACAAATGCTAGCACAAGGATATGACTTATACAAAGGATTGGGAAAATCTTTGCAAGGAAGGATTGATCCAATAGAAACTAACCCTAAATTGAACCGATACGGGCTGGGATATATCCCTGATCATACACCTTTTTAATGGTGGCCTCTGACCCTCCTGCTACCCAATTGGACAAAATAACCTGGATCTCTGATACTCCCGTATGGATTGGCCAGTGGCCACTTTCCCTGAAAAAACTCACTGCTGCCCAAAAGTTAGTGCAGGAGCAGTTGGCAGCTGGACACATAGAGCCCTTCAATTCTCCCTGGAACACACTTACTTTTGTTATTAAAAAAAAGTCAGGAAAATGGAGGTTGTTGCATGACCTTAGAGAAATAAACAAAACTATGGTCCCTATGGGAGCCCTCCAACCGGGACTTCCCTCCCCAGTAGCCATCCCCAAAAACTGCTTCAAAATTATAATTGATCTAAAAGACTGCTTCTTTTCTATGCCCCTTTACCCAGAGGATTGCAGAGGTTTTGCCTTTAGCCTTCCAACAATTAACTGCAAGGGGCCCAACCCTAGATATCAATGGAAAGTGTTGCCTCAGGGCATGGCTAACAGCCCAACCTTGTGTCAGAAATTTGTAGCGCAGACCATTGACCCTTTTAGAAGTAACAATCTCTCCATTTATATAGTCCATTATATGGATAATATTCTTCTAGATGGACAAGATGAACAAAAATTAATCAGCCTTGGAGAACAATTAGTAGCACAGCTTGCAGACAGAGGTTTTAATATTTCTACAGATATATCCAACTCCAACCCCTGCAACTGTTCTTAGGCTTTGAACTCTTCCCCAACCAAGTTAAAACACAAAAAGTCCAAATTAGAACTAGTATTTTAAAAACCCTCAATGATTTTCAGAAGCTTTTGGGGGACATTAACTGTCTGTGCCCATATTCAAAATTAACTACAGGAGATCTCAAACCTTTATTTGATATAGTAAAAGGGGAACCAGACCCTAACAGCCCTAGAAAATTAACTCAGGAAGCCTGCAAGGCCATAGACATGGTCCAAACAGCAATACAAGAACAATTTATTACATACTTTGATCCAGAAAAACCTTTAATTTTGCTCATTCTATCCACAAAATTTTCACCCACTGGCCTTCTGTGGCAGGAGGTCTGCTTTTTTGGGTACATTTACCCAGCAACCAGGACAAAATCCTCACCACATATCCACATTTAGTGATTTCTCTGCTAAAGCAAGGGTTTGAGCAAGCTTTAAAATTGTTTGGATACCATCCAGCTAAAATTATTATCCCTTATACTAAAAAAAGAGGTGCAATGGCTACTTCTAAACCAAGATGAATGGGCCATTTTTTGTGCAGGCTTTTCGGGAGATATAGATAACCATTTCCCCCCAAACAAATCGCTATAATTTTTACAAAAGCATACTGTGGTATTCCCTAAGCTGACTAAGTTACAACCCATTCCTAATGCAGTTCTTATATGTACCGATGGCAGCTCTAATGGAACTGCAGCCCTTAGTGTACAAGGAAAACTAACAAAATTTACCACAGAACACAGATCTGCAGAGCTGGTAGAATTAGCAGCTGTAGAAAAAATTTTTGGAACAATTTTTGAACCCTTCCATTTGTATACAGACAGCTCTTATATTTCCACCTCCATTCCAGTTCTGGAGACAGTCCCCTTTAGTAAACCTGACTCTAATGCACCCCCAGATTTTGCTGGAATCCAAAAATTAATATTAATGAAAACCAATCCATTTTTTGTTGCACACATCAGAGCTCACACCACCCTCCCCAGCCCGCAGGCTGAAGGAAATAGTTTAGTTGACCAAGCAACCCAAATAATGCCAGCACTATTAAAAATTAATACTCTGGAGCAAGCCATACAAGCTCATCAACTACATCATCTTAACCCCCAAACTCTAAAATTAAAATTTAACATCACCAAGGACCAAGCAAGGGATATTGTGAAGTCATGTAAAGCCTGAGTCTCTCTTCTGCCTGAGCCTCATTCAGGAGTTAACCCCAGAGGGTTATTCCCGGGAGAACTTTGGCAGATGGATGTTACTAATCACAATGCTTTTGGAAATCTCAAATATATTCATGTAACTGTCTATACATTTAGTGGATTCATTTGTGCCTCATTACAGACAGGAGTATCTACCAAAGATGTTATTGCTCACATTATGCACTGCCTAACTATTATCCTGCAACCATCCCTAATTAAAACTGATAATGGACCGGGATACAAAAGCCATCAGTTTAAAGATTTTTGCTCCAAAATGTGCGTAACACACAAAACTGGAATTCCTATAAACCCTCAAGTACAGAGCATTGTGGAAAGAGCAAATCAAACCCTTAAAAACATGCTCTTTAATTTATCCTATGAAAGTGAGACCCTGTATGCTCGCAAAGGAAAGCATCGGCTTTTACTAAACCATGCACTCTTTGTGTTGAATTCCCTGTCCTTGAACTTATAAGGACACTCTGCTGCCAATCACATGTGGCATTCATCCACCAAAGATAAATTTAAACAAGTACTTTGGAAAGACGTACACACAGGTCAATGGAAAGGCCCTAATCCTGTCCTCATTTGGGGCAAAGGTCATGCCTGTATACATAACCCTGCCACCAATGAGACTCAGTGGCTACCAGAAAGACTAGTGAAACTATATAACCCACCCAGGGAAAATCACCCTGAGGACTTCTCCTCTCTCTTTCTTACAGATGCTGCAAATGCTGAAAGCGAAACCAAAGTTGCTGAACCTGCTTTGCAAGATGCAGCCACTCAGCCAGCCCCTTCTCCTTTTGACTTTTAAAATTTTGTATTTTTTCCCAGCGGCAACAGCCCCCAGCCCATAGCAAATGTACAATTATACTTGGATCATTATAATTGGAGCAGGAGACATAGCCAACTCCACCTCACAAATAGCAGCATCCATACCCTGGCCCAACATCCAGGTGGACTTATGTGCCCTTGCTTTAGGAGCCAGTGCTGCTTGGGGTACTCCCGACCACTTCATGCAACAAACTCGGCTGGTAAACACCTCCTTAAGATACAGCACTGTCTCTGGATACTACAATGCTGCAGCAAGAACTTATTTAACCATGGCACCCATTTACGTCTGCCTGGGCTCTCACAGAGATTGAAGCCTGACTGGCAAATGCGGGTATGTCAATGTTTATTTTTGTGCCACTTGGGGATGTGAAACCACTGGTGACACTTATTGGGAGCCCTCATCATCTTGGGACCTCATTCAAATACGCAGAATAAATCCCCCAAACCCACCTTGCCTGCTGGTCCAGTTTCCACCGCAGACCTCATTCTCCAGATGGTCAACGCCTCCACCCAGGCTCTTTCCAACTCCAATTATGAGCATTGTTGGATCTGCTACTTGCCCATTCCACCTTTTTATGAAGAAGTTGCTGCCTTCGAGACGCCCCTCTTCACCAATGACACCAATCTACTTCACTGGGTATGGAACCTCAATGCCATGGCATGACTTTGGGACAGGTGTTTGGGATTGAACTTTGCCTTTTGGGCCCCAATATGCTTCCCCTATCCCCCTTATTGAAATTTGCAATCAAACTCTTGTTGGTAATTCCTCCTTTCAGTTTATAATTGCCCCCAATTTGACGGGTTTTGCTTGTTCCACTTGTTTATCTCCCCACATTGTTTCACATTTGTTTCTTGAGTCCAAGGACTACTGTGTTTTGGTTGTTTTAATGCCTAAATTGACTGTTAGACCAGAAACTGATTTATTGCCCCTTAAAGATAACTCTGTGTCTCTCTCCTGCGCAAGGAGGGAACCAGTCACTGCCCTCAGCCTTGCATTATTATTAGGTCTTGGTGTTGCTGGTGCAGGCACAGGTATTTATTCATTGGTTCATACTCAAGAATCTGTTAATGCCTTAACTAGAACTGTTGTTACAGATGTTGAGGAACTTAAAAGAGGGTTAGACTATTTAGAGTAGACTGTTGGCTCCCTAGCAGAAATGGTGCAGCAGAACCGCAGAGGCCTAGACCTCGCATTCTTTCGGGAGGTGGGTGTCTGTGCAGCACTTAAGGAAGAATGTTGCTTTTTTAAAGATAAATCAGGGTTAGAGATAGTATTAAAGGAGTTGAACAAACCCTGGCAGAAACAAAAAGAAACCTAGACCAAAGCGAGTCTTGGTATCAAAATTGGTTCTCCACTTCTCCATGGCTGTCGACACTGCTTCCGAGCTTGTTAGGCCCATTCATTGGCTTCATGTTGCTCATTTCCTTTGGTCCATGGGAGTTCTGCCGCCTTACAAATTTTTGTTAAGAATCAGGTTAATGAGGCTACCAAACACTCGGTCGGAGTCCACTATCAACAGCTCACCCAGCATGAACCTCGCTCTCTAGAAAATGATCCTCTAGGAGATAGTGCATCCCACCACCTAGACTTTTTTAAGGAGTTTGAGCACATTGCTAAACGCAAAAAGTCGCTCCTCTCTCCGCTGTGGAAGTGCTTAAGATGGGGATAGCTTGGTGCCAGTGTTTGTGGGCAAACATGACCTACTAATCCCCTTCTCTGGCCAGAAAAATTCGGAATTTACCTTGTTATGTCCAAACCTGGATGCACGTCAAGTAACCTAAGACAGGCACCCCAACCATCCTCTTCTTTTGTCTATTTTAGAGAAATGGGGGAATTGTTGGAAGCTATAAGACTTAGAGAGCAAAATGTAGCCTCTGATGCCTGAGAAACCAAAGGCCTGTGTACATGACATGCGGCCACTGTGGCACTTCCCCCATGGACCTAAAGGAAAGAACAGCCACAGAGTTCAGTAAGCAAAGGTCACAAGATGTTCCAGTAAACCGCCCGAGTTGCTAAGATAAGATAGCACATCCTGTTAAGCTACCATTGTGAAAGAATGTTTTTGCAATATAAGGGTATTTTGTAAAACTGGAAAGTCCATCCTGCATGACCCCCCTACTTTTCTATAGATACCATGGAAAAATACTGAAATTTACTTCCTCATTCTGTAATGCTATATAAGCCTACTTATACCCCAGTAAATTCAGCTCTTGATCAGAGATTTTGACATGAGCCCATTTCTTTCCCAGCCTCTTCTTTTCAGGTCGGATCCCGCTCATGACTCTCGAATTACTTAGCGATCCTCAGTCCACCCTGGGAGCAGGGTCCCGGAGGTCGCAGGGCCTGTAGTATATGTCTGTATGTCACCATTGCTGCTTCGGTGGTCTGACTGGTCACATGCTTCAAATCCTAAAAGAAGGTATAACCTAGGATAAGTGTGTGTTAAAGAGTTTTCTCGGGACATTCTCATAGTGCAAGCTGGTTATGGTATCTCGTGTGACTGAGCCCCGAGATACCATCTTATTTTGTCCACCCTTTGTATCCAAGAATACCTGTGGAAAGAAAAACTGAGAGATTATTTTAAATATAGTAAGAATAAGGCATTAACATAGTGTTATGGGATGTTTCCTTTGGAGTCAGTGATTTCCCATGGTATACTTTACCTGTGGTCCTGTATAAGATCCCTAAGGGATTATTATGGGCCTTTGTAGTAAAAGACTGATTACTTACCTGTTCTCTCTATTCTTCTCTTTCTACTGTTGCTTGTTTTTTTGTGGTATAATGTGTAGTCAAGAGTTTGTGTTGTTCCTTTTTCATATATTTTGGGCACTGCTCCCGAGTATACATTGAGTATTACCGTGTTTGGAGTTTCTACCCTGTTATACCCTGTTATTTGATTGTTGACTATTAGTTGTCTATAAGGTGTATGTTCTAGGTGCTTCAGAATAGTACTATCATTCTGTGTTTATCTTTTGTCTTCTGACTTACTTCGTTTAACATAACATGTTCTAGGTTCATCCACGTTGCTGCAAAATCTGTGACTGTATCATTTCTGACTGCCATGTAGTATTCCATTGTGTATAAATACCACATATTAATGATCCATTCATCTGTTGTTGGACATCTAGGTTGGTTCCAAGACTTGGCTATTATACTGAGTGCTGTGATAAATAGTGGGGTGCACATGTACTTTGGAATGAATGTCCTTCCATCTTGGGGATATATACCTAGAAGAGCAATTGCTGGGTCAAATGGCAGCTCAATTCTGAGTTTTTGAGCACTCTCCAGACTGTTCTCCATAGGGGTTGTACTAGGGGGCATTCCCACCAGCAGTGGATGAGAGTTCCTTTCATACCGCATCCCCGCCAACAGAGGTTGTTCCCATTATTTTTGATGTGAGCCATCCTAACTGGTATTAGGTGGTATCTCATTGTTGTCTTGATTTGGATCTCCCTAATGATGAGTGAAGGTGAGCATGTTTTCATGTGTTTGTTGGCCATCTTTTGGTCTTCCTCCAAGAACTGTCTATTCATTTCATCTCCCCATTTTTTATGGCTTTGTTTGGTTTGGGGGGGCTCAGCTTTTTGAGTGCTTTGTATGTTCTTGATATCAGCCCTTTATCTAATATGTAGAGTGAAAAGATTTTTTTTCCCATTCTGTTATCTGTCTTCTTGTGTTAAGTAGGGTTTCTTTTGCAATGCAGAAGCTTTTTAGTTTGATGTAGTCCCATTTGTTTATGTTTGATGCTAAATTTCTTCCCATTGGTGATCCATCCTAGAAGACCTTTTTGATATATAGGTCTTCAAGTGTTCTGCCAATTTTGTTCTCTATAAATTTTATAGATTCGGGTCTGATTTAAAGGTCTTTTATCCATTTTGAGTTGATTTTTGTACAAGGAGTAAGATATGGGTCAATTTTCACTTTCGTACATGTGGTTTTCCAGTTGTACAAACACCATTTGTTGAAGAGACATTCTTTTTTCCATTTCAAGTTCTTGCCTCTTTTATCAAATATTAGTCGGCTGTATATCTGGGAATTCTGTTCAGACCCACTGGTCTGAGGTCCTGTCTCTGTTCCAGTACCATGCTGTTTTGATCACTATGGCTTTATAGTATAGTTTCAAGTTAGGTAAGGAGATGCCACCCAGATTCTTGTTTTTCAGTATGTATTTGGCTATCCTGGGTCTTTTGTGGTTCCAGATGAATTTTGTGATTGATCTAATTCTTTAAAGAATGATGTCTGAATTTGGATAGGGATTGCATTAAATCTATATAGTAGTTTGGGTAGGATAGTCATTTTCACTATGTTAATTCTACCTATCCTTGAGCATGGGATGTTTTTCCATTTCTTTAGATCCTCTTCAATTTATTTCTGTAGTGTTTTGAAGTTTACCTGGTATAGGTCTTTCACTTCCCTTGTAAGGCTGATTCCTAGGTATGTGATCTTTTTTGGTACTATTTTAAATGGAATTGTATTTTTAATCTCTCCCTCCTCGAATTCATTGTTTGTATATAGAAACGCTACTGTCTTTTGTGTATTGACATTGTATTAGGCCACATTGCTGTATTGGTTAATTGTTTATAGGAGTTTTACTGTGGACTCTTTGGGGTTTTTGATGTATGTCATTTACATATTTTACATATATTTACATATACACAACAATTCCACTGTTTATTTAGGGTAGGGTAAGTAACATAATAATCCCCTAAAATATTTATATACACAACAGGGAAGGAGTTTGCAGGCTCTCCATTACATCAGAGCTCAGATGCCAGACCTGCCCTTGAAATACAGCTTGGTGTGGGGGGCTCTCGGTCTTCAGGACTAACTGGTCAGTCCTGAAGGCCTTTGGCCAGCTGTCTGTCAAAATTCCCAGCCATGCAACTAGAAGAGGAGCAGTAATGTTGGCATGTGGGATCTTCTGACTCCAGTGGCAGACTTCCTTTTCAGTTTGAAAAAGCATGAGATTGGAGTTTCCCTCGTCCCTTCTCCCCACTGAGCCCGGTTGACAAACCTGGCCCTAAAGACCAGTTTAGCATGTGGGGATCTCAGTCTCCTGGACTAAGTGGTCAGCGAGAGGCCATTGGCCAGCTGTCTGCCCAGATTCCCAGCCATACCCTTAGGGGAGGAGCAGGAATCCTGGCATGTGGATCATCTGGGTCTAGCAGCAGACTCCCTCTCCAGTATAAAAAAGCATGGGGGAGCAGTTTGCCTCTTACCATTCCCCGCTGAGCTCAGGTGCCAGACCTAGCCTTGAAAGCCAGTTTGGAGAGAGGGGCTCTCGGTCTCCAGGACTAACTGGTCAGTCCTGAAGGCATTTGGCCATCTGTCTGTCCAGATTCACAGCCATGCCAGTAGAAAAGGAGCACTAATACTGACATATGAGATCTTCTGAGTCCAGCTGCAGCCTACCTCTTCAGTTTGAAAAATCATGGGATTGGAGTTTTCCTTGTCCCCACACCCCCACCAGAGCCCGATTGACAAACCTGGCCCTGAAGACTAGTTTAGCATGTGGGGAACTTGGTCTCCTGGTCTAATTGGTCAGGACAGGAGGCCATTGGCCAGGTATCTGGTCATTTTTCCAGACATACCCATAGGACAGGAGCAGGAATCCTGGCATGTGGGATTGACTAGGTCCAGCTGCAGCCTCACTCTCCAGTATAAAAAAGCATGGGGGAGGATTTTGCCTCCTCCCCATTCCCCCATAGCTCACATGCCAGACCTGGCCTTGAAAGCCAGATTGCTTGGGGTGCTCTTGATTTCCAAGACTAAGTGGTCACTCCTGATGACCATTAGCAAACTCTCTGTCCATATTCCCACCCATGCCAGTAGAAGAGGAGCAGCAGTCCTGACATGTGGTATTTTCTGGGTCCAGCTGCAGCCTTACTCTCCAGTTTGAAAAAGCATGGGACTGGAGTTTCCCTCCTCCCACCTTCCCCCAGAGTCTAGTTGCAAAACCTGGCACTGAAAACCAGTTTGGATTGGGGGTATGCCAGTCTCCTGGACTAAGTCGTCAGCGCAGGAGGCCATTGTTTAGCTGTCTGCCCAGATTCCCAGCCAGACACGTAGGAGAGGAGCTAGAATCCGGACATGTGGATTATATGGGCTCATATGTAGCAATTTTCTCCAGTATGAAATACCATGGGGGAGGATTTTGCTTCTCAACATCCCCCCAGAGGTCAGGTGCTAGACCTAAACTTAAAAGCCAGCATGGCATGGGGGGCTCTCGGTCTACAGGACTAACTGGTTAGTCCTTAAGACCATTGGCCAGCTGTCTGTCCAGATTCCCAGCCATGCCAGTAGAAGAGAAGCAGTAATCCTTACATGTGGGATCTTCTGGGTCCAGCTGCAGTCTTCCTCTCCACTTTGAAAAAGCATGGGACTAGAGTATCCCTCCTCCCCCATCCCCCCAGAGCCCAGTTGCCAAACCCAGCCATGAAGACCAGTTGGTATGGGGGAATCTCGGTATCCTGGATTAAGTGGTCAGCCAGGAGGCCATTGTCCAGCTGTGTGCCCAGATTTCCAAACATACCCAAAGGAGAGTAGCAGGATTCCTGGCATGTGGATCGTCCGGGTCCAGCTGCAGCCTCTTTCTCAAGTACAAAAAAGTATGTGGAACAGTTTGCCTCCTCCTTGACGCCCAGAGCACAGGTGCCTAACCTGGCCTTGAAAGCCAGCTTTGCTTGGGGAGCTCTCGGTCTCCAGGACTCACTGCTCAGTCCTGAAAAGCTTTGGCAAGCTGTCTGTCCGGATTCCCAGCAATGTCAGTAGAATTGGAGCAGTAATTTTGACATGTTAGATCTTCTGGGTCCAGCTGCAGCATTTCTATCCAGTTTAAAAAAGAATGGGATTGGAGTTTCCTTCCTCACTGCTCCCCCAAGAGCCCAGTTGCCATACCTGGAACTGAAGATCACTTTAGCATAAGGGGATCTCTGTCTCCTGGACTAAGTGGTCAGGCCAGGAGGCCATTGGCCAGCTGTTTGCCCAGATTCACAGCCATAGCCGTAGGAGAGGAGAAGGAATCCTACAAAGAGGGATCGTCTGGGTATAGATGCAACCTCCCTCTCCAGTATACAAAGCATGGGGGAGGAATTTGCCTCTTCCCCATCCCCCCAAACTCAGATGCTGACATAGCCTTGAAAGCCAGCTGGCGTTTTTGGGCTTTCGGTCTCCAGGACTATCCGGTCAGTCCTGAAGGCTATTGGCCAGCGGTTTTCCAGATCTCCAGCCATGCCAATTAGAAGAGGAGCAGTAATCCTGACATGTGGGATATTCTGTGTCCTGCTGTAGCCTTCCTTTCCAGTTTGAAAAAGCATGGGATTGGAGTTTCCCTCCTGCACCCACCCCCCAGAGCCCAGTTGCCAAAGCTGGCCCTAAAGATCAGTGTGCCATGGAGGGTATCTCAGTTTCCTGGATTATATGTCAGCCCAGGAAGCCATTGCCCAGCTGTCTGCTAAGATTCCCAGTCATACCCGTAAGAGAAGAGCAGGAATCCTGGCATGTGTATCGTCTGTGTCAAGCTACAGCATTTCTCTCCAGTATAAAAAAGAATGGGGGAGAAGTTTGCCCCATCCTCATACCCCCCAGAGCAAAGATGGCAGACCTGGCATTGAAAGCCAACTTAGCGTGGTGGTTTCTCGGTCCCCAAGACTAACTGGTCAGTCCTGAAGGCCTTTGGCCAGCTGTCTGTCCAGATTCCCAGCCATGCCAGTAGAAGAGAAGCAGCAATCCTTCCATGTGGGAACTTCTGGATCCAGACACAGCTTTCCTCTCCACTTTGAAAAAGCATGGGATTGCAGTTTCATACCTCCCCCCAACCCCCAGTGTCCAATTGCCAAATCTGGCCCTGTAGACTAGTTTAGCATGAGGCGATCTCAGTCTCTTTGAATAAGTGGTCACCACAGGAGACCATTGACCAGCTGTCTGCCAAGAAACGCAGCCATTCCCATAGGACAGGACCAGGAAACCTGCCAAGTGGGATTGTCTGGGTCCAGCTGCAGCCTCCCTCTCCTCTATGAAAAAAAGTATGGGAAAGGATTCTGCATCCTCCCCATCCCCCCAGAGATCAGATGACAAACCTGGTATTGAAAGCCAGCTGGTGAGTGGCGCTCTCAGTATCCAGGTCAAACTGGTCATTCCTGAAGGCCTTTGGCCAGCTGTCTGTCCAGATTCTTAGCCATACCCATAGGAGAGGAACAGGAATCCTGGAATATGGAATCGTCTGGGTCCAGCTGCAGCCTCCCTTTCCAGTATAAAAAAGCATTGGGGAAGAGTTTGCCTACTCCCCATCCCCCCAGAGGTCAAAGGCCAGACCTGGCCTTGATAGCCAGCTGGTGTGTGGGGCTCTTGGTACTCAGGACTAACTGGTCAGTCCTGAAGGCATTTGGCCAGCTGTCTGTCCAGATTCCAGCTATGCCAGTAGAAGTGGAGCAGTAATCCTGACATGTGGGATTCTAGGTTTAGCTGCAGCCTTTCTCTCCAGTTTGAAATAGCATGATCTTGGAATTTCCCTCCTAGACACTCCCCCCAGTGCACAGTTGCCAAACCTGGCCTAAAAACCTGTCATCCATGGGGGGATTTCAGTCTCCTTGATTAAATGTCAGCCAAGAAGGCCTTTGGCCAGCTCTTGGCCTAATATCCCAGCCATACACGTATGACAGGAGCAGGAATCCTGGAATATGGAATCGTCTGGGTCCAGCTGCAGCCTCCCTTTCCAGTATGAAAAAGCATTGGGGAGGAATTTGTTTCCTCCTCATCCCCCCAGAAGTCAGAGGCCAGACCTGGCCTTGAAAGCCAGCTGGTGCCCATATTTCCAATCATACCCAAAGAGAGTAGCAGGAATCCTGGCATGTGGATCGTCTAGGTCCAGCTGCAGTCTCCTTCTCCAGTATAAAAAAGCATGGGGAGCATTTTGCCTCCACCTAACCCCCAGAGCTCAGGTGACAGACCTGGCCTTGAAAGCCAGCTTAGCGTGGGGAGCTCTCGGTCTCCAGGACTCACTGGTCAGTCCTGAAAAGCATTGGTAAGCTGTCTGAACAAATTCCCAGCCATGTTTGTAGAATTGGAGCAGTAATTTTGACATGTTAGATCTTCTGGGTCCAGCTGCAGCCTTTCTCTCCAGTTTAAAAAAGCATGGGATTGGAGTTTCCTTCCTTCCCCCACCCCCCAGAGCCCAGTTGCCAAACCGGGCCCTGAAGACCAGTTTGGCATAAGGGGATCTCTGTCTCCTGGACTAAGTGGTCAGGCCAGGAGACCATTGGCCAGCTGTCTGCCTAGATTCCCAGCCAGAACCGTAGGAGAGAAGGAATCCTACAAAGAGGGATCGTCTGGGTCCAGATGCAGCCAATCTCATCAGTATGAAAAAGCACGGGGGTGGAATTTGCCTCCTCCCCATCCCCCCAAACTCAGATGCCTGACCTGGCCTTGAAAGCCAGCTGGCGTGTTGGGCTCTCGGTCTCCAGGACTAACCGGTCAGTCTTGAAGACTTTTGGCCAGCTGTTTTCCAGATCTCCAGGTATGCCATTAGAAGAGGAGCAGTAATCCTGACATGTGGGATATTTTGGGTCCTGCTGTAGCCTTCCTCTCCAGTTTGAAAAAGCATGGGATTGGAGTTTCCCGCTCCCCCTTCCCCCAGAGCCAGTTGCCAAAGCTGGCCCTAAAGATCAGTTTGCCATGGGGGGATCTCATTTTCCTGGATTAAATGTCTTCCCAGGAGGCCATTGGCCAGCTCTCTGCCCAGATTACCAGCCATGCCAGTAGAAGAGAAGCAATAATCCTTACATGTGGGATCTTCTGGATCCAGATGCAGATTTCTTCTCCAGTTTTAAAAAGCATGGGTTTTGAGTTTCATACCTCCCCCGAACCCCAAGTGTCCAGTTGCCAAATCTGACCCTGTAGACTAGTTTGGCATGAGGCGATCTCGATCACTTTGAATAAGTGGTCACCACAGGAGACCATTGGCCAGGTATCTGCCCAGAAACGCAGCCATACCCATAGGACAGGAGCAGGAATCTTTTCAGCCATTGGGGGAATCTCAGTCTCCTGGATTAAACGTCAACCCAGGAGGCCTTTGGCCAGCAGTTTGCCTAGTATCGCAGCCATACCCGTACTATAGGAGCAGGAATCCTGGCAATTGGGTTCGTCTGGGTCCAGATGCAGCCTCCCTCTTCAGTATGAAAAAGCATGGGAAAGGATTGTACCTCCTGCCAATCCCACCAGAGCTTAGATGCCAGATCTGGCCTTGAAAGCTTGCTTGGAGAGGGGGACTCTCGGTCTCCAGGACTAACTGGTCAGTCCTGAAGTCCTTTGGCCAGCTGTCTGTCCAGATTTCCAGCCATGCCAGTAGATGGCGAGCAGTAATACTGACATGTGGGGTCTCTAGTGTCGAGCTACAGCCTTCCTCTCCAGTTTGGAAAAGCATGGGATTTCAGTTTCCCTCGTCCCCCCTCCTCCCCGAGCCCAGTTAGCAAACCTGACACTGAAGACCAGGATGAAGAAGGGGGAGCGGGAAACTCCAATCCCAAACCGTTCCAATTTGGCTTTCAATGCCAGGTCTGCCATCTGAGCTCTGGGGAATGGGGAGGAGCCAAACTTCTCCTACACGCTTTTTCATAATGGAGAGGGAAGCTGCAGTTGGACACAGACGATCTACCTTGCAGGTTTCCAGCTCCTGTTCTAAGGGCATGGCTGAGAATCAGGGTAAACAGCTGGCCAATGGCATTTTGGACTGTCTAAGTAGTCCAGGAGACCGAGATCCCTCCCCTTCTCCCAGAGCCAGTTGCCAAAGCTGGCCCTAAAGATCAGTTTGCCATGGGGGGATCTCATTTTCCTGGATTAAATGTCATCCCAGGAGGCCATTGGCAAGCTGTCTGCCCAGATTCCCACCCATACCCGTAAGAGAAGAGCAGGAATTCTGGCATGTGCATAATCTGTGTCAAGCTACAGCGTTTCTCTCCAGTATGAAAAAGAATGGGGGAGGAGTTTGCCGCATGCCCATACCCCCAGAGCAAAGATGGCAGACCTGGCACTGAAAGCCAAATTGGAACGGTGGTTTCTCGGTCTCCAGGACTAACTAGTCAGTCCTGAAGGCCTTTGGCCAGCTGTCTGTCCAGATTACCAGCCATACCAGTAGAGGAGAAGCAGTAATATTTTCATGTGGAATCTTCCGGATCCAGATGCAGATTTCCTCTCCAGTTTTAAAAAGCAAGGGTTTTGAGTTTCATACATCCCATGAACCCACAGTGTCCAGTTGCCAAATCTGTCCCTGTAGACTAGTTTGGCATGAGGCGATCTCGGTCTCTTTGAATAAGTGGTCACCACAGGAGACCATTTGACAGGTATCTGCCCAGAACGCAGCCATACCCATAGGACAGGAGCAGGAATCCTTTCAGCCATTGGGGGATCTCAGGCACCTGGAAAAAAGGTCAGCCCAGGAGGCTTTTTGGCCAGCTGTTTGCCTAGTATCCCAGCCATAACCGTGCGACAGGAGCAGGAATCCTGGCATTTGGGATAGTCTGGGTCCAGATGCAGCTTTCATTTCTCGTATGAAAAAGCATGGTAAAGGATTTTACCTCCTCCCAATCCCCCCGGAGCTCAGATGCCAGACCTGGCCTTGAAAGCCTGCTTGGAGAGGGGGCCTCTCGTTTTCCAGGACTAAGTGGTCAGTCCTGAAGTCCTTCGGCCAGCTGTCTGTCCAGATTCATAGCCATGCCAGTAGAAGGCGAGCAGTAATCCTGACATGTGGGGTCTCTTGTGTTGAGCTACAGCCTTCCACTCCAGTTTGGAAAAGCATGGGATTTCAGTTTCCTTCATCCTCCCAGAGCCCAGTTGCCAAACATGGCACTGAAGACCAGTATAGCATGGGGGGATCTCGGTCTCCTGGACTACTTGGTCAGCTCAAAATGTCATTGGCCAGCAGATTGCCCTGATTCACAGCCATGCCCTTAGGACAGGAGCAGGAATCCTGGAAGGTAGATCGTCTGTGTCCAAATGCAGTGTCCCTCTCCATTATGAAAAAGCATGTAGGAGGAGTTTGGCTCATCCCCATCCCCCAGAGCTCTGATGGCAGACCTGGCATTGAAAGCCAATTTGGCGTGGTGGTTTTTCTGTCTCCAGGACTAACTGGTCAGTTCTGAGGGCCTTTGGCCAGCTGTCTGTCCAGATTCCCAGCCATGTCAGTAGAAGAGAAGCAGTAATCATTATATGTGGGATCTTCTGGATCCAGATGCAGCTTTTCTCTCCAGTTTGAAGAAGCATGGGTTTGGAGTTTCATACCTCCCGCCAACCCCCAGTGTCCAGTTGCCAAATCTGGCCCTGAAGAATAGATTGGCATGAGGCAATCTCGGTCTCTTTGAATAAGTGGTCACCACAGGAGACCATTGGCCAGCTGTCTGCCCAGAAATGCAGCCATACCCATAGGACAGGAGCAGGAATCCTGGCATGCGGGATTATCTGGGTCCAGCTGCAGCCTCCCTCTCCTGTATGAAAGAGTATGGGAAAGGATTCTGCCTCCTCCCCATCCCCCCAGAGATTAGATGCCAAACCTGGTATTGATTGCCAGCTGGTGAGTGGAACTCTCAGTCTACAGGTCAAACTGTTCATTCCTGAAGGCCTTTGGCCAGCTGTCTGTCCAGATTCTTAGCCATACCCGTAGGAAAGGAACAGGAATCCTGGAATATGGAATCTTCTGGGCCAAGCTGCAGCCTCCCTTTCCAGAATGAAAAAGCATTGGGGAGGAGTTTGCCTCCTCCCCATCCCCCCCAGAGGTCAGAGGCCAGACCTGGCCTTGAAAGCCAGCTGGTGCCCAGATTTCCAATCATACCCAAAGGAGAGTAGCAGGAATCCTGGCATGTGGATCGTCTCGATCCAGCTGCAGTCTCCTTCTCCAGTATAAAAAAGCATGGGGGAGCATTTTGCCTCCTCCTTGACCCCCAGAGGTCAGATGCCAGACCTGGCCTTGAAAGCCAGTTTTGCGTGGGGGGCTCTCAATCTCCAGGACTCACTGGTCATTCCTGAAAAGTTTTGGTAAGCTGTCTATCCAGATTCCCAGCCATGTTAGTAGAATTGGAGCAGTAATTTTGACATGTTAGATCTTTTGGATCCAGCTGCAGACTTTCTCTCCAGTTTAAAAAGCATGGGATTGGAGTTTCCTTCCTCCCCCCTCCCCCCAGAGCCCAGTTGCCAAACCTGGCCCTGAAGACCAGTTTGTCATAAGGGGATCTCTGTCTCCTGGACTAAGTGGTAAGGCCAGGAGGCCATTGGCCAGTTGTCTGCCTAGATTCCCAGCCAGAGCCGTAGGAGAGGAGAAGGAATCCTACAAAGAGGGATCGTCTGGGTCCAGATGCAGCCAATCTCTCCAGTATGAAAAAGCATGGGGGAGGAATTTGCCTCCTCCCCATCCCCCCAAACTCAGATGTCTGACCTGGCCTTGAAAGCCAGCTGGCGTGTTGGGCTCTCGGTTTCCAGGAATAACCAGTCAGTCTTGAAGACTATTGGCCAGCTGTTTTCCAGATCTCCAGCCATGCCATTAGAAGAGGAGCAGTAATCCTGACATGTGGGATATTCTGGGTCCTGCTCTAGCCTTCCTCACCAGTTTAAAAAAGCATGGGATTGGAGTTTCCCCCCTCCCCCTTCCCCCAAAGCCCAACTGCCAAAGCTGGCCCTAAAGATCAGTTTGCCATGAGGGGATCTCATTTTCGTGGATTAAATGTCACCCCAGGAGGCTATTGGCCAGCTGTCTGCCCAGATTCCCAGACATACCCGTAAGAGAAGAGCAGGAATCCTGGCATGTGCATCGTCTGTGTCAAGCTACAGCATTTCTCTCCAGTATGAAATAGAATGGGGGAGGATTTGCCCCATCCCCATACCCCTAGAGCAAAGATTGCAGACCTGGCATTGAAAGCCAACTAGGCATGGTGGTTTCTCAGTCTCCAGGACTAACTGGTCAGTCCTGAAGGCCTTGGGCCAGCTGTCTGTCCAGATTCCCAGCCATACCAGCAGAAGAGAAGCAGTAATCCTTACATGTAGGATCTTCTGGATCCAGATGCAGATTTCCTCTCCAGTTTTAAAAAGCATGTGTTTTGAGTTTCATACCTCCCTCAAACCCCCGGTATCCAGTTGCCAAATCTGTCCCTGTAGACTAGTTTGGCATGAGGCCATCCCGGTCTCTTTGAATAAGTGGTCACCACAGGAGACCATTGGCCAGGTATCTGCCCAGAAACGCAGCCATACCCATAGGACAGGAGCGGGAATCCTTTCAGCCATTGGGGGATCTCAGTCTCCTGGATTAAAGGTCAGCACAGGAGGCTTTTGGCCAGCTGATTGCCTAGTATCCCAGCCATACCCGTATGATAGGAGCAGGAATCCTGGCATTTGGGATCGTCTGGGTCCAGATGCTGCCTCCCTCTCCAGTATGAAAAAGCATGGGAAAGGATTTTACCTCCTCCCAATCCCCCCAGAGCTCAGATGCCAGACCTGGCCTTGAAAGCCTGCTTGGATAGAGGGACACTCGGTCTCCAGGACTAACTGCTCAGTCCTGAAGTCCTTTGGCCAGCTCTCTGTCCAGATTCCCAGTCATGCCAGTAGAAGAGAAGCAGTAATCCTTAATGTGGGATCCTCTATATCCAGACGCAGCTTTCCTCTCCAGTTTGAAAAAGCATGGGCTTGGAGTTTCATACCTCCCGCCATCCCCCAGTGTCCAGTTGCCAAATCTGGCCCTGTAGAATAGATTGGCATGAGGCGATCTCGGTCTCTTTGAGTAAGTAGTCACCACAGGAGACCATTGGCCATCTGTCTGCCCAGAAACGCAGCCATACCCATAGGACAGGAGCAGGAATCCTGGCATGTGGGATTATCTGGGTCAAGCTGCAGCAATCCTCTCCTGTATGAAAAAGTATGGGAAAGGATTCTACCTCCTCCCCATGCCCACAGAGATCAGATGCCAAACCTGGTATTGAAAGCCAGCTGACGAGTGGCACTCTCAGTCTCCAGGTCAAACTGCTCATACCTGAAGGCCTTTGGTCAGCTGTCTGTCCAGATTCTTAGCCATACCCATAGGAGAGGAACAGGAATCCTGGAATATGGAATCGTGTGGGTCCAGCTGCAGCCTCCCTTTCCAGTATGGAAAAGCATTGGGAAGGATTTTGCCTCCTCCACATCCCCCCAGAGGTCAGAGGCCAGACCTGGCCTTGAAAGCCAGCTGGTGTGTGGGTCTCTCGTTATCCAGGACTAACTGGTCAGTCCTGAACGCATTTGGCCAGCTGTCTGTCCAGATTCCAGCTATGCCAGTAGAAGTGGAGCAGTAATCCTGACATGTGGGATTCTGGGTCTAGGTGCAGCCTTCTTTTCCAGTTCTAAATATCATGATCTTGTAATTTCCCTCCTCCACACTCCTCCCAGAGCACAGTTGCCAAACCTGGCCCTAAAGACCGGTCAGCCATGGGGGGATCTCTGTCTCGTGAATAAAATGTCAGCCCAGGAGACTTTTGGCCAGCTCTTTTCCTAGTATCCCAGCCATACCCATATGACAAAAGCAGGTGTCCTGGCATTTGGGATAGTCTGGGTCCAGATGCAGCAACCCTCTCCTGTATGAAAAAACATGGGAAAGGATTTTGTGTCTGGCTAATCCACCCAGAGCTCAGATTCAGAACTGGCCTTGAAAGACAGCTTGGAGAGGGGGACTCTCGGTCTCCAGGACTATCTGTTCAATCCTGAAGTCCTTTGGCCAGCTGTCTGCCAAGATTCCCATCTATACCCATAGGAGAGGAGCAGGAATCCTGTCATTTGGATCGTCTGGCTCCAGCTGCAGCCTACTTGTCCAGTATAAAATATATGGGGATTCAGTTTGCCTCCTACTTGTCCCCCCAGAGCTCAGATGCCAGACCTGGCCTTGAAAGCCTGCTTGGAGAGGGGAACTCTCAGTCTCCAAGACTAACTGTTCAGTCCTGAAGTCCTTTGGCCAGCTGTCTGTCCAGATTCCCAGCCATGCCAGTATAAGACGAGCAGTAATCCTGACATGTGGGGTCTCTTGTGTCGAGCTACAGCCTTCCTCTCCAGTTTGGAAAAGCTTGGGATTTCAGTTTCCCTCGTCCCCCCTCCTCCCAGAGCCCAGTTGCCAAACCTGGTACTGAAGACCAGGTTAGCATGGGGCGATCTCGGTCTCCTGGACTACTTGTTCAGCCAAAAATACCATTGGCCAGCTGTTTTCCCTGATTCTCTGCCATGCCCTTAGAACAGGAGCAGGAATTCTGGAAGGTAGATCGTCTGTGTCCAACTGCTGCGTCCGTCTCCATTATGAAAATGCGTGGAGGCGGAGTTTGGCTCCTCCCCATGCCCCAGAGTTCAAATGGCAGACCTGGATTGTAATAAAACTTGGTGTGGGAGGCCATTGGCCAGCTCTCTGCCCAGATTCCCAGCCATAGCTGTAGGTGAGGAGCAGGAATCCTATAAATAGGTATATTCTGGGTCCAGTTGCAGTCTCCCTCTCCAGTATGAAAAAGCATGGTGTAGGAATTTGCCTCCTCCCCATCCCCCAGAACTCAGATGCCTGACCTGGCCATGAATGCCAGCTGGCGTGTTTGGCTCTCGGCCTCCAGTACTAACCGGTCAGTCCTGAAGGCTTTGGCCAGCCATTGTCCAGATTCCCAGCCATGCCAGTAGAAGAGGAGCAGTAATCCTGACACGTGGAATATTCTCTGTTCTTCTGTAGCCTTCCTCTCCAGTTTGAAAAAGCATGGAATTGGAGTTTCCCTCCTCCCCCTTCCCCCAGAGCCCAGTTGCCAAAGCTGGCCCTAAAGGTCAGTTTGCCATGGGGAGATATCAATGTCCTGGATTATATGCCAGCCCAGAAAGCCATTGGCCAGCTGTCTGCCCAGATTCCCAACCATACCCGTAAGAGAGGAGCAGGAATCCTGTCATGTGGATCATCTGGGAGCAGTTGCAGCTTTTCTCCCCAGTATGAAAAAGAATGGGGGAGTAGTTTGCCACATCACCATCCGCCCAGAGCTCAGATGGGAGACATGGTATTGAAAGCCAACTTGGCGTGGGTGGTTCTCGGTCTCCAGGACTAACTGGTCAATCATGAAGGTCTTTGGCCAGCTGTCTGTCCAGGTTCCCAGCCATGCCAGTATAAGTGGAGCAGTAATCCTGACATGTGGGATCTCTTGGGTGCAGGTGCAGACTTCGTCTAAAGGTTGAAGAAGCAGGGGATTGAGTTTCTCTTGTCCCACTCCCCCCAGAGCACAGTTGTCAAACCTGGCCCTAAACACCAGTTTACCATGGGTGGATCTAGGTCTTTTGGACTAAGTGGTCAGACCAGGAGGCTATTGTCCAACTGTCTGCCCAGATTCCCAGCAATACTCGTAGGACAGGAGCAGGAATCTGGGCATATAGGATCGTCTTAGTCCATCTGCAGCCTCGCTCAACAGTATGGAAAAGCATGGGATATGATTTTGCCTCCTCCAAATCCCCCCAGAGCTCAGATGCCAGACCTGCATTGAAAGCCAGCTGGCTTGTGGAGTTCTCGGTATCCAGGACTAACTAGTCAGTTCAGAAAGCCTTTGGCCAGCTGTCTGTCCAGATTCACATCCATGCCAGTAGAAGAGAAGCAGTAATCCTTACATGAGGGATCTTCTGGGTCCAGCTGCAGCCTTCCTCTCCAGTTTGAAAAAGCATTGGATTGGAGTTTCACAGTCCCCCCAACCCCCAGTGTCCAGTTGTCAAACATGACCCTGAACACTAGTTTGGCATGAGGCTATCTCAGTCTCTTTGTATAAGTGGTCACCACAGGAGACCCTTGGCCAGCTGTCTTCCCAGAAATGCAGTCATACACATAGGACAGAAGCAGGAATCCTGGCATGTGGGATTGTCTGGGTCCAGGTGCAGCCTCCCTCTCCTGTATGAAAGAGCATGGGAAAGGATTCCGCCTCCTCCCCATCCCCCCAGAGCTCAGATGCCATACCTGGCATTGAAAGCCAGCTGGTGTGTGGGGCTCCCGGTATCCAGGACTAACTGGTCAGTCCTGAAGTCTTTTGGCCAGTTGTCTGCCCAGATTCCCAACCATGCCTTTAGAGGAGGAGCAGTAATACTGACATGTGGGATATTCTGGGTCCAGCTGCAGCCTTCCTCTCTATTTTGAAAAACTATGGGATTGGAGTTTCCCTCCTTCCCCTCCTCACAGAGCCCAGTTGCCAAACCTGGCCATGAATACCAGTTTGGCATGTGGATCGTCTGGGTCCAGCTGCAGCATCCATCTTCAGTATGAAAAACCATGGGGGAGGAGATTGTCTCCTCCTCATCCCCCGAGATCTCAGATTCAAGACCTGCATTGAAAGCCAGCTTGGCGTGGGGGGTTCTTGGTCTCCATGACTAACTGGTCAGTCCTGAAGGCCTTTGACCAGCTGTCTATCCAGATTCCCAGCCATGCCAGTAGAAAAGGAGCAGTAATTCTGACATCTGGGATCTTCTGGTTCCAGCTGCAGCCTTACTCTCCAGTTTGGAAAAGCATGGGATTGGAGTTTCCCTCCTCCCCCCTCTCCCCAGAGGCCAGTTGCCATACCTGGCCCTGAAGACCAGTTTGGCATGGGGGAATCTCGTTCTCCTGGACTAAGTTGTCAGCCCAGGTGGCCATTGGCCAGCTGTCTGCCAAGAATCCCAGCCATACCCATAGGACAGGAGCAGATATCCTGGCATGTGGGATCGATTTGGTCAAGCTGTAGCCTCCCTCTCCAGTATGAAAAAGCATGGGAAAGGATTTTGCCTCCTCCCCATTCCTCCGGAACTCAGATGCCTGACCTGGCATTGAATGCCAGCTGGCATGTGGCGCTCTCGGTCTCCAGGTCAAACTGCTCATTCCTTAAGGCCTTTGGCCAGCTGTCTGCCCAGATTTTCAGCGATACCCATAGGAGAAGAGCAGGAATCCTCTCATATGGAACCGTCTGGTTTCAGCTGCAGCCTCCGTCTCCAGTACGAGAAAGCATAGGGGAGGATCTTGCCTCCTCCCCATCCCCCCAGAGCTTATATGCCAGCCTTGCCATTGAAATCCAGCTTGGCGTGGGGGGCTCTCGGTCTCTAGGACTAAAAGATCAGTCATGAAGGACTTTGGCCAGCGGTCTCCCCAGATTACCAGCCATGGCAGTACAAGATGAGTATTAATCCTGACATGTGGGATCTTCTGGGTCCAGCTGCAGCCTTCCTCTCCAGTTTGAATAAGCATGAGATTGCAGTTTTTCTCGTCCCCACTTCCCTCAGAGCCCGGTTTCCACACCTGGCCCTGAAGACTAGTTGAACATGTGGGAACCCTAGTTTCCTGGACTAAGTGGCCAGCCCAGGAGGCCATTGGCCAGCTGTCTGGCAAGATTCCTAGCCATACCCGTAGGACCGGAGCAGGAATCCTGGCATGTGGTATCATCTGGGTCCAGATGCAGCCTCACTCAACTGTATGAAAAAGCATGGGAAAGGATTTTGCCTCCTCTCAATCCCCCCAGAGCTCAGATGTCAAACCTGGCCTTGAAAGCCAGCTTGGAGAGAGGGGCTCTCGGGCTTTGGGTCAAACTGCTCATTCCTTAAGGCCTTTGGCCAACTGTCTGCCCAGATTCCCAGCCATACTCATAGGAGAGCAGGAATCCTCTCATATGGAACGGTCTGAGTTTAGCTGCAGCCTCCGTCTCCAGTACGAGAAAGCAAAGGGGAGGATTATGCCTCCTCCTTATTCCCCCAGAGCTTAGATACCAGCTCTACCCTTGAAATCCAGCTTGGCGTGGGGGGCTCTCGGTCTCCAAGACTATCAGGTCAGTCCTGAAGGCCTTTGGCCAGCTGTCTGTCCAGATTCCCAGCCATGCCAGTGGAAGAGAAGCAGTAATCCTTACATATGGGATATTCTGTGTCCAGCTGCAGCCTTCCTCTCCAGGTTGAAAAAGCATGGGATTGCAGTTTCCCTCATCCTGCCTTCCCTCAGAGCGAGTTTCCACACCTGGCCCTAAAGACCAGTTGAACATGTGGGGATCCTGGTCTCCTGGAAAATGTGTTCAGCCTAGGAGGCCATTGGCCAGTTGTCAGGCCAGATTTCCAGCCATACCCATAGAACAGGATCAGGAATCCTGGCATGTGGGATTCTCTGGGTCAAGATGCCACCTCACTCTTCAGTATAAAAAGCATGGGGGAGGAGTTTAAATCCTCCCCATCCCCCCACAGCTCACATGCCAGACCTGCACTTGAAATCCTGCTTGGCGAGTGGGTCTCAGTCTCCAGGACTAACTGGTCAGTACTGAAGGCCTTTGGCCAGCAGTCTGCCCAGATTCCCAGCCATACCCATAGGAGAGGAGCAGGAATCCTGGCATGTGGATCATCTGGGTCCAGCAGCAGCCTCTCTGTCCAGCATAGAGAAGCATGGGGGATCAGTTTGCCTCCTCCCGGTCCCCCAGATCTCAAATGCTAAAGCTAGCCTTGAAAGCCAGATTGGCGAGGGGGGCTCTCGGTGTGCTGGGCTACCTGGTCAGTCCTGAAGGTCTTTGGCCAGCTGTCTGTCCAGGTTCCCAGCCATGCCAGCACAAGAGGAACAGTAATCCTGACATGTGGGATCTCTTTGGTGCAGGTACAGACTTCGTCTACAGGTTGAAAAAGCAGGGAATTGAGTTTCCCTTGTCCCACTCCCCACAGAGCACAGTTGCCAAACCTGGCCCTAAACACCATTTTAGCATGGGTGGATCTCGTTCTTTTGGAATAAGTGGTCAGACCAGGAGGCCATTGGCCAACTGTCTGCCCAGATTCCCAGCAATCCTCGTAGGACAGGAGCAGGAATCCTGGCATGTGGGATTGTTTTGGTCCATCTGCAGACTCGCTCAACAGTATGCAAACGCATGTGGGATGAGTTTGCATCCTCCTCATCCCCTCAGAGTTCAGATGCCAGACCTGGCCCGGAAGACCAGTTTGGCATAAGGGGATCTTTGTCTCCTGGACTAAGTGGTGAGGCCAGGAGGCTATTGGCCAGCTGTCTGCCCAGATTCCCAGCCATAGCCGTAGGAGAGGAGCAGGAATCCTACAAAGAAGGATCATCTGGGTCCAGATGCAGCCTCCCTCTCCAGTATGAAAAAGCATGGGGGAGGAATTTGCCTCCTCCCCATCCCCCCAAACTCAGATGCCTGATCTGGCCATGAAAGCCAGCTGGCGTGTTGGCCTCTCGGTCTCCAGAACTAACCGGTCAGTCTTGAAGGCTTTTGGCCAGCTGTTATCCAGATTCCCAGCCATGCCAGTAGAAGAGAAGCAGTCATCCTGACATGTGGGATATTCTGTGTCCTGCTGTAGCCTTCCTCTCCATTTTGAAAAAGCATGGGATTGGAGATTCCCTCCTGCACCCTCCCCCCAGAGCCCAGTTGCCAAAGCTGGCCCTAAAGATCAGTTTGCCATGGGGGGATATCAGTGTCCTGGAATATATGTCAGCCCAGTAGGCCAGTGGCCAGCTGTCTGCCCAGATACCCAGCCATACCCGTAGAAGAGAAACAGGAATCCTGTCATTGAATATGGGATCGTCTGGGTCCAGCTGCAGCCTCCCTCTCCAGTATGAAAAAGCATTGGGGAGGAGTTTGCCTCCTCGCCATCCACCCAGATCTCAAATGTCAGACCTACCCTTGATATCCAGCTTGGCGTGGGGGGTTCTCAGTCTCCAGTACTAACTGGTCAGTCCTGAAGGCATTTGGCCAGCTGTCTTTCCAGATTCCCAGCCATGCCAGTAGAAGAGGAGCAGTAATACTGACATGTGGGATCTTTTGAGTCTAGTTGCAGCCTTCTTCGTCAGTTTGAAAAAGGATGGAACTGGAGTTTCCCTCAGCCCCCCTCTCCCAAAGCCTGGTTGCCAAACCTGGCCCTTAAGACCAGTTTAGCATGTGGGGATATTGGTCTCCTGGACTAAGTGTTCAGCCCAAGAGGCCATTGCCAGCTGTCTGGCAAGATTCCCAGCCATACCCGTAGGACAGGAGCAGGAATCCTGGCATGTGGTATCTTCTGGGTCCAGATGCAGCCTCGTTCAACAGTATGAAAAAGCATGGGGGAGGAGTTTGCCTCCTCCCCATCCCCCCAGAGGTCAGATGCCAGACAGACCTGGACTTGAAAGCCAGCTTGTGTGTGGGGCTCTCGGTATCCAGGACTAACTGGTCAGCCCTGAAGGATTTTGGCCAGCTGTCTGCCCAGATTCCCAACCATGCCTTTAGAGGAGGAGCAGTAATACTGACATGTGTGATATTCTGGGTCCAGCTGCAGCCTTCCTCTCTATTTTGAAAAAACATAGGATTGGAGTTTCTCTCCTTCCCCTCTCCACAGATCCCAGTTGCCAAACATGGCTCTGAATACCAGTTTGTCATGTGGATCGTCTGGGTCCAGCTGCAGCGTCCGTCTTCAGTATGAAAAACCTTGGGGGAGGAGTTTGCCTCCTCCTCATCCCCCGAGATATCAGATTCAAGACCTGCATTGAAAGCCCGCCTGGCGTGGGGGTTCTCGGTCTCCATGACTAACTGGTCAGTCCTGAAGGCCTTTCACCAGCTGTCTGTCCAGATTCCCAGCCATGCCATTAGAAAAGGAGCAGTAATTCTGACATCTGGGATCTTCTGGTTCCAGCTGCAGCCTTACTCTCCAGTTTGGAAAAGCATGGGATTGGAGTTTCCCTCCTCCCCCCTCTCCCCAGAGGCCAGATGCCATACCTGGCCCTGAAGACCAGTTTGGCATGGGGGAATCTCATTCTCCTGGACTAAGTTGTCAGCCCAGGTGGCCATTGGCCAGCTGTCTGCCAAGAATCCCAGCCATACCCATAGGACAGGAGCAGATATCCTGGCATGTGGGATCGATTTGGTCAAGCTGTAGCCTCCCTCTCCAGTATGAAAAAGCATGGGAAAGGATTTTGCCTCCTCCCCATCCCTCCGGAACTCAGATGCCAAACCTGGCATTGAAAGCCAGCTGGCTTGTGGCGCTCTTGTTCTCCAGGTCAAACTGCTCATTCCTTAAGGCCTTTGGCCAGCTGTCTGCCCAGATTCCCAGCCATACCCGTAGGAGAAGAGCAGGAATCCTCTCATATGGAACCGTCTGGTTTCAACTGCAGCCTCCGTCTCCAGTACGAGAAAGCATAGGGGAGGATTTTGCCTCCTCCCCACCCCCCCAGAGCTTATATTCCAGCCGTGCCATTGAAATCCAGCTTGGCTGGGGGGCTCTCGGTCTCTAGGACTAACAGGTCAGTCCTGAAGGCCTTTGGCCAATCTCTGTCCAGATATCCAGCCATGGCAGTAGAAGAGGAGTAGTATTCCTGACATGTGGGATCTTCTGGGTCCAGCTGCAGCCTTCCTCTCCAGTTTGAATAAGCATGAGATTGCAGTTTTACTCGTCCCCCCTTCCCTCTGAGCCCGGTTTCCACACCTAGCCCTGAAGACCAGTTGAGCATGTGGTGATCCTGGTCTCTTGGACTAAGTGCTCAGTCTAGGAGGCCATTATTGAGCTGTCTGCCCAGATTCCCAGCCAGAAAAGTAGGAGAGGAGCTGAAATTCTGGCATGTGGATCATCTAGGTTCAGCTGTAGTGACTTTCTCCAGTATGAAATAGCATGGGGGAGGATTTTGCTTCTCACCATCCCCCGAGAGGTCAGATGCTAGACGTAACCTTGAAAGCCAGCGTGGCATGGGGGGCTCTCGGTCTCCAGGACTAACTGGTCAGTCCTGAAGACCACTGGCCAGCTGTCTGTAAAGATTCCCAGCCATGCCATTAGAAGAGAAAGAGTAATCCTGACATGAGGGATATTCTGGTTTCAGCATTCCTCTCCATTTTAAAACCATGGGATTGGAGTTTCCCTCCTCCCACTCCACCAGAGCCCAGTGTCCAATCTTGGCCCTGAAGATCAGTTTGGCATGAAGGTATCAGTCAAATGGACTAAGTGGTTTGCCCTAGAGGCTATTGGCCAGCTGTCTGCCCAGATACCCATCCATACCCTTAGAAGAGAAACAGGAATCCTGGCATGTAGTATCGTCTGGGTCCAGCTGCAGCCTCCCTCTCCAGCATGAAAAAGCATGAGGGAGGAGTTTGTCTCTTCCCTATCCCGCCAGAGCTCAGATGCCAGACCTGGCCTTGAAAGCCAGCTTGGCGTGGGGGGCTCTCGGTCTCTAGGACTCACTGGTCAGTCCTGAAAAGCTTTGGCAAGCTGACTGTCCGGATTCCCACGCATGTCAGTAGAATTGGAGCAGTAATTTTGACATGTTAGATCTTCTGGGTCCAGCTGCAGCCTTTCTCTCCAGTTTAAAAAAGCATGGGACAGGAGTTTCCCTCCTCCCCCCTTCCCCCGAGTCCAATTGCAAAACCTAGCCCTGAAGACCAGTTTGGCATGGGGGGATGTCGGTTTTCTGGAACAAATCGTCAGCCCAGGAGGCCATTGTTCAGCTGTCTGCCCAGATTCCCAGCTATAGCCGTAGGAGAGGAGCTGGAATCCCGGCATGTGGGTCATCTGGTTTCAGCTGTAACGACTTTCTCCAGTATGAAATAGCATGGGGGAGGATTTTGACTCTCACCATCCCCCCCAGAGGTGTCAGATGCTAGACCTAACCTTGAAAGCTAGCGTGGAATGGGGGCTCTCGGTCTCCAGGACTAACTGGTCAGTCCTGAATACCATTGGCTAGCAGTAATTTTGACATGTTAGATCTTCTGGGTCCAGCTGCAGCTTTTCTCTCCAGTTTAAAAAGCATGGGATTGGAGTTTCCTTCCTTCCCCCTCCCCCCAGAGGCCAGTTGCAAAACCTGGCCCTGAAGACCAGTTTGGCATAAGGGGATCTCTGTCTCCTGGAATAAGTGGTCAGGCCAGGAGACCATTGGCCAGCTGTCTGCCTAGATTCCGAGCCAGAGCCGTAGGAGAGGAGAAGGAATCCTACAAAGAGGGATCGTCTGGGTCCAGATGCAGCCAATCTCTCCAGTATGAAAAAGCATGGGGGAGGAATTTGCCTCCTCCCCATCCCCCCAAACTCAGATGTCTGACCTGGCCTTGAAAGCCAGCTGGCGTGTTGGGCTCTCGGTCTCCAGGACTAACTGGTCAGTCTTGAAGGCTTTTGGCCAGCTGTTTTCCAGATCTCCAGCCATGCCATTAGAAGAGGAGAAGTAATCCTGACATGTGGGATATTCTGGGTCCTGCTCTAGCCTTCCTCTCCAGTTTAAAAAAGCATGGGATTGGAGTTTCCCCCCTCCCCCTTCCCCCAGAGCCCAACTGCCAAAGCTGGCCGTAAAGATCAGTTTGCCATGAAGGGATCTCATTTTCCTGGATTAAATGTCAGCCCAGGAGGTCATTGGCCAGCTGTCTGCCCAGATTCCCAGACATACCCGTAAGAGAAGAGCAGGAATCCTGGCATGTGCATCGTCTGTGTCAAGCTACAGCATTTCTCTCCAGTATGAAAAAGAATGGGGGAGGATTTGCCCCATCCCCATACCCCCAGAGCAAAGATTGCAGACCTGGCATTGAAAGCCAACTAGGCACGGTGGTTTCTTGGTCTCCAGGACTAACTGGTCAGTCCTGAAGGCCTTGGGCCAGCTGTCTGTCCAGATTCCCAGCCATGCCAGTAGAAGAGAAGCAGTTATCCTTACAGGTGGGATCTTCTGGATCCAGATGCAGATTTCCTCTCCAGTTTTAAAAAGCATGGGTTTTGAGTTTCATACCTCCCCCGAACCCCCAGTGTCCAGTTGCCAAATCTGTCCCTGTAGACTAGTTTGGCATGAGGCCATCTCGGTCTCTTTGAATAAGTGGTCACCACAGGAGACCATTGGCCAGGTATCTGCCCAGAAACGCAGTCATACCCATAGGACAGGAGCGGGAATCCTTTCAGCCATTGGGGGATCTCAGTCTCCTGGATTAAAGGTCAGCACAGGAGACTTTTGGCCAGCTGTTTGCCTAGTATCCCAGCCATACCCGTACGATAGGAGCAGGAATCCTGGCATTTGGGATCGTCTGGGTCCAGATGCTGCCTCCCTCTCCAGTATGAAAAAGCATGGGAAAGGATTTTACCTACTCCCAATTCCCCCAGAGCTCAGATGCCAGACCTGGCCTTGAAAGCCTGCTTGGATAGGGGGCCTCTTGGTCTCCAGGACTAACTGGTCAGTCCTGAAGTCCTTTGGCCAGCTGTCTGTCCAGATTCACAGCCATGCCAGTAGAAGGCAAGCAGTAATCCTGACATGTGGGGTCTCTTGTGTCAAGCTACAGCCTTCCTCTCCAGTTCAGAAAAGCATGAGATTTCAGTTTCCCTCGTCCCCCGCCTCCCAGAGCCCAGTTGCCAAACCTGGCACTGAAGACCAGTTTAGCATGGGGGGATCTCGGTCTCCTGGACTACTTGGTCAGCTCAAAATGTCATTGGCCAGCAGATTGCCCTGATTCTCAGCCATGCCCTTAGAACAGGAGCAGGAATCCTGGAAGGTAGATCGTCTGTGTCCAACTGCGGCATCCCTCTCCATTATGAAAAGCCTGTAGGAGGAGTTTGGCTCCTCCCCAAACCCCAGAGCTGAGATGGCACACCTGGCATTGAAAGCCATTTTGGCGTGGTGGTTAATCTGTCTCCAGGACTAACTGGTAGTTCTGAGGGCCTTTGGCCAGCTGTCTGTCCAGATTCCCAGCCATGCCAGTAGAAGAGAAGTAGTAATCCTTATATGTGGGATCTTCTGGATCCAGACGCAGCTTTCCTCTCCAGTTTGAAAAAGCATGGGTTTTGAGTTTCATACCTCCCGCCATCCCCCAGTGTCCAGTTGCCAAATCTGGCCCTGTAGAATAGATTGGCATGAGGCAATCTCGGTCTCTTTGAGTAAGTGGTCACCACAGGAGACCATTGGCCATCTGTCTGCCCAGAAACGCAGCCATACCCATAGGACAGGAGCAGGAATCCTGGCATTTGGGACTATCTGGGTCTAGCTGCAGCCTCCCTCTCCTGTATGAAAAAGTATGGGAAAGGATTCTGCCTCCTCCCAATGCCCCCAGAGATCAGATGCCAAACCTGGTATTGAAAGCCAGCTGGCGAGTGGCACTCTCAATCTCCAGGTCAAACTGCTCATTCTTGAAGGCCTTTGGTAAGCTGTCTGTCCAGATTCTTAGCCATACCTGTAGGAGAGGAACAGGAATCCTGGAATATGAAATTGTGTGGGTCCAGCTGCAGCCTCCCTTTCCAGTATGAAAAAGCATTGGGGAGGAGTTTGCCTCCTCCCCATCCCCCCAGAGGTCAGAGGCCAGACCTGGCCTTGAAAGCCAGTTGGTGTGTGGGTCTCTCTTTATCCAGGACTAACTGGTCAGTCCTGAACGCATTTGGCCAGCTGTCTGTCCAGATTCCAGCTATGCCAGTAGAAGTGGAGCAGTAATCCTGACATGTGGGATGCTGGGTCTAGGTGCAGCCTTCTTTTCCAGTTTTAAATATCATGATCTTGGAATTTCCCTCCTCCACACTCCCCCCAGAGCACACTTGCCAAACCTGGCCCTAAAGACCGGACAGCCATGGGGGGATCTCTGTCTCGTGAATAAAATGTCAGCCCAGGAGGCTTTTGGCCAGCTCTTTTCCTAGTATCCCAGCCATACCCGTATGACAAAAGCAGGTGTCCTGGCATTTGGGATAGTCTAGTTCCAGATGCAGCCTCCCTCTCCTGTATGGAAAAGCATGGGAAAGGATTTTGTGTTCGCCTAATCCCCCCAGAGCTCAGATGCAGACCTGGCCCTGAAGACTAGTTTGGCATAACGGGATCTCTGTCTCCTGGACTAAGTGGTCAGGCCAGGAGGCCATTGGCCAGCTGTCTGCCCAGATTTCCAGCCATACCTGTAGGAGACGAGCAGGAATCCTACAAATAGGGATCGTCTGGGTCCAGATACAGCCTCCCTCTCCAGTATGAAAAAGCATGGGGGAGGAATTTGCCTCCTCCCCATACCCCCAGAACTCAGATGCCTGACCTGGCCATGAAAGCCAGCTGGCGTGTTGGGCTCTCGGTCTCCAGAACTAACCGGTCAGTCTTGAAGGCTTTTGGCCAGCTGTTGTCCAGATTCCCAGCCATGCCAGTAGAAGAGGAGCAGTTATCCTGACATGTAGGATACTCTGTGTCCTGCTGTAGCCTTTCTCTTCAGTTTGAAAAAGCATGTGATTGGAGTTTGCCTCCTTCCCCTTCCCCCAGAGCCCAGTTGCAAAAGCTGGCTCTAAAGATCAGTATGCCATGGGAGGATATCAGTGTCCTGGATTATATGTCAGCTCAGGAGGCCATTGGCCAGATGTCTGCCCAGATTCCCAGCCATACCCGTAAGAGAGGAGCAGGAAGCCTGGCATGTGGATCGTATGGGTCCAGCTGCAGCGTTTCTCCCCAGTATGAAAAAGAATGGGGAAGGAGTTTGCCCCATCCCCATCCATCCAGAGCTCGGATGGTAGACCTGGCATTGAAAGCCAACTTGGCGTGGGGGATTCTCAGTCTCCAGGACTAATTGTTCAGTTCTGAAGGCCTTTGGCCAGCTGTTTGTCCAGATTTCCAGCCATGCCAGTAGAAGAGAAGCAGTAATTCTTACATGTGGGATCTTCTGGGTCCAGATGCAGCCTTCCTCTCCAGTTTGAAAAAGCATGGGATTGGAGTTTCACACCTCCCCCCAACCCCCAGTGTCCAGTCGCCAAACCTGGCCCTGAAGACTAGTTTGGCATGAAGCGATCTCGGTCTCTTTGAATAAGTGGTCACCACAGGAGACCATTGGCCAGCTGTGTGCCCAGAAACGCAGCTATACCCGTAGGACAGGAGCAGGAATCCTGGCATGTGGGATTGTCTGGGTCCAGCTGCAGCCTCTCTCTCATGTATGAAAAAGTATGGGAAAGTATTCTGCGTCCTCCCCATCCCCCCAGAGATCAGATGCCAAACCTAGTATTGAAAGGCAGCTGGTGAGTGGCGTTCTCAGTCTCCAGGTCAAACTGGTCATTCCTGAAGGCCTTTGGCCAGCTGTCTGTCCAGGTTCTTAGCTATACACCTAGGAGCGGAATAGCAATCCTGGAATAATGCATCGTTTGGTTCCAGCTGCAGCCTCCCTTTCCAGTATGAAAAAGCTTTGGGGAGGAGTTTGCCTACTCTCCATCCCCCCAGATCTCAGATCTCAGACCTGCCCTTGATATCCAGCTTGGCGTGGGGGCTCTCAGTCTCCAGGACTAACTGTTCAGTCCTGAAGGCATTTGGCCAGCTGTGTTTTCAGATTCCCAGTCATGCTATACTGATTCTAGCTGCAGCCTTCCTCTTCAGTTTGAAAAATGATGGGATTGGAGTTTCCCTCAACCCTTCTCCCCCAAGAGTCCTGTTGCCAAAACTGTCCCTGAAGACCAGGTGAGCATGTGGGGATATTGTCTCCTGGACTAAGTGGACAGCCCAGGAGTCCATTGGCCAGCTGTCTGGCAAGATTCCCAGCCATACTAGTAGCACATTAGCAGGAATCCTGGCATGTGGTATATTCTGGGTCCAGATGCAGCCTGGCTCTCCAGTATAAAAAGCATGGGGGAGGAGTTTGCCTCCTCCCCATCCCCCAACTGCTCACATGCCAGACTTGCACTTGAAATTCTGCTTGGCCGGGGGGGGGGGCCTCGGTCTCCAGGACCAACTGGTCAGTCCTGAATGCCTTTGCCCAGCAGTCTGCCCAGATTCCCAGCCATACCCGTAGGAGAGGAGCAGGAATCCTGGCATGTGGATCATCTGGGTCCAGCAGCAGACTCCCTGTCCAGTATAAAGAAGCATGGGGATCAGTTTGCCTCCTCCCGGTCCCCCAGAGCTCAAATGCCAAAGCTAGCCTTGAAAGACAGCTTGGTGAGCAGGGCTCTCGGTGTGCTGGGCTACCTGGTCAGTCCTGAAAGTCTTTGGCCAGCTGTCTGTCCAGGTTCCCAGCCATGCCAGTAGAAGAGGAGCAGTAATCCTGACATGTGGGATCTCTTGCGTGCAGGTGCAGTCTTCCTCTACAAGTTTAAAAAGCAGGGGATTGAGTTTCCCTTGTCCCACTCCCCCCAGAGCACAGTTGCCAAACCTGGCCCAAAACACCAGTTTAGCATGGGTGGATCTCGTTCTTTTGGACTAAGTGGTCAGACCAGGTGGCTATTGGCCAACTGACTGCCCAGATTTCCAGCAATCCTCGTAGATCAGAAGCAGGAATCCTGGCATGTGGGATCATCTGGGTACATCTGCAGCCTCGCTCAACAGTATGCAAAAGCATGGGGGATGAGTTTGCCTCCTCCACATCCCCCCAAAGCTCAGATGCCAGACTTGGCCTTTAAAGCCAGCTGGCATGTAGGGCTTACATTATCCAGGAATAACTGGTTAGTCCTGAAAGTTTTTGGCCAGCTGTCTGTCCAGATTGCCCGCTATGCCAGTAGAAGTGGAGCAGTAATCCTGACATGTGGGATTCTGGGTCCAGCTGCAGCCTTCCTCTCCAGTTTGAAACAGCATGATCTTGAAATTTCCCACCTCCACACTCCTCCCAGAGCACAGTTGCCAAACCTGGCCCTAAAGACTGGTCAGCCATGGGGGGATCTCTGTCTCCTGGATTAAATGTCAGCCCAGGAGGCCTTTGGCCAGCTGTTTGCCTAGTATCCCTGCCATACCCGTACGATAGGAGCAGGAATCCTGGCATTTGGGATAGTCTGGGTCCAGATGCAGCCTCCCTGTCCAGTATGAAAAAGCATGGGAAAGGATTTTTACCTCCTCCCAATCCCCCCAGATCTCAGATGCCAGACCTGGCCTTGAAAGCCTGCTTGGAGAGGGGGACTCTCGGTCTCCAAGACTAACTGGTCAGTCCTGAAGTCCTTTGGCCAGCTCTCTGCCCATATTCCCAGCCATGCCAGTAGAAGACAAGCAGTAATCCTGACATGTGCGGTCTCTTGTCTCGAGCTACACCCTTCCTCTCCAGGTTGGAAAAACATGGGATTTCAGTTTCCCTCCTCCTCCCAGAGCACAGTAGCCAAACTTGGCACTGAAGACCAGTTTAGCATGGGGGTATCTCCGTCTCCTGGACTACTTGGTCAGCTCAAGATGCCATTGGCCAGCTGTTTGCTTTGATTCTCAGCCATACCCGTAAAACAGGAGCAGGAATCCTGGAAGGTAGATCATCTGTGTCCAACTGCAGCGTCCCTCTCCATTATGAAAAAGCATGGAGAAGGAGTTTGGCTCCTCCCCATTCCCCAGAGCTCAGGTGGCACACCTGGCATTGAAAGCCAAGTTGGCGTGGGGGCTTCTCGGTCTCCAGTTCTAACTGGTCAGTCCTGAGGGCCTTTGGCCAGCTCTGCGTCCATATTCACAGCCATCCAGTAAAAGAGGGGCAATAATCCTGCATGTGGGATCTTCTGGATTCAGCTGCAGCGTTCCTCTCCACTTTGAAAAAGCATGGGACTGGAGTTTCCCTCCTTCCCCATCCTCCCAGAGTCCAGTTGCCAAACCCAGCCATGAAGAACAGTTGGCATGGGGGATCTCGGTATCCTGGACTAAGTGGTCAGCCCAGGAGACCATTGTTCAACTGTCTGCCCAGATTTCCATCCATACCCGTAGGTGAGGAGCAGGAAGCCTGGCATGTGGATAATCTGGGTCCAGCTGCAGCCTCCCTCTCCTGTGTGAAAAAGTATGGGAAAGCATTCTGCATCCACCCCGTCCCCCAGAGCTCAGATGCCATACCTGGCCTTAAAAGCCAACTTGTCTTGGGGGGCTCTCAGTCTCCAGGAAAAACTTGTCAGTCTTGAATGCCTTTGGCCAGCTGTCTGTCCAGATTCCCAGCCATGCCTGTAGAAGAGGAGCAGTAATCCTGACATGTGGGATCTTCTGAGTCCAGCTACAGCCTTCCTCTCCAGTTTGAATAAACATGGGACTGGAGTTTTCCTCCTCCCCCTTCCCCCAGAAACCCATTGCCAAACCTGGCCCTGAAGACCAGTTTGGCATGGGAGGATCTCGTTCTCCTGGACTAATTGGTCACCCCCAGAGGCCATTGTCCAACTGTCTGCCCAGATTCCCCGCCATACCCATAGGAGAGAGCAGGTATCATGGCATTTGTGATCGTCTGGACTCAGATGCAGCCTCCCTCTCCTGAATAAAAAAGGATGGGGGAGGAGTTTGCCTCCTCCCCATCCCCCGAATGCTCAGATGCCAGACCTGGCATTGAAAGCCAGCTTGGTGTGGGGGCTCTCGTTCCCCAGGACTAACTGCTCAGTTCTAAATGCCTATGGCCAGCTGTCTATTCAGATTCCAAGCCATGTCAGTAGAAGAGTAGCAGTAATTTTGACATGTTAGAACTTCTGGGTTCAGCTGCAACCTTCCTATCCAGTTTGAAAAAGCATGGGATTGGAGATTCCTTCCTCCCCCCTCAACCGAGAGTCCAAGAATCCTGGCATGTGGGATCGTCTGGATCCAGCTACAGCCTCCATTTCCAGTATAAAAAGCATGGGGGAGCACTTTGCCTCCTCCCCATTCCCCCAGAGCTCAGATGCCAAACCTGGTCTTGAAAGCCAGATTGGCGTAGGGTGTTCTCGGTCTCCAGGACTAAGTGGTCAGTCCTGATGGCTTTTGGCCAGCTGTCTGTCCAGATTCCCAGCTATGCCTGTAGAAGAGGAGCTGTAATCCTGACAAGTGGGATCTTCTTGGTCCAGCTGCAGCCTTCGTCTCCATTTTGAAAAAGCATGGGATTGGAGTTTCCCTCCAACCCCATCCCCCCAGATCCCAGTTGCCAAACCTGGCCCTGAAGACCAGTTTGGAATGGGGGAATCTCGGTCACCTAGACAAAGTGGTCAGCCCAAGAGGCCATTGATCAGCTGTCTGCCCAGATACCCAGACATACCCGTAGGAGAGAAGTGGGAATCCTAGCATGTGGATCATCTGGGTCTAGCTGCAGCCTCCCTCTATAGTATGAAAAAGCATGTGGGGAGGAATTTGCCTCCTCCCCATCCTCCCAGAGCTCAACTGCGAGACCTGGTTTTGAAAGCCAGCTTGGCATTTGGGGCTCTCGTTCTCCAAGACTAATTGGTCAGTTCTGAAGGCCTTTGGCCAGCTTTCTGTCCAGATTCCCAGCCACACCAGTAGAATAGGTGCAGTAATCCTGACATATTGGATCTTCTGAGTCCAGCTGCAGCCTTCCTCTCCAGTTTGAAAAACCATGGGATTGGAGTTCCCTCTGCCCATTCCCCCCAGAGCCCAGTTGCCAAACCTGGACCTGAAGACCAGTTTGGCATGGGTGGATCTCGGTCTCCTTGACTAAATGGTCAGCCCGGTAGCCATTGGCCAACTGTCTGCTCAGATTCCCAACCATATGCCTCAGAGAGGAGCAGTAATCCTTACATGTGGGATTTTCTCGGTCCAGGAGCAGCCTTCCTCTCCTGTTTGAAAAATCATGGGATTGGAGTTCCCTCCGCCCAATCCCCCCAGACCGCAGTTGCCAAACCTGGACTTGAAAACCAGTTTGGCATGGGTGGATCTCTGTCTTCTTGATTAAGTGGTCAGCCCCGATGGCCATTGGCCAGCTGTCTGCCCAGATTCCCAGCCATACGCTTCAGAGAGGAGCAGAAATACTGGCATGTGGGACCGTCTGGGTCCACCTGCAGCCTCACTCTGCAGTACGAAAAAGCATGGGGGAGGAGTTTGCCTCTTCCCCATCCCCCCAGAGCTGAAATTTGAGACCTGGCCTAGAAAACCAGCTTAGCGTGGGTCTCTCAGTCTCCAGGACTAAGTGGTCAGTCCTGATGGCTTTTGGCCAGCTGTCTGTACAGATTCCCAGCCATGCCAGTAGAAGAGGAGCAGTAATCCTGGCATGTGGGATCGTCTGGGTCCAGCTGCAGCCTTCCTCTGCAGTTTGAAATAGCATGGGATTGGTGTTTCCCTCTTCACCCCTCCCGCATAGACCAGTTGCCACTCCTGGTCCTAAAGACCAGTTTGGCATGGGGGTATCTCGGTCTCCTGGATTATATGGACAGCTCAGGAGGCCGTTGGCTAGCTCTCTGCCCAGGTTTCCAGAAATACCCCTAGGAGCGGAGCAGAATCCTGGCATGTGGGATCTTCTGGGTTCAGCTGCAGACTTCCTCTCCGGTATGAAAAATCATGGGGGAGGAATTTGCCTCCTGCCCATCCCCCAGAGCTCTGATTCCAAAACTAACCTTGAAAGCCAGTCAGCCGTCTTTCCAGATTCCCAGCCATGCCATTAGAAGAGGAGCAGTAGTCCTGATATGTTGGATCTTCTGGGTCCAGGTGCAGCCTTCCTGTCCAGTTTGAAATGCATGGGATTGGAGTTTCCTTCCTCCCCCCTTACCCCAGAGCCCAGTTGCAAAACTTGGCCCTAAAGACCAGTTAGGCATGGAGGGATCTTGGTCTCCTGGTTTAAGAGTTTAGCCCAGCAGGCCATTGGCCAGATGTGTACCCAGATTTCCTGCCATACCGGTAGGAGAGTAGCAGTAATCCTGGCATGTAGATCGTCTGGGTCCAGATGCAGAGTCCCTCTCCATTATGATAAAGCTTGGGGGAGGAATTTTCCTCCCCAGAGCTCAAATGCGAGACCTGGCCTTGAAAACCAGCTTGGAGAGGGGGGCTCTCGGTTACCAGGACTAACTGGTCAGTCCTGAAGGCTTTTGGCCAGCTGTCATTCAAGATTCCCAGCAATGTCAGTAGAAGAGGAGCAGCAATCATGACATGTGGGATCTTCTAGGTCAAGTAACACCCTCCTCTCCAGTATAAAAAAAGCATGGGGGAGGAGTTTGCCTCCTCCCCATCCCCCCAGAGCTCAGATGCCAGACCTGGCCATGAAAGCCATCTTGGTGTGCGAGGCTCTCGGTCTCCTGGACTGAGTGGTCAATCCTGATGGCCGTTGGCCATCTGTCTGTCCAGATTCCAGCCATGCCAGTAGAAGAAGAGCAGTAGTCCTGACATGTTGGATCTTCTGGGTCCAGGTGCAGCCTTCCTCTCCAGTTAGAAAAAGCCTGGGATTGGAGTTTCCTTCCTCCCCCCTCCCCTCAGTGCCTAGTTCTAAAACCTGGCCCTGAAGACCAGATTGCCATGGGGGGATATAGGGCTCCTGGACTAACTGCTCAGCCAGGAGGACATTGTCCAGCTGTCTGCCCAGATTCCCCGCCATTCCCGTAGGACAGGAGCAGGAATCCTGGCATGTGGGATAGTCTGGGTCCAGCTGTAGCCTCTCTCTCCAGTATAAAAAAGGATGGAGAGGAGTTTGCCTCCCCCCCATCCCCCCAGAGCAAAAATTCCAGACCTGGCCTTGAAAACCAGTTTGGCGTGGGGTTTCTCGGTCTCCTGAACTAACTGGTCAGTCCTGAAGGCGTTTGGCAAGCTGTTTCTCCAGATTCCCAGCCATGCAAGTAGAAGAGAACAGTAATCCTGACATGCCGGGTCTTCTGGGTCCAGCTGCAGCCTTCCTCTCCAGTTTGAAAAAGCATGGGATTGGAGTTTCCCTCATCCCCCTCCCATCAGAGCCCTGTTGCCAAACCTGGCCCTGAAGACCAGTTTGGTGCGGGGAGATCTCAGTATCCTGGACTAAGTGGTCAGCTAAGGAGGCCATTGGCCAGATGTCTGCTGAGATTCCCAGCCATAATGCTAGGAGAGGAGTAGGAATCCTGTCATGTGGATAGTCTTGGTCTAGCTGCAGTCCCCCTCTCCTGTATGAAAAAGCATGGGGGTAGGATTTTGCCTCCTCCCCATCCACCCAGAGGTCAGATGCCAGACGTGTACATGAAAGCCAGCTTGGCGTGGGGGGCTCTCAGTCTCCAGGACTAACTGGTCAGTCCTGAAGGCTTTTGGCCAGCTGTCTTTCCAGATTCCCAGCCATACCAGTAGAAGAGGAGCAGTAATTGTGACATGTGGGATCTCCTAAGTCCATTAACAGCCTCCCTTTTTAGTATAAAAAGCATAGAATTGGAGTTTCCCTTCTCCTCCCTCCCTCCAGAGCCCATTTGCCAAACTTGGCCCTGAAGACCAGATTGGCATGGAAGGATATCGGGCTCCTGGACTAACTGCTCAGCCAGTAGGCCATTGTTCAGCTGTCTTCCCAGATTGCCAGCAATACCCGTAGGACAAGAGCAGGAATCCTGGCATGTGGGAGAGTCTGGGTCCAGCTATAGCTTCCCTCTCCTGTATGAAAAAGGATGGGGAGGAGTTTGACTCCTCCCTATACTCCAGAGCTCAAATCCCAGACCTGTCCTTGAAAACCAGGTTGGCTTGGTGTCTCTTGATCTCCTGAACTAACTGGTCAGTCCTGAAGGCATTTGGCAAGCTGTCTCTCCAAACTCCCATCCATGCCAGTAGAAGAGGAGCAGTAATCCTGACATGCTGTATCTTCTGGGTTCAGCTGCAGCCTTCCTCTCCAGTTTGAAATAGCATGGGATTAAAGTTTTCCTCTTCCCCATCCCCCCAGAGCTCAAATGGGAGACCTGGTCTTTAAAACCAGCTTAGCGTGGGGACTCTCGGTCTCCAGGACTAACTGGTCAGTCCTGAAAGCCTTTGTCCAGATGTCTGTCCAGATTCCCAGCCATGCCAGTAGAAAAGTAGCAGTAATCCTGGCATGTGGGATTGTCTGGGTTCAGCTGCAGCCTTCCTCTCCAGTTTGCAAAAGCTTGGCATTGGGGTTTCCCTCCTCCCCCTCCCCCAGAGCCCAGTTGCCAAACCTGGTCCTGAAGACCAGTTTGGCATGGGGGATCTCGGTCTCCTGGACTATATGTTCATCCCAGGAGGCAATTGCCCAGCTTTTTGCCCAGATTCCCAGCCATCGCCCTAGGAGAGGCGCAAGAAATCTGGCACGTGGATCATCTGTCTCCATCTGCAGCCTCCTCTCCAGTATGAAAAAGCATGGGGGAGGATTTTGCCTCCTCCCCATTCTCCCAGAGCTCAGATGCCAGACCTGACCTTAAAAGCCAGCTTGGCGTGGGGGGCTCTCTTGTCCAGTCCTGACGGCCTTTGGCCAGCTGTCTGTCTAGATTCCCATCCATGCCAGTAGAAGAGGAGCAACAAACCTGACATGTGGGATCTTCTGGGTTCAGCTGCAGCCTCCCTTTTCAGTATAAAAAATCATGGAGGACGAGTTTTCCTCCTCCCCTAGCCTCAGAGCTCAGATGCTAGACCTGGCCTTGAAAGCCATGTAGGTGTGCGGACTCTCGTTCTCCTGGGGTAAGTGGTCAATCCTGACGGCCTGTGTCCAGCTGTCTGTCCAGAATCCGAGTCATGCTCGTAGAAGAGGAGCAGTAGTCCTGACATGTTGGATCTTCTGGGTACAGCTGCAGCCTTTCTCTCCAGTTTGAAAAAGCATGGAATTAAATTTCCCTCCTCCCCCTTTCCCCCAGAGCCCAGTTGCCAAACCAGGCGCTAAAGACGAGTTTGGCATGGGGGATCTAGGTCTCCTTGTCTATGTGTTCAGTCCATGAGGCCACTGGCCAGCGGTCTGCCCAGATTCCCAGCCGTACGCCTATGAGAGGAGCAGGAATACTAGCATGTAGGATCGTCTAGATCCACCTGCAGCCTCCCTCTCCATTATGATAAAGCTTGGGGGAGAATTTTGCCTTCTCCCCGTCCCCTAGAGCTCAAATCCCAGACCTGGCCTTGAAAACCAACTTAGCATGGGGTCTCTAAGTATCCAGGACTAACTGATCAGTCGTGAATTCTTGGCCAGCTGTCTGTCCAAATACACAGCCATGCCAGTAGAAGAGGAGCAGTAGTCCTGACATGTTGGATCTCCTGGGTAAAGCTGCAGCCTTCCGCTCCAGTTTGAAAAAGCATGATTTGGAGTGTCCCTCCTCCCCTCTCTTCTTAGAGCCCAGGTGCCAAACCTGGCTCTGAAATCAGTTTGGCATGGAGGGATCTCGGTCTCCTGGACTAAGTGGTCAGCCAGGAGGCCATTGTCCAGCTGTCTGCCCAGATTCCCAGCCATACCCGTAGGAGAGAAGCAGGAATTCTGGCATGTGGGATAGTCTGGGTCCAGCTGCAGCCTCCCTCTCCACTATGAAAAAGCATGGGAAAGGAATTTGCCTCCTCCCCATCGACTAAGATCTCAGATACCAGACCTGGCCTTGAAAGCCAGCTTGGTGTGGGAGTTCCTGGTCTTCAGGACTAACTGGTCAGTACTGAAGGCCTTTGGACAGCTGTCTATCCAGATTCCCAGCCATGCCACTACATGTGGAACAGTACTCTTGACATGTGGGATCTTCTGGCTTCAGCTGCAGCCTTCCTTTCCAGTTTGAAAAAGCATGGGATTGGAGTTTCTCTCCTACCCTTCCCCCCAAGCCCAGTTGCCAAACGTGTCCCTGAAGACCAGTTTAGCCCTGGGGGATCTCGGTCTCCTGGACTTAGTGGTCAGCCAGGAGGCCATTGTCCAGCTGTCTGCCCAGATTCCCAGCAATGCCCGTATGACATGAGTAGAATCCTGGCATGTGAGATCGTCTGGGTGCTGCTTCAGTCTCCTTCTCCAGTATAAAAAAGCATGGGGGAGGAGTTTGTCTCCTCCCCATCTCCCCAGAGATCAGATGCCAGACCTGGACTTGAAAGCTAGATTGGTGTGGGGGCTCCTGGTCTCCAGAACTAAGTGGTCAGTACTGAAGGTCTTTGGACAGCTGTAGGTCAAGGTTCCCAGCCATGCCACTAGAAGAACTGTAATTTGACATGTGGGATCTTCTGGGTTCAGCTGCAGCCTTCCTTTCCAGTTTGAAAAAGCATGGGATTGGTGTTTCCCTCCTCCCCTTTCTCCCCAGAGCCCAGTTGCCAAACCTGGCCCTGAAGACCATTTTGGTGCTGGGGGATCTCAGTCTCCTGGACTAAGTGGTCAACTAGGAGGCCATTTTCCAGCTGTCTGTCCAGATTCCCAGCCATGCCCGTAGACGAGCAACAGTAATCCTGACATGTGGGATCTACTGTGTCCAGCTGCACCCTTCCTCTCCACCCAAATCCCAGTTGCCAAACCTGGCCCTGAAAACCAGTTTGTCTTGGGGAGATCTCGGTCTCCTGGATTAAGTGGTCAGCCCAGGAAGCCATTGGCCAGCTGTCTGCCCAAATTCCCAGCCATATTGTAGGAGAGGGGCCAGAATACTGGCATGTGTGATCGCCTGGGTCCAGCTGCAGCCTCCCTTTCCAGTATGAGAAAGCATGTGAGAAAATTTTGCCTCCTCCCCTTTCTCCCAAGAGCCCAGTTGCCAAAACTGGCCCTGAAGACCATTTTGGCGCTGGGGGATCTCAGTCTCCTGGACTAAGTGGTCAACCAGGAGGCCATTTTCCAGCTGTCTGTCCAGATTCCCAGCCATGCCCGTAGACGAGCAACAGTAATCCTGACATGTGGGATCTTCTGTGTCCAGCTGCACCCTTCCTCTCCACCCAAAGCCCAGTCGCCAAACCTGGCCCTGGAAACCAGTTTGTCTTGGGGAATTCTTGGTCTCCTGGATTAAGTGGTCAGCCCAGGAGGCCATTGGCCAGCTGTCTGCCCAAATTCCCAGCCATATTGTAGGAGAGGGGCCGGAATACTGGCATGTGTGATCGCCTGGGTCCAGCTGCAGCCTTCCTTTCCAGTATGAGAAAGCATGTGAGAAAATTTTGCCTTCTCCCCATCCCCTCAGAGGTCAAATCCCAAGCATGGCCTTGAAAGCCAGCCTGTCTTGGGGGTTCCTGGTATCCAGGACTAACTGGTTAGTCCTGAAAGCCTCTGGCCAGCTGTCTGTCCAGATTAGCAGCCATGCCAGTAGAAGAGGAACAAAAATCCTGACATGTGGAATCTTCTGTGTCCAGCTGCAGCCTTTCATTCCAGGTTGAAAAAGCATGGGATTGGTGTTTCCCTCCTCCCCTTTCTCCCCAGAGTCCAGTTGCCAAACCTGGCCCTGAAGACCATTTTGGCACTGGGGGATCTCAGTCTCCTGGACTAAGTGGTCAACCAGGAGGCCATTTTCCAGCTGTCTGTCCAGATTCCCAGCCATGCCCGTAGATGAGCAACAGTAATCCTGACATGTGGGATCTTCTGTGTCCAGCTGCACCCTTCCTCTCCACCCAAAGCCCAGTTGCCAAACCTGGCCCTGAAAACCAGTTTGTCTTGGGGAGATCTCGGTCTCCTGGATTAAGTGGTCAGCCCAGGAGGCCATTGGCCAGCTGTCTGCCCAAATTCCCAGCCATATTGTAGGAGAGGGGCCAGAATACCGGCATGTGTGATCGCCTGGGTTCAGCTGCAGCCTCCCTTTCCAGTATGAGAAAGCATGTGAGAAAATTTTGCCTCCTCCCCATCCCCCCAGAGGTCAAATCCCAAACATGGCCTTGAAAGCCAGCCTGTCTTGGGGGCTCCTGTTATCCAGGACTAACTGGTTAGTCCTGAAAGCCTTTGGCCAGCTGTCTGTCCAGATTAACAGCCATGCCAGTAGAAGAGGAACAGAAATCCTGACATGTGGAATCTTCTGTGTCCAGCTGCAGCCTTTCTTTCCAGTTTGAAAAAGCATGGGATTGGTGTTTCCCTCCTCCCCTTTCTCCCCAGAGCCCAGTTGCCAAACCTGGCACTGAAGACCATTTTGGCGCTGGGGGATCTCAGTCTCCTGGACTAAGTGGTCAACCAGGAGGCCATTTTCCAGCTGTCTGTCCAGATTCCCAGCCATACCTGTAGGAGAGGAACAGGAATCCTGGCATATCGGTTAGTCTGGGTCACATGTAGCCTCCCTCTCCAGTATGAAAAAGCATGGGGGAGGAATTTGCCTCCTTTCCATCCTCCCAGATCTCAGATTCCAGACCTGGCCTTGAAAGCCAGCTTGGCGTGGGGGGCTCTCAGTCTCCAGGATCAACTGGTTAGTCCTAAAGTCCTTTGGCCAGCTGTGTGTCCAGTTTACCATCCATGTCATTAGAAGAGGAGCAGTAATCCTGATACTGCGATCTTCTGGGTCTATGTGCAGCCTTCCTCTCCAGTTTGGAAGAGCATGGGATTGGAGTTTCCCTCCTCCCCCCTATCACAAAAGCCCAGTTTCCAAACCTGGCCCTGAAGACCAGTTTGACATGGGGGGATCTTGGTCCCCTGGCCTAAGTGGTCAGCCCAAGTGGCCAATGCCGAGCTATCTGCCCAGATTCCTAGACATACCCGTAGGACAGGAGCAGGAATCCTGGCATGTGTTATCATCTGGGTCCAACTGCAGGTTCCCTCTCCAGTATGAAAAAGCATGGGAATTGAGTTTGCCCACTCCCCATCACCAAGAGTTCGGATGCTAGACGTGGCCTTGAAATTCAGCCAGGCCTCAGAGGCTCTCGGTCTCCTGGACTAAGTCGTCAGCCCAGGTGGCCATTGGCCAGCTGTCTGCCCAAATTCTCAGCCATATTTATAGGAGAGGAGCAGGAATACTGGCATGTGTTATCATCTGGGTCCAGCTGCAACCTCCCTCTCCAGTATGAAAAAGCATGGGAAAGGAGTTTGCCTCCTCCCCATCGACCCAGACTGAGATGCCAGACCTGGCCTTGAAAGCCAGTTTGGCGTGGGAGTTCGTGGTATCCAGTACTAACTGGTCAGTCCTGAAGGCCTTTGGACATCTGTCTGTCCAGATTCCCAGCCATGCCAGTAGAAAAGGAGCAGTAGTCCTGTCATTTTGGATCTTCTGGGTCCAGCTGCAGCATTCCTATCCAGATTGAAAAAGCATGGGATTGGAGTTTACCTCCTCTCCCTCCCCGTAGAGCCCAGTTGCCAAACCTGGTGCTGAAGACCAGTTTGACATGGGGAGATCTCGGTCACCTGGATGAAGTGGTAAGCCCAAAAGGCCATTGGCAAGCTGTCTGCCCAGAATCCCAGTCATACCCGTAGGAAAGGAGCAGGAATTCTGGTATGTGGGATCATTTGGGTCCAACTGCAGCCTTCCTCTTCAGTATGAAAAGCATGGGGGAAGAGTTTGCCTCCTCCTCATCTCCCCAGAGATCAGATGCCATACCTGGCCTTGAAAGACAGCTTGCCATGGGGGCTCCTGGTCTCCAGAACTAAGTGGTCAGTACGGAAGGCCTTTGGATAGCTGTCTGTCCAGATTCCCAGCCATGCCCATAGAAGAGGAACAGTAATCTTGAAATGTGGGATCTTGTAGGTCCATCTGCAGCCTTCCTATACACTATAAAAAAGCATGGGGGAGAACTTTGCCTCCTCCCCCTCGCCCCAGAGCCCAGTTGCCAAACCTGGCCCTGAAGAGCAGTTTGGCATGGGGGGAATCTCGGTTTCCTGGACTAATTGGTCAGCCCAGGAGGCCATTGGTCAGCAGTCTGCCAAAATTCTTAGCCATACCAGTAGGAGAGGAGCAGGAATCATGACATGTGGGATCTTCTGGCTTCAGCTGCAGCCTTCCTTTCCAGTTTGAAAAAGCATGAGATTGGAGTTTCCCTTCTCCCTTCTCCCCCCAGAGCCCAGCTGCCAAACCTGGCCATGAATACCAGTTGGGCACAACGGGATCTCAGTCTAATAAACTAAGTGGTAAACGCAGAAGCTCTTCAGTCAGCTTGCTGCACAGATTCACAGCCATACCCATAGGAGAGGAGCATGAATCCTGGCATGTGGGATCGTCTGTGTCCACATGCAGCCTCACTCTCCAGTATGAAGAAGCATGGGGGAGGAATTTGTCCCCTCCCTATCCCACCAGAGCACAGGTGCCAGACCTGGCCTTGAAAGCCAGCTTGGCGTGGGGGCACTTGGTCTCCAGGACTAACGGGTCAGTCCTAAATGCCATTGGCCAGCTGTGTGTCCAAATGACCAGCCATGCAAATAGAAGAGGAGAAGAAATCCTGATATGTGGGATCTTCTGGGTCCAGGTGCAGCTTTCCACTCTAGTTTGAAAAAGCATGGGATTGGATTTTCCATCCTACCCCCTACCCACAGAGCCCAGTTGCCAAACCTGGCCCTGAAGACCATTTTGGCATGGGGGGATCTCGGTCCCCTAGACTAAGTGGTCAGCCCAGAATGCCAATGTCCAGCTATCTGCCCAGATTCCTAGCCATACCCGTAGGAGAGGAGCAGGATTCCTGGCATGTGGGATCGCCACGGTCCACCTCCAGCATCCCTTTCCAGTATATAAAAGCATGTGGGATTGACTCAGATCTCAGATGCCAGACCTGGCCTTGAAAGCCAGCTTGGCATGGGATCTCGTGGTCTCCAGGTCTGGTCAGGATTGAAGGCCTTTGGACAGCTGTCTGTCCAGATTCCCATTCATGCCACTAGATGAGTAACAGTAATCGTGGCATGTGGGTTCTTCAGTGTCCAGGTGCAGCCTCCCTCTCCAGTATGAAAAAGTATGGGGGAGGATTTTGCATCATTCCCATCCCTCCAGAAACCCCGATGCCATACCTGTCCTTGAAAGCCAGCCAGGGGTGGGGGGCTCTCATTCTGCTGGACTGAGTGTTCAGTCCTGAAGACCTATGGCCAGCAGTCTATCCAGATTCACCAACTATGCCAGTAGAAGAGGAGCAGTAGTCCTGACATGTTGGAACTTCTGGGTACAGCTGAAGACTTCCTCTCCAGTTTGAAAAAGCATGGGATTGGAGTTTCCCTCCTCCCCACTCCCAGTAGAGCACAGGTGCTAAACCTGGTCCTAAGGATCTCGGTCAACTGGACTAAGTGGTAGCCCAGGTGGCAATTGGCCAGCTGTCTTCCCAGATTCCCAGACAAACACATAGGAGTGTAGCAGGAATTCTGGTATGTGGAATCATCTGGTTTCAGCTGAGTCTCCCTCTCCAGTATGAAAAAGCATGGGAAAGGAGTATGCCTCCTCCCCATCGACCCAGATCTCAGATGCCAGACCTGGCCTTGAAAGCCAGCTTGGCATGGGAGCTCGTGGTCTCCAGGTCTGGTCAGTATTGAAGGCCTTTGTACAGCTGTCTGTCCAGATTCCCAGTCATGCCACGAGATGAGTAACAGTAATCTTGGCATGTGGGTTCTTCAGTGTCCAGGTGCAGCCTCCCTCTCCAGTATGAAAAAGTATGGGGGAGGATTTTGCCTCATCCCCTTCTCCCCAGACCTCAGATGCCAGAACTGGAATTTAAAGGCAATTTGACAACGGGGGCTCGGTCTTCAGGACTATCTGGTCAGTCCTGAAGGCCTTTGACCAGATGTCTGTCCAGATTCACAACCATGCCAGTAGAAGAATAGCAATCCTGAAATGTGAAATATTCTATTTCCAGCTGCAGCCTTCCTTTCCAGTTTGAAAAAGCATGGGATTGGAGTTTCCCTCCTCCTCCCTCTCCTCAGAGCCCAGTTGCCAAACCTGGCCCTGAATACCAGTTTGAGGCAATCGGATCTCAGTCTACTGGACTAAGTGCTCAGCCCAGAAGGCCATTGGCCTGCTGTCTGCCCAGATTCCCAGCCATATTAGTAGGAGAGGTACAGGAATCCTGGCATGTGCGATCGTCTGGGTCAACCTGCAGCCTCCATCTCCAGTATGAAAAAGCAAGGGAGGAATTTGCCTCCTCTTCATCTTCCCAGAGCTCAGATGCCAGACCTGAACGTGAACGCCAGCCACGGTGGGGGTATCTCGTCATCCTGAACTAAGTGTTCAGTGCTGACGGCTTTTGGCCAGCAGTGTATCCAGATTACCAGCCATGCCAGTAGAAGAGGAGCAGAAGTCCTGACATGTTGGATCTTCTGGGTACAGCTGAAGCCTTCCTCTCCTGTTTGAAAAAGCATGGGATTGGAGTTTCCCTCCTCCCCCCTCCCCGTAAAGCACAGGTGTTCAACCTGGTCCTAAAAACAAATTTGGCATGGGGGGATCTCGGACGTCAGGAATAAGTGGTAGCCCAGGTGGCCATTGGCCAGCTGTCTGCACAGATTCACAGCAATACCCGTAAGAGAGTAGCAGGAATTCTGGTATGTGGGATCATCTGGGTTAACTGCAGCCTCCCTCTCCAACACAAAAATGCATTTGCAAGGAGTATGCCTCCTCCCCGTAGACCCGGATCTCAGATGCCAGACCTGGCCTTGAGAGCCAGCTTGGCATGGGAGTCTTGGTCTCCAGGTCTGTTCAGTATTGAAGGCCTTTAGACAGCTGTCTTCCAGATTCCCAGTCATCCCACAAGATGAGTAACAGTAATCTTGGCATATGGGTTCTTCAGTGTCCAGATGCAGCCACCCTCTCCAGTATGTAAAAGTATGGGGGAGGATTTTGCCTCATCCTCTTCTCCCCAGACCTCAGATGCCAGACCTGGCCTTTAAAGGAGTCCTGGTCTCCAGGTCTAGTCAGTATTGAAGGCCTTTGGACAGCTGTCTGTCCAGATTCCCAGTCATGCCACGAGATGAGTAACAGTAACCTTGGCATGTGGTTCCTTCAGAGTCCAGGTGCAGCCTCCCTCTCCAGTATGAAAAAGTATGGGAGAGGATTTTGCCTCATCCCCATCAGTCCAGAACACGGATGCTAGACCTGTCATCGAAAGCCAGCCAGGGGTGGGGGGCTCTCGTCCTCCTGGACTAAGTGTTCAGTGCTGATGGCCTTTGGCCAGCAGTCTATCCAGATTTCCAGCATGCCAGTTGAGGAGGAGCCGTTGTCCTTGCATTTTGGATCTTCTGGGTACAGCTGAAGCCTTTTCCTCTAGTTTGAAAAAGCATGGGATTGGAGTTTCCCTCCTCCCCCTCCCCGTAGAGCACAGGTGTTCAACCTGGTCCTAAAAACCAATTTGGCATGGGGGGATCTCGGTCTTCTGGACTAAGTGGTATCCCAGGTGGCCATTGGCCAGCTGTCTGCCCAGATTCCCAGCCATACCCGTAGGAGAGTAGCAGGAATTCTGTTATTTGGGATCGTCTGGGTAGAGCTGCAGCCTCCCTCTCCAATATGAAAAAGCATTTGCAAGGAGTATGCCTCCTCCGATCGACCCAGACCTCAGATGCCAGACCTGGCCTTGAAATCCTGCTTGGCATGGGAGTCTTGGTCTCCGGGTCTGGTCAATACTGAAGCCATTTGGAGAGCTGTCTTCCAGATTCCCAGTCATGCCACTAGATTAGTAACAGTAATTTTGGCATGTGGGTTCTCTAGTGTCCAGGTGCAGCCTCTCTCTCCAGTATGTAAAAGTGTGGGGGAGGATTTTGCCTCATCCCCTTCTCCCCAGACCTCAGATGCCAGACCTGGCCTTTAAAGGCAATTTGTCGTTGGGGGCGTTGTCTTCAGTACTAACTGTTCAGTCCTGAAGGCCTTTGATCAGATGTGTGTCCAGATTCCCAACCATGCCAGTAGAAGAATAGCTATCCTGATATGTGAAATCTTCTATTTCCAGCTGCAGCCTTCCTTTCCAGTTTGAAAAAGCATGGGATTGGAATTTCCCTCCTCCACCCTCCCCACAGAGCTCAGTATCCAAACCTGGCCCTAAAGACCAGTTTGGCACAATGGGATCTCAGTCTAATGGACAAAGTGCTCAGCCCAGAAGGCCATTGGCCTGCTGTCTGCCCAGATTCCCAGCCATACTTGTAGGAGAGGTGCAGGAATCCTGGCATGTGCGATCATCTGCATCAAACTGCAGCCTCCCTCTCAATTATGAAAAAGCACGTGGGAGGAATTTGCCTCCTCCCCATCTTTCCGGAGCTCAGGTGCCAGACCTGGACGTGAACACCTGCCAGGGTTGGGGGGCTCTCGTTCTCCTTGACTAAGTTTTTAGTCCTGACGGCCTTTGGACAGCAGTCTATCCAGATTCCCAGCCATGCCAGTAGAAGAGGAGCAGTATTCCTGACATGTTAGATCTTCTGGGTACAGCTGAACCTTTTCTCTCCAGTTTGAAAAAGCATGGGATTGGACTTTACCTCCTCACCCTCCCCGTAGAGCACAGGTGCTAAACCTGGTCCTAAAGACCAATTTGGCATGGGGGATTTCGGTCTCCTTGGATTAATTGGTACCCCAGGTGGAATTGGGCCCGCTGTCTGCCCAGATTCCCAGCCATACCCGTAGGAGAGTAGCAGGAATTCTGTTATTTGGGATCGTCTGGGTAGAGCTGCAGCCTCCCTCTCCAATATGAAAAAGCATTTTCAAGGAGTATGCCTCCTCCCATCAACCCAGACCTCAGATGCCAGACCTGGCCTTGAAAGCCAGCTTGGCATGGGAGCTCGTGGTCTCCAGGTCTGGTCAGTATTGAAGGCCTTTGGACAGCTGTCTGTCCAGATTCCCAGTCATGCCACGAGATGAGTAACAGTAACCTTGGCATGTGGTTCCTTCAGAGTCCAGGTGCAGCCTCCCTCTCCAGGATGAAAAAGTAATGGGGGAGGATTTTGCCTCATCCCCATTCGTCCAGAACCACGATGCCAGACGTGTCATCTAAAGCCAGCCAGGGGTGGGGGGCTCTCGTCCTCCTGGACAAAGTGTTCAGTGCTGATGGCCTTTGGCCAGCAGTCTATCCAGATTCCCAGCATGCCAGTAGAAGAGGAGCAGTAGTCCTTACATTTTGAATCTTCTGGTTACAGCTAAAGCCTTTTCCTCTAGTTTGAAAAAGCATGGGATTGGAGTTTCTGTCCACTCCCTCCCCGTAGAGCACAGGTGTTCAACCTGGTCCTAAAAACCATTTGGCATGGGTGGATCTCGTTTTTCTGGACTAAGTTGTATCCGAGATGGCCATTGGTCAGCTGTCTGCCCAGATTCCCAGTCATATTTGTAGGAGAGGTGCAGGAATCCTGGCATGTGCAATCGTCTGGGTCAAACTGCAGCCTCCCTCTCCAGTATGAAAAAGCACGGGGGAGGAATTTGCCTCCTCCCCATCAACCCAGAGTTCAGATGTCAGACCTGGCCTTTAAAGGCAATTTGTCATCGGGGGCATTGTCTTCAGTACTAACTGTTCAGTCCTGAAGGCCTTTGACCAGATGTCTATCCAGATTGCCAACCATGCCAGTAGAAGGTAAATAGCAATCCTGACATGTGAGATCTTTTATTTCCAGCTGCAGCCTTCCTTTCCAGTTAGTAAAAAAATGGGATTGGAGTTTCCCTCCTCCACCCTCCCCACAGAGCCCAGTTGTCAAACGTGGCCCTGAAGACCAGTTTGGCTCAATGGGATCTCAGTCTAAGGGAAAATTTGCTCAGCCCAGAAGGTCATTGGCCTGCTGTCTGCCCAGATTCCCAGCCATATTTGTAGAAGAGGTGCAGCAATCCTGGCATGTGCGATCGTCTGGGCCAACCTGCAGCCTCAATTTCCAGTATGAAAAAGCACGGGGGAGGAATTTGCCTCCTCCCCATCTACCCAGAGTTCAGATGCCAGACCTGGCCTTGAACGCCTGCCAGGGGTGGGGGGCTCTCGTCCTCCTGGACTAAGTGTTCAGTGCTCATGGCCTTTGGCCAGCAGTCTATCCAGATTCCCAGCCATGCCAGTAGAAGAGGAGCAGTAGTCCTGACATGTTGGATCTTCTGGGTACAGCTGAAGCTTTCCACTCCAGTTTGAAAAATCATGGGATTGGAGTTTTCCTCCTCCCCCCTCCCCGTAGAGCACAGGTGTTCAGCCTGGTCCTAAATACCACTTTGGCATGGGGGGGGATCTCGGACTCCTGGACTTCGTGGTAGCCAGGTGGCCATTGGCCAGCCATCTGCCCAGATGCCCAGCCATACCCGTAGGAGAGTAGCAGGAATTCTGGTATGTGGGATCATCTGGGTTCAGCTGCAACCTCCCTCTCCAGTAAGAAAAGGCATTTGAAAGGAGTATGCCTCCTCCCATCGTCCCAGACCTCAGATGCCAGACCTAGCCTTGAATGCCAGCTTGGCATGGGAGCTCGTGGTCTCCAGGTCTGGTCAGTATTGAAGGCCTTTGGACAGCTGTCTGTCCAGATTCCCAGTCATGCCACGAGATGAGTAACAGTAACCTTGGCATGTGGTTCCTTCAGAGTCCAGGTGCAGCCTCCCTCTCCAGGATAAAAAAGTAATGGGGAAGGATTTTGCCTCATTCCCATCCCTCCAGAACCCCGATGCCAGACCTGTCCTCGAAAGCCAGCCAGGGGTGGGGGGCTCTCAATCTCCTGGACTAAGTGTTCAGTTTTGACAGCCTTTGGCCAGCAGACTATCCAGATTCTCAGCCATGAGAGGAGAAGAGGAGCAGTAGTCCTGAAATGTTGGATCTTCTGGGTACAGCTGAATCTTCCTCTCTAGTTTGAAAAACCATGGGATTGGAGTTTCCCTCCTCCCCTCCCCGTAGAGCGCAGGTGCTAAACCTGGTCCTAAAGACCAATTTGGCATGGGGGATTTCGGTCTCCTTGGATTAATTGGTAGCCCATGTGGAATTTGGCCCGCTGTCTGCCCAGATTCCCAGCCATACCCGTAGGAGAGTAGCAGGAATTCTGTTATTTGGGATCGTCTGGGTAGAGCTGCAGCCTCCCTCTCCATTATGAAAAAGCATTTTCAAGAAGTATGCCTCCTCCCATCGACCCAGACCTCAGATGCCAGACCTGGCCTTGAAAGCCAGCTTGACATGGGAGCTCATGGTCTCCAGGTCTAGTCAGTATTGAAGGCCTTTGGAGAGCTGTCTGTCCAGATTCCCAGTCATGCCTCGAGATGACTAACAGTAATCTTGGCATGTGGGTTCTTCAGTGTCCGGGTGCAGCTTCCTCTCCAGTATGAAGAAGTATGGGGGAGGATTTTGCCTCATCCCCATTTGTCCAGAACCCGGATGCCAGACGTGTCATGTAAAGCCAGCCAGGGGTGGGGGGCTCTTGTCCTCCTGGACTAAGTGTTCAGTGCTGATGGCCTTTGGCCAGCAGTCTATCCAGATTCCCAGCATGCCAGTAGAAGCGGACCAGTAGTCCTTATATTTTGGATCTTCTGGTTACAGCTGAATCTTCCTCTCTAGTTTGAAAAAGCATGGGATTGGAGTTTCCGTCCTCCCCCTCCCCGTAGAGCACCCGTGTTCAACCTGGTCCTAAAAACCAATTTGGCATGGGGGGATCTCGTTCTTCTGGACTAAGTGGTAACCCAGGTGGCCATTGGCCAGCTGTTTGCCCAGATTCCCAGCCATATTTTAGGAGAGGTGCAGGAATCCTGGCATGTGAGATCATCTGGGTCAACCTGCAGCCTCCCTCTCCAGTATGAAAAAGCACGGGGGAGGAATTTGCCTCCTCCCCATCTACCCAGAGTTCAGATGCCAGACCTGGCCTTGAACGCCTGCCAGGGGTGGGGGGCTCTCGTCCTCCTGGACTAAGTGTTCAGTGCTCATGGCCTTTGGCCAGCAGTTTATCCAGATTCCCAGCCATGCCAGTAGAAGAAGAGCAGTAGTCCTGACATGTTGGATCTTCTGGGTACAGCTTAAGCCTTCCTCTCCAATTTGAAAAACCATGGGATTGGAGTTTTCCTCCTCCCCCCTCCCCGTAGAGCACAGGTGTTCAGCCTGGTCCTAAATAACACTTTGGCATGGGGGGGATCTCGGACTCCTGCACTAAGTGGTAGCCAGGTGGCCATTGGCCAGCCATCTGCCCAGATGCCCAGCCATACCCGTAGGAGAGTAGCAGGAATTCTGGTATGTGGGATCATCTGGGTTCAGCTGCAACCTCCCTCTCCAGTAAGAAAAGGCATTTGAAAGGAGTATGCCTCCTCCCATCGACCCAGACCTCAGATGCCAGACCTGGCCTTGAAAGCCAGCTTGGCATGGGAGCTCGTGGTCTCCAGGTCTGGTCAGTATTGAAGGCCTTTGGACAGCTGTCTGTCCAGATTCCCAGTCATGCCACGAGATGAGTAACAGTAACCTTGGCATGTGGTTCCTTCAGAGTCCAGGTGCAGCCTCTCTCTCCAGGACGAAAAAGTAATGCGGGAGGATTTTGCCTCATTCCCATCCCTCCAGAACCCAGATGCCAGACCTGTCCTCGAAAGCCAGCCAGGGGTGGGGGGCTCTCAATCTCCTGGACTAAGTGTTCAGTTCTGACATCCTTTGGCCAGCAGTCTATCCAGATTCCCAGCCATGCGAGGAGAAGAGGAGCAGTAGTCCTGACACTTTGGATCTTCTGAAGTCTTCCTCTCTAATTTGAAAAAGCATGGGATTAGAGTTTCCCTCCTCCCCTCCCCGTAGAGCACAGGTGCTAAACCTGGTTCTAAAGACCAATTTGGCATGGGGGATTTCGGTCTCCTTGGATTAATTGGTAGCCCAGGTGGAATTTGGCCCGCTGTCTGCCCAGATTCCCAGCCATACCCGTAGGAGAGTAGCAGCAATTCTATTATTTGGGTTCGTCTGGGTAGAGATGCATCCTCCCTCTCCAATATGAAAAAGCATTTTCAAGAAGTATGCCTCCTCCCATCGACCCAGACCTCAGATGCCAGACCTGGCCTTGAAAGCCAGCTTGGCATGGGAGCTCGTGGTCTCCATTTCTGGTCAGTATTGAAGGCCTTTAGACAGCTGTCTGTCCAGATTCCCAGTCATGCCACGAGATGAATAACAGTAATCTTGGCATGCGGTTCCTTCTGTGTCCAGGTGTAGCCTCCCTCTCCAGTATGTAATAGTATGGGGGAGGATTTTGCCTCATCCCCTTCTCCCCAGACCTCAGATGCCAGACCTGTCCTTTAATGGCAATTTGTCTTCGGGGGCATTGTCTTCAGTACTAACTGTTCAGTCCTGAAGGCCTTTGACCAGATGTCTATCCAGATTGCCAACCATGCCAGTAGAAGTTAAATAGCAATCCTGACATGTGAGATCTTTTATTTCCAGCTGCAGCCTTCCTTTCCAGTTAGTAAAAAAATGGGATTGGAGTTTCCCTCCTCCACCCTCCCCACAGAGCCCAGTTGTCAAACGTGGCCCTGAAGACCAGTTTGGCTCAATGGGATCTCAGTCTAAGGGAAAATTTGCTCAGCCCAGAAGGTCATTGGCCTGCTGTCTGCCCAGATTCCCAGCCATATTTGTAGAAGAGGTGCAGCAATCCTGGCATGTGCGATCGTCTGGGCCAACCTGCAGCCTCAATTTCCAGTATGAAAAAGCACGGGGGAGGAATTTGCCTCCTCCCCATCTACCCAGAGTTCAGATGCCAGACCTGGCCTTGAACGCCTGCCAGGGGTGGGGGGCTCTCGTCCTCCTGGACTAAGTGTTCAGTGCTCATGGCCTTTGGCCAGCAGTCTATCCAGATTCCCAGCCATGCCAGTAGAAGAGGAGCAGTAGTCCTGACATGTTGGATCTTCTGGGTACAGCTGAAGCTTTCCACTCCAGTTTGAAAAATCATGGGATTGGAGTTTTCCTCCTCCCCCCTCCCCGTAGAGCACAGGTGTTCAGCCTGGTCCTAAATACCAATTTGGCATGGGGGGGATCTCGGACTCCTGGACTTCGTGGTAGCCAGGTGGCCATTGGCCAGCCGTCTGCCCAGATGCCCAGCCATACCCGTAGGAGAGTAGCAGGAATTCTGGTATGTGGGATCATCTGGGTTCAGCTGCAACCTCCCTCTCCAGTAAGAAAAGGCATTTGAAAGGAGTATGCCTCCTCCCATCGACCCAGACCTCAGATGCCAGACCTAGCCTTGAATGCCAGCTTGGCATGGGAGCTCGTGGTCTCCAGGTCTGGTCAGTATTGAAGGCCTTTGGACAGCTGTCTGTCCAGATTCCCAGTCATGCCACGAGATGAGTAACAGTAACCTTGGCAGGTGGTTCCTTCAGAGTCCAGGTGCAGCCTCCCTCTCCAGGATGAAAAAGTAATGGGGGAGGATTTTGCCTCATTCCAATCCCTCAAGTACCCCGATGCCAGACCTGTCCTCGAAAGCCAGCCAGGGGTGGGGGGCTCTCAATCTCCTGGACTAAGTGTTCAGTTTTGACAGCCTTTGGCCAGCAGACTATCCAGATTCTCAGCCATGAGAGGAGAAGAGGAGCAGTAGTCCTGACATGTTGGATCTTCTGGGTACAGCTGAATCTTCCTCTCTAGTTTGAAAAACCATGGGATTGGAGTTTCCCTCCTCCCCTCCCCGTAGAGCGCAGGTGCTAAACCTGGTCCTAAAGACCAATTTGGCATGGGGGATTTCGGTCTCCTTGGATTAATTGGTAGCCCATGTGGAATTTGGCCCGCTGTCTGCCCAGATTCCCAGCCATACCCGTAGGAGAGTAGCAGGAATTCTGTTATTTGGGATCGTCTGGGTAGAGCTGCAGCCTCCCTCTCCATTATGAAAAAGCATTTTCAAGAAGTATGCCTCCTCCCATCGACCCAGACCTCAGATGCCAGACCTGGCCTTGAAAGCCAGCTTGACATGGGAGCTCGTGGTCTCCAGGTCTAGTCAGTATTGAAGGCCTTTGGAGAGCTGTCTGTCCAGATTCCCAGTCATGCCTCGAGATGACTAACAGTAATCTTGGCATGTGGGTTCTTCAGTGTCCGGGTGCAGCTTCCTCTCCAGTATGAAGAAGTATGGGGGAGGATTTTGCCTCATCCCCATTTGTCCAGAACCCGGATGCCAGACGTGTCATGTAAAGCCAGCCAGGGGTGGGGGGCTCTTGTCCTCCTGGACTAAGTGTTCAGTGCTGATGGCCTTTGGCCAGCAGTCTATCCAGATTCCCAGCATGCCAGTAGAAGCGGACCAGTAGTCCTTATATTTTGGATCTTCTGGTTACAGCTGAATCTTCCTCTCTAGTTTGAAAAAGCATGGGATTGGAGTTTCCGTCCTCCCCCTCCCCGTAGAGCACCCGTGTTCAACCTGGTCCTAAAAACCAATTTGGCATGGGGGGATCTCGTTCTTCTGGACTAAGTGGTAACCCAGGTGGCCATTGGCCAGCTGTTTGCCCAGATTCCCAGCCATATTTTAGGAGAGGTGCAGGAATCCTGGCATGTGAGATCATCTGGGTCAACCTGCAGCCTCCCTCTCCAGTATGAAAAAGCACGGGGGAGGAATTTGCCTCCTCCCCATCTACCCAGAGTTCAGATGCCAGACCTGGCCTTGAACGCCTGCCAGGGGTGGGGGGCTCTCGTCCTCCTGGACTAAGTGTTCAGTGCTCATGGCCTTTGGCCAGCAGTTTATCCAGATTCCCAGCCATGCCAGTAGAAGAAGAGCAGTAGTCCTGACATGTTGGATCTTCTGGGTACAGCTTAAGCCTTCCTCTCCAATTTGAAAAACCATGGGATTGGAGTTTTCCTCCTCCCCCCTCCCCGTAGAGCACAGGTGTTCAGCCTGGTCCTAAATAACACTTTGGCATGGGGGGGATCTCGGACTCCTGCACTAAGTGGTAGCCAGGTGGCCATTGGCCAGCCATCTGCCCAGATGCCCAGCCATACCCGTAGGAGAGTAGCAGGAATTCTGGTATGTGGGATCATCTGGGTTCAGCTGCAACCTCCCTCTCCAGTAAGAAAAGGCATTTGAAAGGAGTATGCCTCCTCCCATCGACCCAGACCTCAGATGCCAGACCTGGCCTTGAAAGCCAGCTTGGCATGGGAGCTCGTGGTCTCCAGGTCTGGTCAGTATTGAAGGCCTTTGGACAGCTGTCTGTCCAGATTCCCAGTCATGCCACGAGATGAGTAACAGTAACCTTGGCATGTGGTTCCTTCAGAGTCCAGGTGCAGCCTCTCTCTCCAGGACGAAAAAGTAATGCGGGAGGATTTTGCCTCATTCCCATCCCTCCAGAACCCAGATGCCAGACCTGTCCTCGAAAGCCAGCCAGGGGTGGGGGGCTCTCAATCTCCTGGACTAAGTGTTCAGTTCTGACATCCTTTGGCCAGCAGTCTATCCAGATTCCCAGCCATGCGAGGAGAAGAGGAGCAGTAGTCCTGACACTTTGGATCTTCTGGGTACAGCTGAAGTCTTCCTCTCTAATTTGAAAAAGCATGGGATTAGAGTTTCCCTCCTCCCCTCCCCGTAGAGCACAGGTGCTAAACCTGGTTCTAAAGACCAATTTGGCATGGGGGATTTCGGTCTCCTTGGATTAATTGGTAGCCCAGGTGGAATTTGGCCCGCTGTCTGCCCAGATTCCCAGCCATACCCGTAGGAGAGTAGCAGCAATTCTATTATTTGGGTTCGTCTGGGTAGAGATGCATCCTCCCTCTCCAATATGAAAAAGCATTTTCAAGAAGTATGCCTCCTCCCATCGACCCAGACCTCAGATGCCAGACCTGGCCTTGAAAGCCAGCTTGGCATGGGAGCTCGTGGTCTCCATTTCTGGTCAGTATTGAAGGCCTTTAGACAGCTGTCTGTCCAGATTCCCAGTCATGCCACGAGATGAATAACAGTAATCTTGGCATGCGGTTCCTTCTGTGTCCAGGTGTAGCCTCCCTCTCCAGTATGTAATAGTATGGGGGAGGATTTTGCCTCATCCCCTTCTCCCCAGACCTCAGATGCCAGACCTGTCCTTTAATGGCAATTTGTCTTCGGGGGCATTGTCTTCAGTACTAACTGTTCAGTCCTGAAGGCCTTTGACCAGATGTCTATCCAGATTGCCAACCATGCCAGTAGAAGTTAAATAGCAATCCTGACATGTGAGATCTTTTATTTCCAGCTGCAGCCTTCCTTTCCAGTTAGTAAAAAAATGGGATTGGAGTTTCCCTCCTCCACCCTCCCCACAGAGCCCAGTTGTCAAACGTGGCCCTGAAGACCAGTTTGGCTCAATGGGATCTCAGTCTAAGGGAAAATTTGCTCAGCCCAGAAGGTCATTGGCCTGCTGTCTGCCCAGATTCCCAGCCATATTTGTAGAAGAGGTGCAGCAATCCTGGCATGTGCGATCGTCTGGGCCAACCTGCAGCCTCAATTTCCAGTATGAAAAAGCACGGGGGAGGAATTTGCCTCCTCCCCATCTACCCAGAGTTCAGATGCCAGACCTGGCCTTGAACGCCTGCCAGGGGTGGGGGGCTCTCGTCCTCCTGGACTAAGTGTTCAGTGCTCATGGCCTTTGGCCAGCAGTCTATCCAGATTCCCAGCCATGCCAGTAGAAGAGGAGCAGTAGTCCTGACATGTTGGATCTTCTGGGTACAGCTGAAGCTTTCCACTCCAGTTTGAAAAATCATGGGATTGGAGTTTTCCTCCTCCCCCCTCCCCGTAGAGCACAGGTGTTCAGCCTGGTCCTAAATACCACTTTGGCATGGGGGGGATCTCGGACTCCTGGACTTCGTGGTAGCCAGGTGGCCATTGGCCAGCCATCTGCCCAGATGCCCAGCCATACCCGTAGGAGAGTAGCAGGAATTCTGGTATGTGGGATCATCTGGGTTCAGCTGCAACCTCCCTCTCCAGTAAGAAAAGGCATTTGAAAGGAGTATGCCTCCTCCCATCGTCCCAGACCTCAGATGCCAGACCTAGCCTTGAATGCCAGCTTGGCATGGGAGCTCGTGGTCTCCAGGTCTGGTCAGTATTGAAGGCCTTTGGACAGCTGTCTGTCCAGATTCCCAGTCATGCCACGAGATGAGTAACAGTAACCTTGGCATGTGGTTCCTTCAGAGTCCAGGTGCAGCCTCCCTCTCCAGGATAAAAAAGTAATGGGGAAGGATTTTGCCTCATTCCCATCCCTCCAGAACCCCGATGCCAGACCTGTCCTCGAAAGCCAGCCAGGGGTGGGGGGCTCTCAATCTCCTGGACTAAGTGTTCAGTTTTGACAGCCTTTGGCCAGCAGACTATCCAGATTCTCAGCCATGAGAGGAGAAGAGGAGCAGTAGTCCTGAAATGTTGGATCTTCTGGGTACAGCTGAATCTTCCTCTCTAGTTTGAAAAACCATGGGATTGGAGTTTCCCTCCTCCCCTCCCCGTAGAGCGCAGGTGCTAAACCTGGTCCTAAAGACCAATTTGGCATGGGGGATTTCGGTCTCCTTGGATTAATTGGTAGCCCATGTGGAATTTGGCCCGCTGTCTGCCCAGATTCCCAGCCATACCCGTAGGAGAGTAGCAGGAATTCTGTTATTTGGGATCGTCTGGGTAGAGCTGCAGCCTCCCTCTCCATTATGAAAAAGCATTTTCAAGAAGTATGCCTCCTCCCATCGACCCAGACCTCAGATGCCAGACCTGGCCTTGAAAGCCAGCTTGACATGGGAGCTCATGGTCTCCAGGTCTAGTCAGTATTGAAGGCCTTTGGAGAGCTGTCTGTCCAGATTCCCAGTCATGCCTCGAGATGACTAACAGTAATCTTGGCATGTGGGTTCTTCAGTGTCCGGGTGCAGCTTCCTCTCCAGTATGAAGAAGTATGGGGGAGGATTTTGCCTCATCCCCATTTGTCCAGAACCCGGATGCCAGACGTGTCATGTAAAGCCAGCCAGGGGTGGGGGGCTCTTGTCCTCCTGGACTAAGTGTTCAGTGCTGATGGCCTTTGGCCAGCAGTCTATCCAGATTCCCAGCATGCCAGTAGAAGCGGACCAGTAGTCCTTATATTTTGGATCTTCTGGTTACAGCTGAATCTTCCTCTCTAGTTTGAAAAAGCATGGGATTGGAGTTTCCGTCCTCCCCCTCCCCGTAGAGCACCCGTGTTCAACCTGGTCCTAAAAACCAATTTGGCATGGGGGGATCTCGTTCTTCTGGACTAAGTGGTAACCCAGGTGGCCATTGGCCAGCTGTTTGCCCAGATTCCCAGCCATATTTTAGGAGAGGTGCAGGAATCCTGGCATGTGAGATCATCTGGGTCAACCTGCAGCCTCCCTCTCCAGTATGAAAAAGCACGGGGGAGGAATTTGCCTCCTCCCCATCTACCCAGAGTTCAGATGCCAGACCTGGCCTTGAACGCCTGCCAGGGGTGGGGGGCTCTCGTCCTCCTGGACTAAGTGTTCAGTGCTCATGGCCTTTGGCCAGCAGTTTATCCAGATTCCCAGCCATGCCAGTAGAAGAAGAGCAGTAGTCCTGACATGTTGGATCTTCTGGGTACAGCTTAAGCCTTCCTCTCCAATTTGAAAAACCATGGGATTGGAGTTTTCCTCCTCCCCCCTCCCCGTAGAGCACAGGTGTTCAGCCTGGTCCTAAATAACACTTTGGCATGGGGGGGATCTCGGACTCCTGCACTAAGTGGTAGCCAGGTGGCCATTGGCCAGCCATCTGCCCAGATGCCCAGCCATACCCGTAGGAGAGTAGCAGGAATTCTGGTATGTGGGATCATCTGGGTTCAGCTGCAACCTCCCTCTCCAGTAAGAAAAGGCATTTGAAAGGAGTATGCCTCCTCCCATCGACCCAGACCTCAGATGCCAGACCTGGCCTTGAAAGCCAGCTTGGCATGGGAGCTCGTGGTCTCCAGGTCTGGTCAGTATTGAAGGCCTTTGGACAGCTGTCTGTCCAGATTCCCAGTCATGCCACGAGATGAGTAACAGTAACCTTGGCATGTGGTTCCTTCAGAGTCCAGGTGCAGCCTCTCTCTCCAGGACGAAAAAGTAATGCGGGAGGATTTTGCCTCATTCCCATCCCTCCAGAACCCAGATGCCAGACCTGTCCTCGAAAGCCAGCCAGGGGTGGGGGGCTCTCAATCTCCTGGACTAAGTGTTCAGTTCTGACATCCTTTGGCCAGCAGTCTATCCAGATTCCCAGCCATGCGAGGAGAAGAGGAGCAGTAGTCCTGACACTTTGGATCTTCTGGGTACAGCTGAAGTCTTCCTCTCTAATTTGAAAAAGCATGGGATTAGAGTTTCCCTCCTCCCCTCCCCGTAGAGCACAGGTGCTAAACCTGGTTCTAAAGACCAATTTGGCATGGGGGATTTCGGTCTCCTTGGATTAATTGGTAGCCCAGGTGGAATTTGGCCCGCTGTCTGCCCAGATTCCCAGCCATACCCGTAGGAGAGTAGCAGCAATTCTATTATTTGGGTTCGTCTGGGTAGAGATGCATCCTCCCTCTCCAATATGAAAAAGCATTTTCAAGAAGTATGCCTCCTCCCATCGACCCAGACCTCAGATGCCAGACCTGGCCTTGAAAGCCAGCTTGGCATGGGAGCTCGTGGTCTCCATTTCTGGTCAGTATTGAAGGCCTTTAGACAGCTGTCTGTCCAGATTCCCAGTCATGCCACGAGATGAATAACAGTAATCTTGGCATGCGGTTCCTTCTGTGTCCAGGTGTAGCCTCCCTCTCCAGTATGTAATAGTATGGGGGAGGATTTTGCCTCATCCCCTTCTCCCCAGACCTCAGATGCCAGACCTGTCCTTTAATGGCAATTTGTCTTCGGGGGCATTGTCTTCAGTACTAACTGTTCAGTCCTGAAGGCCTTTGACCAGATGTCTATCCAGATTGCCAACCATGCCAGTAGAAGTTAAATAGCAATCCTGACATGTGAGATCTTTTATTTCCAGCTGCAGCCTTCCTTTCCAGTTAGTAAAAAAATGGGATTGGAGTTTCCCTCCTCCACCCTCCCCACAGAGCCCAGTTGTCAAACGTGGCCCTGAAGACCAGTTTGGCTCAATGGGATCTCAGTCTAAGGGAAAATTTGCTCAGCCCAGAAGGTCATTGGCCTGCTGTCTGCCCAGATTCCCAGCCATATTTGTAGAAGAGGTGCAGCAATCCTGGCATGTGCGATCGTCTGGGCCAACCTGCAGCCTCAATTTCCAGTATGAAAAAGCACGGGGGAGGAATTTGCCTCCTCCCCATCTACCCAGAGTTCAGATGCCAGACCTGGCCTTGAACGCCTGCCAGGGGTGGGGGGCTCTCGTCCTCCTGGACTAAGTGTTCAGTGCTCATGGCCTTTGGCCAGCAGTCTATCCAGATTCCCAGCCATGCCAGTAGAAGAGGAGCAGTAGTCCTGACATGTTGGATCTTCTGGGTACAGCTGAAGCTTTCCACTCCAGTTTGAAAAATCATGGGATTGGAGTTTTCCTCCTCCCCCCTCCCCGTAGAGCACAGGTGTTCAGCCTGGTCCTAAATACCACTTTGGCATGGGGGGGATCTCGGACTCCTGGACTTCGTGGTAGCCAGGTGGCCATTGGCCAGCCATCTGCCCAGATGCCCAGCCATACACGTAGGAGAGTAGCAGGAATTCTGGTATGTGGGATCATCTGGGTTCAGCTGCAACCTCCCTCTCCAGTAAGAAAAGGCATTTGAAAGGAGTATGCCTCCTCCCATCAACCCAGACCTCAGATGCCAGACCTGGCCTTGAAAGCCAGCTT